>NC_049260.1:46126713-46448555 GCF_011100685.1 Canis lupus familiaris | reverse complement strand
AAAAACTACAATTCCCAGGGTACACCTCACCCGCCTGCGAGGCGCAATGCACGTGCCTAGGCCTAGCGGTTACAGGCCGTCAAAACTCCGTTTCATAGCTTCACTTTCCCATCCCCACTTTCGTTGTTGCCCAGCCCCCGCGCGCGCGCACTGCGGCTCTGGGGGTGGGGGGGACATGCCGTGCCCGTTGCCCTCGCAACGTAACCAGGAGACCGGTATTCGTAAATCTGTGCTTCGATTTCTAATCCCGAAGCCGGCAGGTATGGATCTCGCGAGAAAAGACGGGAGTTGGAAAAAGGGAGTTAGGGGTGGTGGGTGAAAAGGTGTTGGCGGGTACCACATTTGCATTTAGAGGGTTGCGGATAACAGAGTGGATGGTGGGTGGCTGGGAAGTAGTGTGTGCTTAGACTTTTTTTTTTGGAGGGGGGAGAAGGTAAAGCAGCCGTAGAGAGAGAGCTTTTGAACACACAGGAGGTGTCACGCGTGTTTTGCAAAGGAGAGAAGCCTTTATCCTGCTCGACGCGCATCCCTCTCTCCCGCTGCGTTGAAGAGGGCGGGGGAGGAGTGCGCACGCCCTAGTTGGCTAGCCACTCAGCACCTCGCAGTGATAGGGGCTGTTCGGAGTTGGGGCTGCTCCGTCGGCTCTCTCCGCCCCTCCCCCTCTTCTTTCCTCCCCTCCCTTCCCCGCCCCCCTCCACCCTCCTCTCCTCTCCAGAATTCCCTGGCTGGAGTACGCGTGCGCTTGCTCTGCTCCCGGGAGAGCGCGAGCTTTTGCTCATACCCCGCTCCCCTAACCCCGCCCGCTCTTTACCTACCGGCTGTAGCTGGCCCGGTGGGCTCGCGGGAGACGCTCGCGCGCGCACGCGCACACAACGCGGAGCGGAGCTCGAGACATCGAGGAGGGGAGTAAGAAGCATCGGAGGAGGCGATAGAGGAGGAGGCGGTGTGTGTATCTGTGTGTGTTCTACCGTGTGGCTCGTCGAGGGGCGAGCGGAGGCTTGAAAGAGGGCGAGGGAGAAGCGAAAAGAGTCCGAGTCTCTGTCCGTGAGAGCCTCTAATCTGGTGAGGGTCCCGGGCCGGCCAGGGCTCTGGGAGAGAGGGAGGAGGCCGGGGGGCGTGTCTGGGATCCGGCTGAGAGATGAATGGGCCGGGGATGAATGGAGGGAGGCAGCAGCGGCCAAGAGTCTGTTCCGAGTAAGCGCCCTTAGTGGAGGGGGGGGGGGCGGCTTGACCGAGGCTGGGTGATTGCTGTCGCCAAGAGGTATGGGACGAGGTCGGGCTTGGGTCTTCGAGGTTGTCGGAGCCGCTGTCCGTTTGAGCGAATGGGCAGAGAGAGAAATTCTAAGGGAGACAAGTGGGGAAGGGCAGGTTTGGGGTTGAGGTGCGTTTTTTTGTCTTCTTTGCTGCTTTTGTTGAGGGTGGCAACTTTGGGAGTTGATGGAAGAAGACTAGGGAATGGGGAAGGTGAGGTGGATACTTGAGGGGGACCGGGAGATGGTTGACAAAGGACTCAGTGATCGTTTGAGTGCGATTGAGGCTGCTGAAAGAGAAGATCGCTTCAGGTGTGGGAAGTTGAGTTTCAGTGGGTAATGGGGTAGGGGAAAGTGGATTTAATTTAGAGATTCATTTGATGTGTGAAAGTCGATAGGACTGCATCAGGTGAGGGAATATTACTGTCTGTGTAAGTGGGTTAGGTTCAAGGAGATTGAGAGGTGTTATTTGGGAACGGGTGGTGTTTTCTGTGACTGACAGCTTGGGGGTGGGGAGGGAATAGTATGGTTTAGTATAAAAGTGGTGAGGTGACTTCACTGTACTGAAAGAGGTTTTGTTTGACTAGTTAAGAAGGTGAAACATTTATGGAGTGGGCTGTGGGTGGAAATCCTTCCCTATCTTGGGAGTTGATAGACCCTGTTTTTTTTTTTTCTTTTTAAAAGATTTTATTTATTCATTCATGAGAGACACAGAGATAGAGGCAGAGGCATAGGCAGAGGGAGAAGCAGGGTCCATGCAGGGAACCCAATGTGGGACTCCATCCTGGGACTCCGGGATCATGCCTTGAGTCAAAGGTGTCAACCACGAAGCTACCCAGGCATCCGGATAGACCCTGTTAAAATGAAATTGAACCCTCAAAACAGATGCGAGTGGTATGGATATTCCTTCTTAAGAGTTGCCTTTGACTAAAGCAATTACATGAATAAATACTCTTTTAAGTTGTGAAAATCTTCTGTGTAGTAGTGATTGCTTCCAACTTTGGGAGGCATTGTTACCTGTTTTTCACTTACCGTAAGTTGTAACAATCAAGATAACTTTTGAAGAGATCTCAGTATATGACACAGAGCATCAGGTGTCTTCTAGATAGTCTCTAACCTTTAAGTTGATGAATTTAAAAATTGTTTAAAGTCAGGAGCCTAAAGGAAAGCATACTCTGCATTAAAGGATAGCTAAAATGTACTAAAGCTGATTTTGAATGCTAAAATAATTATACGTGATCTTTTTTGGTCATTTTGAATTTACCTTGTTTGAAAATTGGCACTTGCTGTTTTCCTGTGAGTTTAAATTGTAGCAGATTACTAGGACATTTTGTTCTCGAATACATTACTTATCTTTTGGTAAGGATACCTTGTGATGGTCTCATTCTGTTCTGGGTCAAGATTAATAGTTCATGGATTTGTAACTTTTCATGGTTACTTTCTACAAACTTTACTGACATATACTCATTATCTTGGAAATGTTGCAAATTTGAGAACATTCCCATGCCCTTTTTCTTTTATTCTGCTTTGATGTTGGAAAGAGTGTAATCCTTGTTTTGGCTACCCAGAATTTAAATACAAAAGCTGATACTATGTTCTTATTCTCATAGAATAAAATGAATACTTAGTGTATTAAGCAATAGAGTAGAAGTATAAAAGCACCATGAGAGCCTGGGAATGTTGCACCAACTTTGGCGGCAAGGTAGCCTCCCAGTTTTGAACTAGATATTTGGAGTGGAAGAACTTTCAGGTTTTGAGGCTAGGAAGTTTAAGTTTGGTATATCTGGAGAGTGGGTTGAAATAAGGCTGGAATCTTAGATTGAGTCTGGGGTGAAGGACTGCCCTGCCGGATTTGGAGCCGTTGACTATTTAAGAAGGGGAATAACGTAAGCAGATTTTTGGTATTCATCTCTCTGCCTTTGCTTCTGATGTCCCAACCCGCCCCCATCCCCCCCCCACCTGGAATGTTCTCTCCCCCTCCCTTTGAATTTGAGCTCCTTTTTAGACTAACCTCTGTCATTAGTTATTCCTGAAAGCCTTTCCTGCTCTCCCCCATCTTCTTCCCTTTCCCTAGCAGCCTCCACTAAGCTACATTAGATGCCCCTCTTTAGTGGTCCCATCACACCTTGTACATATTTTAATTACTGTGCTTCTGTTGGTAGGCAGCAGGAAAGTTATTTGCCTTTTTTATACCTAAGAGAGAAAATAAAGCACAGAAAGATAAGACCTGCTCTATTAAGTAAGTGGTGGACCCTGGAATTTTGACTTCTAGACCAATGTTGATCCTCATATCACAAGTCTGCATTTTTGATGTAATTATTCCATGGTGTTTTAGGAGTTAAATTTCTGTAATTCAAACTTTAATTATCTTCCATAAAGTACAGAAATTTTTCATTAAGGTGTACATTACTTAGCCAGTAAATGATAAAGCCAGTGGTTGCATAGTACCAGAATAGTAATAAAGGAGAATTGTTATATTACTATAAGATTTCTAGTCAGATAATTTACTTTAAAAATTAACAGAAGGTCTAAATTTTTGTGTATATGTTTGTGGGGGAGGGGATTGTGTGCAAGGAAAAAAAACCCTTCAGTACCCCATCTTAGCATAAGTAGACCAGCTCTGTTTGCAGATTTACTTGATTATGTCTCTTGGCTAAAGTCCATTATACTTTCAGAGAGGTGGGTTTTTTTCCATTTTTTGTTTGAGATCATAAAAATTATGGCACTGTTAGGAGATATTTGATGATTGTAAAGGACATCTATAAAAGCATTCATTCAGAAATTTCCAAAACTTTGAGAGTAGAATTTGATGCCATTTTAAATTGTTTTGGTAGAACTTGTCCTGAGATATTTGATTTAGGAAATGTTGAGGTTAAGTTATTGCAGTAGTGAGCCTTTAATTCTCCTTTCTTCAGGGCTATTTTTTTCATTAACAGAAATGAAGTAACATTGTTTTCTGTGTTTTAACCTGGTAACCTTTTATTGTGATAAAATTTTAGAGTGCACAATTAAGTAACTTCATGATGTTGCATATTTAGTTCCAAAACATTTTCATCTATGGATTTGCCTATTCTAGATAGTTCATATAAATGAAATCATGCATTACATTACCTTATTGTCTGGCTTTTTTCACTTCACATGTTTTTGAGATTCAATAATGTTGTGGCATGTTATCAGTATTTCATTCCTTTGTTTTAAAAAGTTTGTTTGTTTTTAGTAATCTTTATATGCAATGTGAGTCTCAAACTCACAACCTTGACAAGAGTTGCCTGCTCTTCTGACTGAGCCAGCCAGGTGTCCCTATTATTTCATTCCTTTTTATGGTTTCCTTGTATGGGTATATTACATTTTGTTTATTTATTCATCAGTCCATAGTCATTTGGGATCTTTCTACCTTTTGGCTTTATGCATAATGCTCATATGAATATTTGTGTACAGGTTTTTGTTTGAACACCTGTTTTCAATTCTTTCAGATATGTACCTAGAAGTGGAAATACTGAGTCATATGGTAGTTCTGTTTTAACTTGTTGAGGAACCACCAAACTGTTTTCCACAGTGGCTGCACCATTTTACATTCCCACCAGCAATGTACAAGGGTTCTAATTTCTTCACATCCTCACCAACATTTGTTACTCTCTGGGTTTTTTATGAAATGGGATCTCATTGTGGTTTTTATTTGTCTTTCTGTAACGACTAATGATGTGTAGCATCTTTTTATGTGGTCGTTGACTATTTGAATTTCTTCCTTAGAGAACTATTTAAATCTTTTGCCTGTTTAAAATTTTTTTATTGTTGACTTGGAAGAGTTTTTAAAGAATATATTCTAGATACTAGACCCTGATCAGACATATGATTTGCAAATATTTTCTTTCATTCTGAGTTGTCTTTTTACTTTTTTTAAATTTTGTTTATTCATGAGAGAGACACAGAAAGAGGCAGAGACATAGGCAGAGCAAGAAGCAGGCTCCCCAGGGGGAGCCTGATGTGGGACTCCATCCCAGGACTCCGGGATCACAACCTGAGCTAAAGGCAGACGCTCAACTACTGAGCCACTCAGGTGTCCAGTCTTTACTTTGTTGATAGTGTCTTTTGATGCACAAAAGGTTTGAAATTTGAAGTCCAGTTTATCAATTTTTTGTTGCTTGTGCTTTCAGTGTTATATTTAAGAAACCATTGCCAAATCCAAGACAATGAAGATTTTTTTAAATTTATTTTTTATTGGTGTTCAATTTACTAACATACAGAATAACCCCCAGTGCCCATCACCCATTCACTCCCACCCCCCGCCCTCCTCCCCTACAATGAAGATTTACTCCTATCCCTTCTTTGAAGAATTTTATTGGTCTAGCTTTAATATTGAAGTCTTTGATCCACTTTGAGTTAATTTTTGTATATGGTATGAGGTCAGGGTCCAGCTCTATTCTTTTGTATGTGGATTATCTTGACTTTTTTTTAAACCAGAACTTTTTTTAAAAAATATTTTATTTATTTATTCATAGACACAGAGAGAGAGAGGCAGAGACACAGGCAGAGGGAGAAGCAGGCTCCATGTAGGGAGCCCGATGTGGGACTCGATCCCGGGTCTCCAGGCTCACACCCCACGCTGCAGGCGGCGCCAAACTGCTGCGCCACCAGGGCTGCCCTTATCTTGACGTTTTATAAACTATAAAATAGAAAAGGGGGTGGGAGGTACAAGCTTCCAGTTATGGAAGTAATAAGTCACAGTGATAAAAGGTACAGCATAGGGAACATAGTTAATGATATTTTAATAGCATTATATGGTGACAGATGGTAGCTACACTTATGGTGAGCATAGCATAATATAAGGACTTGTGGAATCACTATGTTGTATGCCTGAAACTAATGTAACATTGTGTGTAAACTATACTTCAAAAAGATACATAATATACAATATTATACATGTATTTAAGTGATGCTATTTTGTAGCAATATGTAGTTATTCTTTGGGCATTTGTGGAGGAGAAATGTTTCTAAATGCATTTTTGAAGGTCATGCTTTATATTTGAAGAGTGGGGATATTCTAAAGCTCTTTGTGAGGCAGTGAGACTTTCATGGTCAGGAAACTTCAATATGGCAAGCTAGACAATCCTTATGGTAAAGTTGCATAAGTGTTTTTTTTTTATAAAGAGTATTATTTTTATTTTCAGATTGTTTGTGTAGGGTGAAATCTTTGCTTAAAACTTGTGGGGGGAGAGCAGCCCCAGTGGCGCAGCGGTTTAGTGCTGCCTGCAGCCCGGGGCATGATCCTGGAGACCCAGGATCCAGTCCCATGTCGGGCTCCCTGCATGGAGCCCGCTTCTCCCTCTGTCTGTGTCTCTGCCTCTCTCTCTCTGTGTGTTTCTCTATGAATAAATAAATAAAATCTTTAAAAAAGAAACCTTAAAAAAAACTTGGGGGGGGGGAAGCAGATTTAGTTTATAATTAACCAGAAATTGGCATTGGATTTATCCTAAAAGCAGACATATCTATGTGTTACATTGTTTCTGAGCTGGCTTCTTGACCAAAACATATATCAATCAGTACCTTGTGGAGACTTTTTATTTGTAGCTTAGGCTATAATCACCTGTACATTGTCCTATTCATTTAAGAATCATGTAAGATTATTTTAGTTCAACAGAACTAAACTTGTAAAAATGAGAATTAAAATTTAGCATGGTACAATTGATTTGTAAATCTCAGCCTATAGTTAAGTGTAATTAAAATAGGGACATTATCTCAAATTGTTTTAAACACTAGGGCATGTGCGTGTGTTGAATAGGAGAGTGGGAAATTGGCTTGATCAACCCCAAGACCTATGAGGTACTAGTTCAGCTCTGATGATATCCAATGCTGCCCAGAGCATAACTGAGGCTACTGTGGCATTTCCATTCAGAGTTAGCCTTTGAAGGTTTCTAGCAAGAGAAAAAAAAAAAAAAAACAACAAACCCTTGACGATATGTGGTTCATTACCAAGTAAGGAACCTTTCAGATGCATTGATAACTTACTCTGAAGCTGTTAGTCCAAGTGAATTTTGGAGTATGACATACCAAACATATTTGTCATTCATTTAACTGTATTGTGTCCTTCTAGTGTGCAGAGTTGATGTGTTGGGAATAGATGAAAAGGAAACAAAGCAGGCAATGACTCTGGTCTCTTTGAGAATACTTACTTTATGGTTGGTGGACAACAGACAGTTAACAAATCTATCAGAACATAAATGCTGAGAAGAATGTGTTTTCTAAAAAGATTTTATTTTTAAGTAGTCTCTATACCCAACATAGGGCTCAAGCTCACAGTCCTAAGGTCAAGAGTCTCATGCTCCACCGACTGATCCAGCCAGGAACCCTGAGAAGAAATTTTCTTAAATGGTGCTGGGATGTTAGAGAGAAGCCTCTTTAGCTCAGGTGGTTAGTTTGGAAGGCTTCTTTGAGGAGGTGACTTTGAAGAGAGATCTGAATGTTAAGAGACCAGCAGTTCTTAGTATCCCTTCTGTTAATTTTTATTTTATTAAATTATTAATTTATCTCTTCTAAACACTTTAGATTTCTTAATATTTTATTTTTATTTATTTTTTTTAAAAGAATTTATTTTATTTATTCATGAGAGGCACAGGGAGAGAGAGAGAGAGAGAGAGAGAGAGAGAGAGGTAGAGACACAGGCAGAGGGAGAAGCAGGCTCCATGCAGGGAGCCCAACGTGGGACTGGATCCCGGGTCTCCAGGATCACGCTCCGGGCCGAAGGCGGTGCTAAACCGCTGGGCCACCGGGGCTGCTCCAGGTTTCTTAATATTTTAAATGTGTGAGTTACCTGTCTTTGTTTCTAAGGAAAAAAGAAACTAAACCCAGGTACATTCCTTATGAGAAGAGATTGTGTCTGCAAGTGAAAATGTCACTGGAGTAGGAGTCAGCCTGGGTTCTGGTCTTAACTTCAGTGTAATCTTGTGTAAGTCTGTAAGCATCGATTTCCTCACTTGTTACTAAACAAAACAAAAGTCCTACCTATTTTGCAGGGTTTTTTTTTTTTGGCTAATTAAGTGAAAAAATATACTTTGTAAATTCTACAACTACGCATGAAATACAGTGTGTTCTATTAACATATTTTTGGAGTCAAAGTTCCTCAATTGAGAAATGTTTTCCTACCAATTTAAAGCTTTCCTGTCTCTAACCATCTGGTAAATTTTAACACCAAATATTGAAACTCATTGATTATTCAGGAGGGGTTGGGTTCTTAGAAAGTGGTAGTGTGGTAGAAAATATGTTGGATTTGGAGCTAGAAAATGGGTTCCAGAATTCTCCCCTTCACTTACTGGCTTTGTGACTTGGGCACGATGCTAAACTTTTTTGGCCTTCCTAATTTTCAGAATTCAGGGCAATACCAAATAGCTCTCAGAGTTGTTAGGAGTAATCAAGCTAAATACATGAAGTTCTTATGAAAACTATAAAGCAAGGTTTGATAACCTTTTTTCTGTAAAGGACCAGATTGTATAATTTTTTTTTTTTTGCGGGTTTTGCGGTTTTGTGGGCCATGAAGTCTGTTGCAACAACTCAGCTCTGCTGTTGTAGCAGCCATAGGCAATATGTAAATGAATGAGTGTGGCCGTGGTCCGATAAAACTTTATGAACACTGAAATGTGAATTTCAAATAATTTTTCTGTCACAAAATACTATTCTTCTTTTGATTTTATCCCCCAACCATTTAAAAATATAAGAATCTTTCTCAGCCTACCTGTTGTACAAAAACTGGCAGTGAGGTGAGTTGGGTTTGGCCTGAGGGCTGTATGTAGTTTTTCCACCACTGTTGTAAAGGGTTAGGCAGAATAAAGTGTTAATTAGGGATTTGAGGGCAGCCTGGGTGGCTCAGGGGTTTAGCCCCGCCTTCGGCCCTCTGCGTGATCACGGAGACCCGGGATCGAGTCCCACGTTGGGCTCCCTGCATGGAGCCTGCTTCTCCCTCTGCCTGTGTCTCTGCCTCTCTCTCTCTCTCTCTCTCTCTCTGTGTCTCATGAATAAATAAATAAAATCTTAAAAAAAAAGAAAGAAAGAAATAACTTAAAAAAATAATTAGGGATTTGAGGGTAGGTGATTGATAAATATAAAGCTAGGTGCCCCGATAAATATAAATTGTTTAATTTTGATAATGAAAGAAGGTGGAGATCATTTCAGCCCCTTTTTTAATTTGGACCTAGAGGTTTCGTCACACAAAATGAGCATCTTGAATTGAGGAAATGATCTTGCCAAAGCAAAACTGGATGATGGAAATGAGAAAGAAGATAGTTTTAGTGTTACAAACTCCCAAGGACTGTAATGTGGTTGTGTATTGTATGTACCTGTGTAGTTCAGGGTTGTGTATAGTGTTATGCACGTGGCGCCACATCTTATGAGGCCCCATACTAATGAGTAAGGAGTAGACTTGGGAGTACAGTGCCTGAGTTGAATTCTGGCCCTGGTTTTTACTAGCTGTGTGATTTTAGAGAAGTTAACTTAATTTTTTGAGCTTAGTTTCCTCATTTGTAAAATGGGAATAAAAATATTATCTACCTCAAGATTTTTGTAATGATTACATGAGAAAATGCATGAAGGGGCTTACAGTGCTCGGCACAAAACACTCAAGGAGTGTTAATTGATGATATTTATTTGGTTTTATGTTGTACATGCCTTATTTGTTTTTTCCTTCCTTCAGTTATTTTGAAAAATGATAATATCCTTTTTTTAAGATTTTATTTATTTATTCATGAGACACACACACACACACACACACACACACACACACACAGAGGCAGAGACATAGGCAGAGGGAGAAGCAGGCTCCATGCAGGGAGCCCAATGCGGTACTCGATCCCGGGTCTCCAGGATCACACCCTGGGCCAAAGGCGGCGATAAACTGCTGAGGCACCTGGGCTGCCCCAAAAATGATAATATCCTTAACTGGTTCTTTTGTACAGATTGTTGATGGACAATTCTGCTATAAAGGATTAAAATAACATAGAGATAGATTAAAACCTTAAGGTCCACCTTTACACAATTTCTGCCCTCTGGTAGGTACCATTATTAAGACTTGACTGTAGGGGCACTAGGCTGACTCAGTTGGTAGAGCATGTAACTCTTGATCTCAGGGTTATAAGTTTGAACCCCACTTTGGGTGTAGAGATTACTTAAAAATCATAGAAAAATCCTTAAAAAGAAGAGTTGACTGTAAACTTGTACTGTCCTTTTTTCTCTGTATTTATATGCATATACATATACAAGTAAAAATATATATATGTTTTATGACTTGCTCTTTTCCCAAAGATATGACTTAGGATTCTTTTCATGTCGGTCTGTCTCTCTCTCTATATATCCTCTCTCTATATATATTTATATATATGTGGAGAATGAAGTAGCTATATATATATATATATATATATATATATATATACACACACACACACACACACACACATTCTCTTTAATGAATACATAGTATTTAATACAACTTGCTTCTTTAACCTGTCGGATAAATTAGGAACATATTTTTCCAGGATCCCTGGGTGGCGCAGCGGTTTGGCGCCTGTCTTTGGCCCAGGGCGCGATCCTGGAGACCCGGGATCGAGTCCCACGTCGGGCTCCCGGTGCATGGAGCCTGCTTCTCCCTCTGCCTGTGTCTCTGCCTCTCTCTCTCTCTCTCTGTGACTATCATAAATAAATAAAAATTAAAAAAAAATAAAATAAAAAAGGAACATATTTTTCCATGCTGTTTTGTATGCATTTAAACATGACTTGCTCTTTTCCCAAAGATATGACTTAGGATTCTTTTCATGTCGGTCTGTCTGTCTCTCTCTCTCTATATATATATCCTCTCTCTATATATATTTATATATATGTGGAGAATGAAGTAGCTATATATATATATATACACACACACACACACACACACACACACATTCTCTTTAATGAATACATAGTATTTAATACAACTTGCTTCTTTAACCTGTCGGATAAATTAGGAACATATTTTTCCATGCTGTTTTGTATGCATTTAAACATACATGAGTACATTTAGAAACAGGGTTTTGTGAGTTTTTTCCACATAAGATATATATATGTTGTACTATAATTTATTGTTTTTCACTTAATAGTATTTATGTGTAGATTTTTATACTTCATATATATCCATTTCTCATTTTTAAAACATGTATATTATTACGTAGTACAGATGTATCACTGCTTATTTTACCATTCTCTCTTATAGATGGATATTTAAGTTCTTTTCAATATTTTTTGCTATTCCAAACAATGCTTCAGTAAGAGTCCTAGTGCATACATAAATTTGTATACATACAAGAATATTTCTTACATACATACTAAAAAGTGATTGCTGGTGATAAGTATGCATTAAGATACTTGGAATTTGTCAAATGAAAAGGCTATTCCAGTTTGTCTGCCAAGAGTGCACGAAGTGCTGAATTTCTCATATGCTTCTCAATATATAATATTAACAGAGTTTTAGGCTCATCTGATGGACAAAAAATATTAAATTGTTTGAATTTGCGTGTCCCTGCTTACTAAAGAGTTTGAGCCATCTTTCTACCATCCATGTATTGGCCATTTTTTATTTCCTACTGATTTTTTTAGTTCTTTATATATTCTGGATATTAATGCTTTGCTGTACATGTTGCAGATGTTTGCTCCCAGTCTGTTGCTTAGCTTTTAACCTTGTTCATGGTCAAATGGCCAAATGTGTTAGCTTTTTTATTAATGGTCGTTGCATTTTGTCTTTTTATGAGAGCCTTTCTTCAGGTTAAAAATATATTCATCCATATTTTCTTTTAATAGTTATATAGTTTTGCTTTTACATTTAGCTCTTTAGCCTACCTGGAATTTATTTTTGTGACTGGTTTTATGTAGGGCTTTAACATCCTCCCCCCGCATATAGAGAGAGCCAGTTGTTCTGACAGTGTTTATTATGCTATCTGTTCTGTGCTGAAACGACATTATTTAACTCACTATGGCTGTATTATATTACAGTTTTCTTTATATAGGTATTGCATGTTTCTTCTTGAGTTTATTCCTAGATGAATATAACTTTGTTGCTCTTATGTACAGGATAGTGTGTGTGTTTAAAATCTCAGTGACCTACCTTCCTTCTTTACACCCAGTCCTTCCCTCCCCTTCCTCGTGCTGCCCATCTCCAGTGCCCTCACCTTAGAATAGTTGTTTTTTGTTGTTGTTTTATTTTTTTAAAAGATTTTATTCATTTATTAAATATTTTAATTTGTTTATTTGATAGGGAGAGAGAGAGAGTGCATGTGCGCACACTAGCAGGAGGAGCAGCAGAAGGAGAGGGAGAGGGGATCCCTGGGTGGCGCAGCGGTTTGGCGCCTGCCTTTGGCCCAGGAGACCCGGGATCGAATCCCACGTTGGGCTCCCGGTGCATGGAGCCTGCTTCTCCCTCTGCCTATGTCTCTGCCTCTCTCTCTCTCTCTGTGACTATCATAAATAAATAAAAATTAAAAAAAAAAAAGAAGGAGAGGGAGAAGCAGGCTCTCCGCTGAGCAGGGGGCCCCACGCAGGGCTCCGTTGGGCTCTATCCCGGGATCATGATGTGAGCTGAGGGTAGATGCTTAATTGAGTGAGCCACCCAGGCACCCCAAGATTTTATTTATTAGAGACAGAGAGAGATCACAAGCAGGGGTAAGGGGCAAAGGGAGAGGGAGAAGTAGGCTCCCTGCTGAGCAGGAAGCCCAACAATGTGGGACTAGATTCCAGGACCCTGGAATCATGACTTGAGCTGAATGCAGATGCTTAAGTCACCGAGCCACCCAGGTGCCCATAGAATAGTTGTTTCTTAAATTACATTTTCTAACTGATTAGTGCGGATGTATAGCAAAGCTATTGATTTCTGTTTGTTGATTTCATCTTTGGCCTTTCCTCTGAGCTCTCTTGTTAGTTCCTATTATAGTTTTTTAGTTGATTTGCTTGGATTTTCTAGATAGATAATCATATAACCTGCAAGTTTTGAATTTTGTGACATACTTTCCAATATTCATACATGTTTTATTTCCTTAAGTGGTAGCAGTGATAATAAGAATTGTTGGCTTATTCATGACTTTAATTATTGTTTATGCGAAAGATGTTTAACCTCACTCATGAGATAAATGCTAATTAAAACCACACTGAGATTCCTTTTAAAAATCTATCAGTGTTAAAAGTCAAAACGTTTGATAACACCTTTTTGTTTTCAAGGTTCTGGGGTAAAGGACAGCTTCATACATTATAGGTGGAAGTTTGAATTGGTATAATGCCCATGGAAGGCAGTTTGGCAGCGTTATATAAAGATGCACACAAAAAAAGATGCACAGGCATTATATGTATTATACTGGATATATTAGCATACTTCAATGAAAGTTAAATATGCAAATTTATTTTGATCCAACAATCTCACTTCAGGGAATACATATATATACACACACCCACACGCATATATACATACATATATGCAAAGTATGCGATGTTATCTGTCATAATAACCTAGCAAATAATTGAATAATATATACTATATAGGTTTTAAAAAATAAGAATGAGGAACTTCTATGTAGTGACAGGGGAAAAAATAACTTGTGACTATAAACAAAAGTTTGGTATATATGCTACTTTTTGTGAAGGGAAGGAGAAAGAGAACATGTATTTATATTTGCTTATTTGCCTAAAGAAACTCCAGAGAGCTACGCAATAATCTGATGAGTGGTTCCCTGTTGGGGGAGTGATGGCAACTGAATGGATGGAAAACAAGGTTGGGAGGGAACCTGTTAATTATATACCTCTTTGATTTTTGAATTTTAGGACTATAGTTTTAAAAATTAAATTAAAAATGGTTTCTTGAATTATTTCAACTCCTCCAAGAACATTTTTGTTTTTCTTGATCTTTCTTTTCTGTGTTACAGGTTTTCTCCAAATGACTGATCTGTCCATATTTAAGAATGAGCTAGTAGAAGGGCTGACTGGGAGTTCTATGTACTGAGACAGGGTTGTCAACTGGTAGGCTTTATTTTGGGGTGAGTGGGTGTACAGCTGGCTAATACATTTGGAGGGTCCAAATACCAGAGGGCAAAGGCTTTGCCCTGTGGTGCCCTCGTTCATCCTGGTTTGTTGAATTTGATATTCTGCATGCAAGGATTTTTGTCTCTTATGGAATGGGGAGGAGAGTTCATTAACTGTATCATAATTTAGTCCCTTTTTCAGCCTTTTATTTACTCTGGCACTTTATGGGATCACTTATTTCTGGGATTTGGTCCTGCAAGTCTTCTCTCTCCTGGGTTGGAACCATTTCTATTACATATTTTAGGTTGTAGCATCATTTGATTTGTGTTACTAGCCAGTTCTTTCCTATCTGCTCTCTGTCAGAAATTATTGAAATCTTATATTTGCTATGCCATTTTCCATTTGTGTCCTTGACTTATGACTTATACTTTTGTACTTTTTTTTTAACCATCACTTTTCCAGAGTCTTGGAAAGTACAAGGGATGTAACTGTTCAGTTCACCTTCTTGAACCAGAAGTCAACAGTTATATATCTTAAACTTGGGTAAACTGTAAGCTCCTTGAGGACAAGGTCTGACTTTTTATTTTATCCCCAGCTCCTGATAGTGCTTGGCACTTGGTAAACGTTTATTAATTTGAATACATATATGTGTGTGTGTGTGTATATATATATATATATATATATATATATATATATGTGTGTGAATGAGAAAGAGAGGATTATTAATGGGAAATTTACTGTATAATAAATGACTACTTAAAAATTTATATTGAACTATACTTGACATACAACATTGTGTTAGTTTTAGGTGTACTGCATAGTAGTTTTACAATTCTACACATTATGCAGTGCTCAACACAGTAAGCGTAGTTGCCATCTGTCACCATACAAAGTTATTACGATATAATTGACTATATTCCCTATGTTGTACTCTTCATCTCTGTGACTTATTTTAGAACTGGAAGTTTGTATCTCTTAATCATTTTCCCTATCCCCTCATTCCCCTCCCTTGTGGCAACCACCAGTTTGTTATCTGTATTAGTAAGCCTATTTATTTCCCTTTGTTGTTTTTTTCATTAGTTTTGGTTTTTAGATTTCATACATAAGTGAAATCCTATGGTATTTGTCTTTGACTTATTTCACCAATCATACTACCCTCCAGGTCCATTCATGTTATCAGGAATGGCATGATCTCATTCTTTCTTATGGAATTAATCCTTTATCATGTATATATAACATATCTTCTTTTTTTATTTTTTTTATTTTTTTATGATAGAGAGAGAGAGAGAGAGAGGCAGAGACACAGGCAGAGGGAGAAGCAGGCTCCATGCACCGGGAGCCCGACGTGGGATTCGATCCCAGGTCTCCAGGATCGTGCCCTGGGCCAAAGGCAGGCGCCAAGCCACTGCGCCACCCAGGGATCCCTATAAAATATCTTCTTTATCCATTCATCTATTGATGGACACTTAGGTTGCTTCCAATATTGGCTTTTGCAAATAATGCTGCAGTAAAATAGGGGAGCACATATCCTTTTGAATTAGTGTTTTGTTTTCTTCAGGTAACACCCAGTTGTGGAATTACCAAATCATAGGGTACTTCTACTATTAGGGTTTTTTGTTTGTTTGTTTGTTTTTAGGAGAGAGAGGGGGATGAGCAGAGAGAGAGAGGGAGAGAGAGAATCTTAAGCAGGCTCCATGTTCAGCTCTGAGCCCAACGTGGTGCACCAATTAACATTCCCACCGTCAGTGCACCAGAATTCCCATTTCTCCACATCCTTGTCAACACTTGTTATTTCATGTCTTTTTGTTACTAGCCATTCTGACAGGTATGAGGTGATACTGTGGTTTTGATTTGCATTTCCCTAATAATTAGTAATATTGAGCTTTTTTAAAAAGTAAGCTCTACTGAGCCCAATGTGGGGCTCAAATTCATGACCCTGAGATCAAGAGTTGCATGCTCTACCAACTGAGCCAGCTGGGTACCCCATGTTCAGCATCTTTTCATGTGTCTGTTGGCCATCTCTTTGTCTTTGAAAAATGTCTATTTAGATCTTCCACCTATTTTTTAAAATTAATTAATTAGTTTAGTATGAGTAGGGGGAGGGGCATAGAGAGAGGGAGGGAAATTCAAGCATACTCTGTGCTGAGCATGGAGCTCCATTTCACAATCCTGAGATCATGACCTGAGCCGAAAGCAAGAGCCAGATGTTCAACTGACTGAGCCTCCCAGGCACCCCTGCCCATTTTTGATTGGATTGTTTTTTGTGTATTGAGTTGTATGAGCTCTTTGTAAATTTTGAACATTAACCCCTTATCAGATATATCATTTGCAAATATTATCTCCCATTAGGTAGGTTGACTTTATGTGTTTTCTTTCAATTGCTGGTTTTAAAGTTGAAATTCTTGAGCCATTGATTGACCAAGTACTGATTTTATGATGAATTTCTCATGGATAGAACCATGATAAGCTATGGGGGAAAATTATTTCAGACTTTTGACTCAGATGCTCCAGGATTATTTATCAAACAGATTAAAGGAGTAGATATAGGGTACACATTTTTGAGATTTTCCCTATAATTTCAATGTCCATAGAAGTGCTTTTGTAGTTACCTTTATATATATTTCTAGTTTGTTAGCATTTTATGAAGGAAAAAATAGTCATGGAAAGGTTATGACGTACAGCCATTGAACTTAGTAAGAGGCTTCAGTTTTGAGGCCTGAGTTTTGCAGACTATTTCAGTGAAGTGTGTTTCTGTATTGCTGAATGAGGAAGAAAGATATTTCCTTGTCACTGAAGCAATGCCAACATGGTTTATTACTGGAAAGCTTTAAAAGAGTGTATTATATACTTATCAGCCTTGCTAAGTGAGTCTACTGAAAATCATTTAATGATTTTTAGAGTATTGTTGAATAGTGCTTTAATATAGTGCTGCCCCACGGGGTTATTAAGATGTAGACAATAAAAGCTTCTATTTATTAATTATTATATTGTGCCAGGCACTGTGCTGAGTGGTTTATATGTGTATTTTCATATCAGTACTGTGAAATTTCACAAATGAAATCAACAATGAATGAGGCAAAGTAATTGGCCCCAGATCTCCTTTGGGAAATGAGAGGCTTGGGCAGCCTGGGTGGCTCAGCGGTTTAGTGCTTGCCTTCAGCCCAGGCATGATCCTGGAGACCCGGGATCGAGTCCCACATCGGGCTCCCAGCATGGAGCCTGCTTCTCCCTCTGCCTGTGTCTCTGCCTCTCTCTCTTCCTGTGTCTCTCATGAATGAGTGAATAAAATCTTAAAAAAAAATCCTTTCATAAATTTTATAGAATTCTTTTTTTTAAAGATTTTATTTATTCATTCATGAGAGATACAGAGAGAGACACAAGCAGAGGGAGAAGCAGGCCCCATGCAGGGAGCCCAACGTGGGACTTGATCCCGGGTCTTCAGGATCACGCCCTGGGCTGAAGGCGGCACTAAACCACTGAGCCACCCAGGGATCCCCATATTCTTATATACCTCAGCCCCAGGTGACAACTACTCTTATTTTCTGTTTCTATAGATTTGCATATTCTAGACTTTTCATATAATGGAACCATACAGACTATTGTCTTGTCTTCTGGCTTCTTTCACTTAGCATTATGTTTTCAGGGTTTATCCTTGTTGTAGCATGCATCTGTAACTCATTCCTTTGCATTGACAAATAGTATTCCATTCCATGGTTATGACATATTTTGTTTATCAGTTGACAGACATTTCTATTGTTTCCATCTTTTGGCTTTTGTGAATAATGTTGCTATGGACACTTGTGTAAAAGCTTTGTGTGGACATATGTTTTCATTTCTCTTGGGAAGATGGTGTCATATATTAACTCAATGCTTAATTGGAGGAACTGCTAGACTGGGTTCCAGAGCAGCTGTACCATTCTGCATTCCCTTCAGCAATGTATGAGGAGTCCATTTTTTCCCACATCTTTACCAACACTTGTTATGTTCTGTCTTTTTTATTGTAGCCATCTTCACGAGTGTGAAGTACTCGTTGTGGTTCGTTGTGGTTTTGAGTTGCATTTCCCTGAAAAGTAATGATGTGGAACATCTTTTCATGTATGTGTTTATTGGCTATTTGTATATCTTATTTAGAAAAAGGTCTATTCAGAGAGCCCATTGGAAAAAAAAAGAGAGCCCATTGGATTATTTATCTTTTCATTACTGAGTTGTAAGAATTCCTTATATATTCTGACTAAACAGTGATCAGATATATGGTTATCACATATCAGATATGTGGTTTACACATATTTTCGGTCAGCCTTTTTGCTTTTCACCTTCTTGGTAGCATCCTTTGAAGCACAAAAGTTTTAAATTTTGATGAGGTTCATCTTGTCAATTTTCTCTTTTATCACTTGTATTTTTGTTATTGTACCTGGGAAATCATTGCTTAGCACAAAGTCACTAAGATTCACTCCAGTGTTTTTTCTAAGAGCGTTATAGTTTTAGCTCTTACATTTAGGTCTGTGATCTACTCTGAGTTCATTTTTTTTTGCGTATGAGGTGGGGGTCCAACTTTACTCTTTTGTATGTGGTATATCCAGTTGTTCTAGCACCTTTCATTGAAAGACTGTTCTTTTCCCATTCAGTGGTCATGGCCTCTGTTTTGCAAATCAATTGACCATAAATGTTAAGGTTTACTTCTAGACTCTCAATTCTGTTCCATCGATCTACAAATGACCCTTGAACAATGTGAGGGTTAGGAGCACCAACCTCTGTGCAGTGGAAAATCTGCATATAACTTGACTCTAAAAACTTAGTAATAATAGTGTACCAAAGCTTTACCAATAACATAAACAATTGATTAATACATATTATGTATGTTATATGTATTATGTACTGTATCCTTACAATAAAGTAAGCTATAGGAAAATGTTATTAAGAAAATCATAAAGAGGGGAAAGCAAATTCCCAATACCATAATACATATATCCACATATGGATGGACCTGCACAATTCAAACTCATGTTATTCAAGGGTCAATCATATATATATCTATCCTTATTTTGTTCAATTCTAATTTAATTCTTTTGTGGTAGGATAGCATACTTTGATTTCAATTCTTTTAAACTTACTGAGATTTATTGTATAGTGTATTATTTGCTCTGGAAATTTTTGCATATGTGCTCGAAAAGAATGTATAATTTGCTCTTATAGGAGTGTTCTGTAGATGGCCATTAGGTCAAGTAGGTTGGTTGTATTGGCTAAGTTTTCCAGATTATTTTTGATTTTCTGTCTAGTTCTGTTCATCACTGAGAATGGGGTATTAAAATCTTCTACTGTTATTATTGAATTATTTCTTTCCCATTTTGTCATACTTACAGATGTCCCTCCTTGTCTCTAGGAAAATTTTTGTCTTGGGTTGGTTTTTAGAATTAAGAAGACTGAGGGAACACTCATTTCCCCATTCCTCTTAATTGTTTCTTCTTATCCTTATAGTTTGGGAAACCAGGTGACTAAACATGTTAGAATTATTATACCAGAGCAGCACTATTGGTTCCTCTATTTTTATATTAGGGTTCTGAGTAAGAATTAATTTTTAAAAAGAGGTTATGCAGTTAAAAATGTTTGAAGGCTTTTTCCAACTTAAATTCTCTAGTTTTATCTATTTTTGTCTGCTTAGAAGTCTTTTTATCTTACTTATGGATCATTGCTCTTGAGGTTTCTGGATAAATGACCGTTAATTAAGTGAAGTGAATAATATTATTCTTACTTAAGAATATCTCACCTAAAATGTTTACATTTGAGGAATATGAGTAAAGGGCATACTAGATCCTCTGTATATTCTTGCAGGGCTTCCCCCCCCCAAGTCTAAAATTATGTTAGAATAAGTTAAAGAGAAAATCTCTACCTCACTGAGGCATTGTTAGATGCTTTTTCTCACTTGGAGGCAATACTCGTCTTATTAGATGACTTTCAAAGTGTATTGATTTGTCGGGGGAGGAGCAAGATGGCGGAAGAGTAGGGTCTCCAAATCACCCGTCTCCACCAAACTACCTAGAAAACCTTCAAATTATCCTGAAAATCTATGAATTCGGCCTGAGATTTAAAGAGAGACCAGCTGGAATGCTACAGTGAGAAGAGTTCGCGCTTCTACCAAGGTAGGAAGACGGGGAAAAAGAAATAAAGGAACAAAGGCCTCCAAGGGGGAGGGGCCCCGCGAGGAGCTGGGCTGAGGCCAGGGCGAGTGTCCCTAGGACAGGAGAGCCCCGTCCCGGAGGAGCAGGAGCTGCAACGACCTTCCCGGGCGGAAAGAGGCTCCAGGGAGGTGGAGCAGGACCCGGGAGGGCGAGGATGCCCTCGGGCTCCCGGGGACAGTAACAGCAACTGCGCACCCAGGAGAGTGCGCCGAGCTCCCTAAGGGCTGCAGCGCGCACGGCGGGACCCGGCGGGACCAGGAGCAGCTGAAGGGGCTCGGGCGGCGGCTCCGCGGAGGGGGCTGCGCGGCCCCGGGAGCAGCTCGGAGGGGCTCGGGCAGAGGAAGAGGCTCCGTGCGGAGGGGGCTGCGCGGTTCCAGGAGCAGCTCGAAGGGGCTCGGGCGGCGGCTCCGCGGAGGGGGCTGCGCGGCCCGGGAGCGCGAATCCACCAGCGCAGGCTCCGGAGCACAGGGCGCCGGGACACAGCCCAGGATCCCGCCTCCCCCGGGACAGGCAGAGGCCGGGAGGGCCCAGGACAGCGAGGACGCTCCTGCCCCAGCTGAGCACATCAGCGGCCCCGCCCCGGAGCCTCCAGGCCCTGCAGACGGAGTTCCTGCCGGAGCTGAATCCAGGTTTCCAGAGCTGCCCCGCCACTGGGGCTGTTCCTCCTGCGGCCTCACGGGGTAAACAACCCCCACTGAGCCCTGCACCAGGCAGGGGCACAGCAGCTCCCCCAACTGCTAACACCTGAAAATCAGCACAACAGGCCCCTCCCCCAGAAGACCAGCTAGACGGACAACTTCCAGGAGAAGCCAAGGGACTTAAAGTACACAGAATCAGAAGATACTCCCCCGTGGTTCTTTTTTTGTTTGTTTGTTTTTGTTTTTGTTTTTGTTTTTGTTTTTGTTTTGTTTTGCTTTTTGATTTGTTTCCTTCCCCCATCCCCTTTTTTTCTCCTTTCTTTTTCTTTCTCTTTTTCTTCTTTTTTTTTTTTTTTCGGTTTTGTTTTTTTCTTTTTCTTCCCTTTTTTTTTCTCTTTCTCTTTTCTTTTCTTCTTTCTCTCCTCTCTTTTTCTCTTTTTCCCAATACAACTTGCTTTTGGCCACTCTGCACTGAGCAAAATGACTAGAAGGAAAACCTCACCTCAAAAGAAAGAATCAGAAACAGTCCTCTCTCCCACAGAGTTACAAAATCTGGATTACAATTCAATGTCAGAAAGCCAATTCAGAAGCACTATTATACAGCTACTGGTGGCTCTAGAAAAAAGTATAAAGGACTCAAGAGACTTCATGACTGCAGAATTTAGAGCTAATCAGGCAGAAATTAAAAATCAATTGAATGAGATGCAATCCAAACTAGAAGTCCTAACGACGAGGGTTAACGAGGTGGAAGAACGAGTGAGTGACCTAGAAGACAAGTTGATAGCAAAGAGGGAAACTGAGGAAAAAAGAGACAAACAATTAAAAGACCATGAAGATAGATTAAGGGAAATAAACGACAGCCTGAGGAAGAAAAACCTACGTTTAATTGGGGTTCCCGAGGGCGCCGAAAGGGACAGAGGGCCAGAATATGTATTTGAACAAATTCTAGCTGAAAACTTTCCTAATCTGGGAAGGGAAACAGGCATTCAGATCCAGGAAATAGAGAGATCCCCCCCTAAAATCAATAAAAACCGTTCAACACCTCGACATTTAATTGTGAAGCTTGCAAATTCCAAAGATAAAGAGAAGATCCTTAAAGCAGCAAGAGACAAGAAATCCCTGACTTTTCTGGGGAGGAGTATTAGGGTAACAGCAGACCTCTCCACAGAGACCTGGCAGGCCAGAAAGGGCTGGCAGGATATATTCAGGGTCCTAAATGAGAAGAACATGCAACCAAGAATACTTTATCCAGCAAGGCTCTCATTCAAAATGGAAGGAGAGATAAAGAGCTTCCAAGACAGGCAGCAACTAAAAGAATATGTGACCTCCAAACCAGCTCTGCAAGAAATTTTAAGGGGGCCTCTTAAAATTCCCCTTTAAGAAGAAGTTCAGTGGAACAGTCCACAAAAACAAAGACTGAATAGATATCATGATGACACTAAACTCATATCTCTCAATAGTAACTCTGAATGTGAACGGGCTTAATGACCCCATCAAAAGGCGCAGGGTTTCAGACTGGATAAAAAAGCAGGACCCATCTATTTGCTGTCTACAAGAGACTCATTTTAGACAGAAGGACACCTACAGCCTGAAAATAAAAGGTTGGAGAACCATTTACCATTCGAATGGTCCTCAAAAGAAAGCAGGGGTAGCCATCCTTATATCAGATAAACTAAAATTTACCCCAAAGACTGTAGTGAGAGATGAAGAGGGACACTATATCATACTTAAAGGATCTATTCAACAAGAGGACTTAACAATCCTCAATATATATGCTCCGAATGTGGGAGCTGCCAAATATATAAATCAATTATTAACCAAAGTGAAGAAATACTTAGATAATAATACACTTATACTTGGTGACTTCAATCTAGCTCTTTCTATACTCGATAGGTCTTCTAAGCAAAACATCTCCAAAGAAACGAGAGCTTTAAATGATACACTGGACCAGATGGATTTCACAGATATCTACAGAACTTTACATCCAAACTCAACTGAATACACATTCTTCTCAAGCGCACATGGAACTTTCTCCAGAATAGACCACATATTGGGTCACAAATCGGGTCTGAACCGATACCAAAAGATTGGGATTGTCCCCTGCATATTCTCGGACCATAATGCCTTGAAATTAGAACTAAATCACAACAAGAAGTTTGGAAGGACCTCAAACACGTGGAGGTTAAGGACCATCCTGCTAAAAGATAAAAGGGTCAACCAGGAAATTAAGGAAGAATTAAAAAGATTCATGGAAACTAATGAGAATGAAGATACAACCGTTCAAAATCTTTGGGATGCAGCAAAAGCAGTCCTAAGGGGGAAATACATCGCAATACAAGCATCCATTCAAAAACTGGAAAGAACTCAAATACAAAAGCTAACCTTACACAAAAAGAGCTAGAGAAAAAACAGCAAATAGATCCTACACCCAAGAGAAGAAGGGAGTTAATAAAGATTCGAGCAGAACTCAACGAAATCGAGACCAGAAGAACTGTGGAACAGATCAACAGAACCAGGAGTTGGTTCTTTGAAAGAATTAATAAGATAGATAAACCATTAGCCAGCCTTATTAAAAAGAAGAGAGAGAAGACTCAAATTAATAAAATCATGAATGAGAAAGGAGAGATCACTACCAACACCAAGGAAATACAAACGATTTTAAAAACATATTATGAACAGCTATACGCCAATAAATTAGGCAATCTAGAAGAAATGGACGCATTCCTGGAAAGCCACAAACTACCAAAACTGGAACAGGAAGAAATAGAAAACCTGAACAGGCCAATAACCAGGGAGGAAATTGAAGCAGTCATCAAAAACCTCCCAAGACACAAGAGTCCAGGGCCAGATGGCTTCCCAGGAGAATTTTATCAAACGTTTAAAGAAGAAATCATACCTATTCTCCTAAAGCTGTTTGGAAAGATAGAAAGAGATGGAGTACTTCCAAATTCGTTCTATGAAGCCAGCATCACCTTAATTCCAAAGCCAGACAAAGACCCCGCCAAAAAGGAGAATTACAGACCAATATCCCTGATGAACATGGATGCAAAAATTCTCAACAAGATACTGGCCAATAGGATCCAACAGTACATTAAGAAAATTATTCACCATGACCAAGTAGGATTTATCCCTGGGACACAAGGCTGGTTCAACACCCGTAAAACAATCAATGTGATTCATCATATCAGCAAGAGAAAAACCAAGAACCATATGATCCTCTCATTGGATGCAGAGAAAGCATTTGACAAAATACAGCATCCATTCCTGATCAAAACTCTTCAGAGTGTAGGGATAGAGGGAACATTCCTCGACATCTTAAAAGCCATCTATGAAAAGCCCACAGCAAATATCATTCTCAATGGGGAAGCACTGGGAGCCTTTCCCCTAAGATCAGGAACAAGACAGGGATGTCCACTCTCACCACTGCTATTCAACATAGTACTGGAAGTCCTAGCCTCAGCAATCAGACAACAAAAAGACATTAAAGGCATTCAAATTGGCAAAGAAGAAGTCAAACTCTCCCTCTTCGCCGATGACATGATACTCTACATAGAAAACCCAAAAGTCTCCACCCCAAGATTGCTAGAACTCATACAGCAATTCGGTAGCGTGGCAGGATACAAAATCAATGCCCAGAAGTCAGTGGCATTTCTATACACTAACAATGAGACTGAAGAAAGAGAAATTAAGGAGTCAATCCCATTTACAATTGCACCCAAAAGCATAAGATACCTAGGAATAAACCTCACCAAAGATGTAAAGGATCTATACCCTCAAAACTATAGAACACTTCTGAAAGAAATTGAGGAAGACACAAAGAGATGGAAAAATATTCCATGCTCATGGATTGGCAGAATTAATATTGTGAAAATGTCAATGTTACCCAGGGCAATATACACGTTTAATGCAATCCCTATCAAAATACCATGGACTTTCTTCAGAGAGTTAGAACAAATTATTTTAAGATTTGTGTGGAATCAGAAAAGACCCCGAATAGCCAGGGGAATTTTAAAAAAGAAAACCATATCTGGGGGCATCACAATGCCAGATTTCAGGTTGTACTACAAAGCTGTGGTCATCAAGACAGTGTGGTACTGGCACAAAAACAGACACATAGATCAGTGGAACAGAATAGAGAATCCAGAAGTGGACCCTCAACTTTATGGGCAACTAATATTCGATAAAGGAGGAAAGACTATCCATTGGAAGAAAGACAGTCTCTTCAATAAATGGTGCTGGGAAAATTGGACATCCACATGCAGAAGAATGAAACTAGACCACTCTCTTTCACCATACACAAAGATAAACTCAAAATGGATGAAAGATCTAAATGTGAGACAAGATTCCATCAAAATCCTAGAGAAGAACACAGGCAACACCCTTTTTGAACTCGGCCATAGTAACTTCTTGCAAGATACATCCACAAAGGCAAAAGAAACAAAAGCAAAAATGAACTATTGGGACTTCATCAAGATAAGAAGCTTTTGCACAGCAAAGGATACAGTCAACAAAACTCAAAGACAACCTACAGAATGGGAGAAGATATTTGCAAATGACATATCAGATAAAGGGCTAGTTTCCAAGATCTATAAAGAACTTATTAAACTCAACACCAAAGAAACAAACAATCCAATCATGAAATGGGCAAAAGACATGAAGAGAAATCTCACAGAGGAAGACATAGACATGGCCAACATGCATATGAGAAAATGCTCTGCATCACTTGCCATCAGGGAAATACAAATCAAAACTACAATGAGATACCACCTCACACCAGTGAGAATGGGGAAAATTAACAAGGCAGGAAACAACAAATGTTGGAGAGGATGCGGAGAAAAGGGAACCCTCTTACACTGTTGGTGGGAATGTGAACTGGTGCAGCCACTCTGGAAAACTGTGTGGAGGTTCCTCAAAGAGTTAAAAATATACCTGCCCTACGACCCAGCAATTGCACTGTTGGGGATTTACCCCAAAGATAGAAATGCAATGAAACGCCGGGACACCTGCAACCCGATGTTTATAGCAGCAATGGCCACTATAGCCAAACTGTGGAAGGAGCCTCGGTGTCCAACGAAAGATGAATGGATAAAGAAGATGTGGTTTATGTATACAATGGAATATTACTCAGCTATTAGAAATGACAAATACCCACCATTTGCTTCAACGTGGATGGAACTGGAGGGTATTATGCTGAGTGAAGTAAGTCAGTCGGAGAAGGACAAACATTATATGTTCTCATTCATTTGGGGAATATAAATAATAGTGAAAGGGAAAATAAGGGAAGGGAGAAGAAATGTGTGGGAAATATCAGAAAGGGAGACAGAACGTAAAGACTGCTAACTCTGGGAAACGAACTAGGGGTGGTAGAAGGGGAGGAGGGCGGGGGGTGGGAGTGAATGGGTGACGGGCACTGGGTGTTATTCTGTATGTTAGTAAATTGAACACCAATAAAAATAAATAAATAAAAAAAAAAAAAAAAAAAAAAAAAAAAAAAAAAAACAAAGTGTATTGATTTGTCAGTGTAACCTCAGCACCTTTTAGCTCTGGTATTAATTAACAATTATATCCTAGTACTGTCATCTGATAGGCAAATTTCTGTGGATTTTTATAGATTCTCCTTTTGCCTCACACCCATATTCATTTAGATAGTAAATCTTGTATTTAGTATTTCCTTAACATGTCTGGAATCTGCCCCCTCTTGCCACTATTTTCATTCAAACCTCAGCATCTCTTTCCGGGATTATGGCAGTAGCTCTCTAACTGGTATCCCTATTTTACATTGTATGGCATAGAAATCTTTGATGACTACTGCCTCTCTGTCCTCATCTACCTGCTTCTAATAGGTGAGTAAACTATTCATGGTACCACTCATATACGCTTACTCCACACTGTTTCATGACTTTGCTTGTGATCTTCCCTTTGCTTGGATCAGCTAATTTTCTTTTTTTTTCTTTTTTTTTAATTTTCTTTTTTCAAGACTCAATTTGTGTATCTTTTCCAGGAAACCTTACTTAGAGTATCTGACTTCAGGTTTTTGCATGTAGATATCCAGTAGTCCCAGAACCATTTGTTGAAAAGCTGTTCTTTATTGAATATTCTTGGCACCCTTGTTGAAAATTAAATTGACCATGAATATGTGGATTTTTTCCTGGACTGTTTATTTTTGCTCTGCTTATGCCATCCTTATGCCAGTACCACACTGTCTTAATACTATAGCTTTGTAGTAGGTTTTAAAATTGGGGAAGTATGAGTCTTGCAACTTTGTTCTTTTTCAAGATGGCTTTGGTTTTGGCTATTCTGGGTCCCTGGAAGTTTTATATGAATTTTAGGATCAGCTGGTTAATTACTGCAGAGAAACCATCTGGAATTTTGATAGGACTTGTCTAAAATGTATAGAACAGTTTGGGGTGTTTCTCCTCATTTTGTTATAGTTCAGGGAGGTTTTTCTTCAGGTTTTCAAATTTGATAGTTCTGTATATTCTTTTTTTTTTTTTAAAGATTTTATTTATTTATTCATGAGAGACACACACACACAGAGAGAGAGGCAGAGACACAGGCAGAGGGAGAAGCAGGCTCCATGCAGGGAGCCTGATGTGGGACTCGATCCCGGGTCTCCAGGATCATGCCCTGGGCCGAAGGCAGGCGCCAAACCGCTGAGCCACCCAGGCGTCCCAGTTCTGTATATTCTTGGTTTGACATGACAAATTGTGCCTTTTAGGGCACATAACGTGATAAAGGTATATAGGCTTAACTTTGTGATGCATGTTTGTGGTGAGAAGGGAAGAATTTTCTTATTGATAGTTTACCATTTTTGAAAAACTTTTTCTTCCTTATAGGTTCACACATTCATTATGGAAAGTTTTAGAAAATACAAGAAAGCAAAAAGAAAAATGTTCATAATTCCACCATTCAGAGTTAATATAGTGTGTACGTGTGTGTATGGAAGCTTGTATGTATTTCTTTTTTCATTTAACCATATAACATATAGGGAATTTTTTTCATCTCACTAAAAACTGCAGTTTTTTTTTTAACTTTTTTTTTTTTAAGTAGACTCTGTTCAACAGATTCTGTTCAATTCTGTTCAACATGGGGCTTGAACTCATGACTCTGAGATCAAGAGTTGCATAGTTTACTGACTGAGCCAGCCAGGCACCCCAGAATTGCAGTGTTTTTTGTGTGTGTGTGTGTGTTTTTTTTTTTTTAATGCTATGTCACATCTCATTTTGGTATTTAAACCTCTATTAGGCTTATGTTTAGGATAGTTTTTCCAAATTGTGTTGTAGTTAAATCTTTGCCCAGATTCTTGACTATTTTCTTTTAAAAGATTTTATTTATTTATGAGAGACACACACAGAGAGAGGCAGAGACATAGGCAGAGGGAGAAGCTGGCTCAATGCAGGGAGCCCGATGTGGGACTCAATCCTGGGACTCTGGGGTCACGTCCTGAGCCGAAGGCAGACACCCAGGCATCCCGGTTCTTGACTATTTTCTAAGCAAATTCCTATAAATGAAATTACTGGTTCAACAGGATGCATAGATGCATATTTTTAAATCTTTTTTGCCATTTTTTGGGATACTGTGTTAATATTTGGCAGCAGTTTCTTTCTGCCAATATCTGAAGATAAGCTCATAAACAAGTATTTGCATTATTTGAAACTACCATTAGATGTTCATAGCAGCATTATTCACAATAGTCAAAAGGTAAAACAAAACAAAAACAACTCAATCCATTTACCAGATGAATGGACAAACAAAATGTGGTATATCCACATGATGGAATGTTGTTAAGCCTTAAAAATGAATGAAATTCTGATACATGCTACAACGTGAATGAATTTTAAACATTATGTGAAGTGAAATAAGCCAGACACAAAAGGATTCATACAAAATATTGTATGATTCCACTTATATGAAGTACCTAGAATAAGCAAGCTCATAGGGACAGAAAGAAGAATACAGATTACCAGAGGCTGGGGAGATGGGGAATTTAACAGATACAGAATTTCAGTTTGGGATGATGAAAAAATTCTGGAAATTGTGAATGTACTTAGTGCTACTGAATTGTACACTGAAAAATGGTTAAATTTGATATTAAGTATACTTTACTACAATAAAAATATTACTACTGGATTAATTTCAGAATTTTAGATAAAAACCACTTTTTTGGTGGTTTATTTTATGTGTTTATGTGTTTATTTTACTTATTGTGCGTTACCTACCTTGTAGCTAGGTGAACTCGGGGTTTGGATACTTGTTTTAAATATGATAGACTGGGATCCCTGGGTGGCTCAGCGGTTTGGTGCCTGCCTTCGGCTCAGGGCATGATCCTGGAGACCCAGGGTCGAGTCCCACATCAGGCCCCCTGCATGGAGCCTGCTTCTCCCTCTGCCTATGTCTCTGCCTCTCTCTCTTTCTCTGTGTCTCTCATGAATAAATAAATAAATAAATAAATAAATAAATAAATAAATAAATAAATAAAGTCTTTAAAAAAAATAAATATGATAGACTGATAGCTGGTGCTGAGAACTAAGTTCCTAACCAACATTTATGCAATATGAAGATTTACTGAGCTATGTATGCCAAGTAGTCTGCTGGGCACTGAGGACTACAGTGGTAAACAAGATAAGACGCAGTCCCTGGAGTCTCCTGGTTGCTAAGGTTGGACAGAATAAGAACAAACTTCTTATTAAGAAAAAAAAAGGATTAAACAATCAGGTGACTTGTTTTCTCCTTAATGATTTCCTTTGTGGGGTGATTTTAAAATATCCTTTTCCCCCTTTCAGGTTGCTATGGAAACATAAGACTACATAAACGGAAGTCCGTTCTGATAATTACCTGAGATGTAACTGGACTAAAGAGTGGAACAGGAAAAATTGTAGTACCAACCTCAATTACAATGGCTACTGATTCAGGAGAGCCAGCTAGTACAGAAGATTCTGAGAAACCTGATGGAGTTTCACTGGAAGACAGAGCTCCTCGGGTTGTAGCAACTTTAACGGTGGAAGCCAGACTGAAGGAAAAAAGTAGTGCTTTCTCTGCTTCTGGGGAAACTACAGAAAGGAAAAGATTCTTCCGAAAGAGTGTCGAGATGATGGAAGATGATAAAGTTGCTGAATCTTCCTCCAAAGGTGAGAGAATGAAGACCGCAATAAATATGCCAAGAGTGGAAAAGCTTCCGACAAACGTGCTAGCAGGTGGACAAGAAGTCAGATACGGACAGTGTTCAAAGGCAACCTCAGAGTCCTCAAAAGATGGTTTCAAGGAGAAAAATGAAAAGGAAATAGAAGAAGAAGCAGAAATGAAGGCTGTAGCTACTTCTCCTAGTGGCAGGTTCCTGAAATTCGACATAGAGCTGGGAAGAGGAGCATTTAAAACAGTATATAAAGGATTGGACACTGAAACCTGGGTTGAAGTTGCTTGGTGTGAGCTGCAGGTGGGTATATAGTCTCCTTGGTTTTAATAAATTTCAGTTTTAACAGGCCTGGCCTTCTGAATGATCCAGGATTAATATATATCATGGATTAAAATAAAATGAAAGGCTTGTCCCCCACCTTCCTGAAATTATGCTCTTTTCCTGGATATTCTTAGAGCCCATGGCAGTCTTTTTTCCCTCCTGTTGTTTTCCCTTCTGTTTTAAAGGGGGAAACGTCTATGAGTGTTTTCTTTGGGAAAATAACCCTAATTTATTAACCTTGGTATGTCTCCAAAACTCTTGAGGTCTCACTTTGAAAACTTTTAGTAAATGTATGCTTTTAGTTAGTTGATTGTTGTACTAAGTATTTGGGAACATGATATGTCAGGGATATATTTAGTGTGATACATCCCTTTTCTCTTTTTCTTTCAACAGTTTTTTTGGGGTTTACATGGTGTTTTTCAGAACAGAAAATGTTAAGCTTGATTCTTGGAGGACTTCTATTAATATAAACTTGTCTGTGCTTTAAATTTACCTCAAAGAGGATCTCTGGAAGAAATAATCACCAGAACCTGCTGAGTGAGGTAGTCAACTGGAATGTGTTTAGAAAGGAGAAATGAAAACAACAGAATAGTTGAATTACCTAGATATTTGGTTCCATAATATTTATGTGGTACTTTTAACTAATGAAGGACTAAATGGGAACAGAACATCATACAGAAATTCTATAAGAAGAATTGTTTTAGGCAGATGTAGTTCAAATATAAAGAAAACCTTTGTGACCTCAGTCAGCCCATGGGAAATGTCAGTGTTCACATGAGATGCTTAAAATTAAGATTGAACAGAGCAAGTCACTAAGTACAGGTTTTTGTTATTCACATTCCAGTGGTCTCTGTTCATGTTGATGTATATGTAGGTGCTGTGATTTCACACATTCTGAATTTGCTGTAGGTTGCCATTTATTATTTTTTTAAGATTTTTTTTATTTATTCATGAGAGACACAGAGAGAGGCAGAGACATAGAGGGAGAAGCAGGCTTCTCACAGGGAGCCCAATTTGGGACTCAATCCTGCCCTAAGCTGAAGGCAGACTCCCACCGCTAATCCCTGCTCATTGCTATTTAGATAGGTTGAAATTTAGTCCAGGTTCCTGCATTTCTAGGGAGCTTTTTGTTTAACAACATGGTTTTGAAACTTCACTGTTTATAAGTTAGTGTTTGTTTCATATGCAGATTCCAGAGCCTATTGTCAGAGGTTCAGATTCTGTAAGTCTGGGACAGGAGGCAAGACTGCAATTTTAACAAGCTTTTTAAGTGCTTTGAATGTAGAAAGTCCCTTAGCTCTCTGGAATGCAAGTTAACTAGCAGTCAAGCCATTCTAGTAGTTCTTGAAAGATGTGTGCATCTGTGGATTTGCTTGGTTTTCTTCTCCCTCCCTTGTTCCCCTTTCAGAATTTTATAAGGTCTGTGTCAGTAGAAATATTAGGTCATGTGAACAAATAAACATCAAAATCACCTGAAATTCCACTTTTCTGAGGATACTTTTAAACATTTTAGTTTATATCTTTCTGGGCTCTCTCTTTTTTTTTAAATTTTATTTATTCATGAGACAGAGAGAGAGAGAGAAGCAGGCAGAGGGAGAAGCAGGCTCCATGCAGGGAGCCCAGAGCGGGACTCTATCCCGGGGACTCCAGGATCACGGCCAGGGCCAAAGGCAGGCGCTAAACCGCTAAGCCACCCAGGGATCCCTTGGACTCTTTTATTTTTCTTCAAAAATGTATATATGACTATTTTTTCCCCACAAAGTGGGATTGTTACTATAAGGTTTTACAAAACCTTTTCTTTTTACTTATCATGAACATTTTTCAGTACCAGTAATTGTGAATTTACATTATTATTTTTAATAGACATCCTTATAAGTTATTTAATCAGTCCTCTATTGTTGGACATCCTGAATTTTCTCCAGTATTTCACTATTATAAACATGGTTGTGATCAACATCCTTGTAGATACAGTGAAAATTATGTACATTTTAATTTCATCTCTGCATTGTGATATTGGTAATGCTCATTTTTTAGTGATGCTCTGTAAATTGGGGAAATAATTTCCATTCACTTGGTAGTAGGATACATAGTAAAAATATGTCAAGTATTTTGCAAATTGTATAGCCATGCTAAAGGATGCTTAGGTAAAACTTAAAATATTCTAGTGGTAGAGACTGCTTAGGGGAGTGCCTTCTATCATTCACCTGTGGAGAGACTGAAAGAGCCCATAAGGTCTCACTATTCAAAGTATTCAGACCATACTTTGAATAGTGATGCCCTGGACCAGCAGCATGCACATCACCTGGGAGCTTATTAAAACTACAGGTTCCTATGTCTCATTCCAGACCTACTGAATCAGAATCTGCTTCTTAGTGGCATCCGTAGGTGATGTACACACAGTAGGCACAGTATGTTTGAAAAGCCCTGAAAAAAGGTACCAGTGCAAGAGCTAGCTGATCAGAGGAGGGGTTCCCTTGATACACCAACATGAACTTTATATTATATCATATATACTGATTCCTGATATCTGGTCCAGACTTTCCAAATCAGATTCTCTAAGAGAGAGGCCCCAGGACCTTATTTTTTTGAAAGTTTTCCAGTTGATTGGACACATAGCCAGATTTGGGAATATCTCATGTGGAGCAAATGTTGTAAATATATAAAATACATTTTAATTTGCATTGAGAACAATTGCAGTTTTCTATTCTGAAAGGAATGTCAGAATTAGTGGATTTAATCGATACAATTTTTAGACATAATTTTCTGCATATTTGGAATTAGGAAAAACTAACTTGAGTATGATGCAGTTTGTAATGTATAATTTCTCATATTTTTTTCACAAAGTCTTATTATATAGTTAAACAATTTTCTAGAAAAACATCCCAGTCAATAATTTAAAGTATTCCAAATTCTTCCCCGATCTTTATGTGTGTGTCTGTGTGTATAATACAAAGAATGAGTATGTCTATACTTTTGTTATCAATTTGATATGTATTTTCTATTTATTAACATCATTAAAATATTTAAACTATATTTTATTGCATTTATAACACCTCTTGCTTAAATCTTCCCTGAAATTAGGCAGTTCTTTTCTTTTTTAATCTTATTTTTTGCATGTTCGATTTAATAGCTTAACAAAAGGCTTTTATACCTTTTTCTCTTAATGGTATTCCCCCCTACTGTGGATATTTGAGCCTTGTGTAGCAGTTGTTAAAAGCTCCATGTACATTTGTTTAGAATACATTGACCTTATGGCAGTGCAAAGAATCGTGCGAGAGAGATTTTACTGCTGATATTTGACTTTGAGGATGTTAAACAAACCAACCCTTTGATGATATAGGTCAGATTTAGGATTTGGCTGTAAACATCTGCATTTCAACACTTTGTCATATTTTATGGTCTCTATAACTTGATTTATGCTTTAGTGGAAAGGCTGATCTATTGTTCTTTGTAAAGAACTTGGTAAATTGGTAATTTACCGTGAGTCAGGGCTATCAGTCATAAGTGCTGTCTGGAAGACTATTTTAGTTCATAATGTTGAAAGACCTGGTCAGATGTTACTGAAAGGCTTGCTTAGTAACTCTTAGAAGGAGTCAATCACAACAATTTGTAATATTTTCCTCTTGCACTAACAACTTGAAAATCAACAGCACTCTCCTTTTACACATGGAAATATAACCGGTTTTAAAATTGTGGAGAAACTTATTTTTCCATTTTAATTTCATTCATTATCTAAAAGCACTTTGGGGAAGTATATTTTTCAATACCAGCCCTACAGTTAATTGTAAAATTAGAATTAGATAACATGAAAACAGCTGAATTTCTAAAAGAAAAATTTTAAAAAATGTATGCTAGAATTTCTGTTTCTGAATAAATATTGTGGTCCAAAGTATTCACTCTGGGATACTTTTGCTATTTTGCTCTCAAAATATTTTTTATGGTCTTCTTGGAAACGTTTCCAGATTCTCTTTGAGCCACATAAGAAAATGCTTCATTACATATAGGCACACCCAAAATAGTGATATTCAGTTTGATTCCCCTCTCTCTTCATCTGACCTTGCCCTCAAAGTGGAATACTCTCATGGACAAAGAAGATTCCATTGAAGGGAGGAGAGATAAAGCTTGCTTAAATATATTTGTTCTAGTCTCTTTGTTTAAAAACTGGTCACGTAAATTTATCAAGTATAAACCAAAGGCAGATGTTTTCATAAAATGACAAAGGGTAAGAGTGGCAGGAGACAGACTTGGTCTGGGAAATATCATTTATATTCTTGGTTCAAAATTAATTTTGAGCTAACTGATGGCTAAAAGAACAAATTGATATATCTAGTAGACTGAATAATTTTGCACTCCAAAGATGCCCATGTCTTAATATCTGGAATTTATTAATATGTTACCTTATATTGCAAAAAGGACTTTGTAGATATGATTAAAGATTTTGTGGTGGGTAGATTACCCTGAATTATCTGGGTAGATCAAAGATAATCATAAGGGTCCTTATAAAAGAGAGGAAGGATGGTCATGGTCTGAAGGAGATCTGATGATGGAAACAGGTTGGAGTGATGTGATTGATGGAAGTGGGCCGTGAGCCAAGGAACATGGTCAACCTTTAAAAGCTAAGAAGGCAAGGAAACATTCTTCCTTAGAGCATGCAGAAGGAACACAGCCTTGCCAATACCTTCATTTTATTCTAGTGAGTCTCGTTTTGGATGTCTGATCTTCACAAGTAGAAGATAATAAATTTGTGTTGTTTTAAACCACTAAATTTATGGCAATTTGTTACAACAGAAGTAGGAAATGAATGCAATACACACAGCTGCCATTCATCTGTCCATTCATTCAACAAATAAATATTCAGTTCTACAATGTGTTAGAACTGTGCTAAGTACTAGGGACATAATAGGGAGAAAAAGCAGACACAGGCACTATTTTCATAAAACTTACAATAGAGAGAATTTATAGTAAGAAGGCGGCTTAGAGGGGCTCCCTGGATGGCTCAGCAGTTTAGTGCCTGCCTTGGGCCCAGGGTGTGGTCTCAGGGTCCCGGGATCGAGTCCCGAATCAGGCTCCCTTCATTGAGCCTGCTTCTCTCTCTGCCTGTGTCTCTGCCTCTCTCTCTCTGTGGCTCTCATGAATAAATAAAGAAATAAATAAATAAAAATCTTTAAAAAAAAGAATGCGGCTTAGAGATTAGAATTAGTGAAAAGATCAAAGGGCTGTTAAATATAGATTTTTTTTTGAAGGGAATAGTAGGGTTGGGAGTATCGGCAATGTGGTACCACTCCTTTACTACTTCATTTTCTTTTTTTAACTTTTTATTTTGAGATAATTTGCTACTAACTAAAGAGTTGCAAAGGTAGTATAGAAAGTTCCTGTATGCCACTCACTCAGTTTCCCCTTATATTGATATCTTAACCAGAGAACATTTATCAAAACTTAAGAAATTAAAATTATAATAATATTGACTGAATGAAGTACAGAACTTATTTGGATTTCACCAGTTTTCCCACTGATGTCCTTTTTCAATGCTGTGATCCAATTTAGGATCCTACATTGCATTTAGTTGCTACATCCTCTTAGTCTCTTCCAAACTGTGACAATTCCTCAGTCTTTCCTTGTTTTTCATGATATTGAACTTTCATTTTTTTTAAGATTTTATTTATTTATTCATGAGAGAGAGAGAGGCAGAGAGGAAAGAGAGAGAAAGAGAGAGAGAGAGAGGCAGAGACACAGGCAGAGGGAGAAGCAGGCTCCATGCAGGGAGCCCGATGTGAGACTCCATCCCAGGACTCCGAGATCACGCCCTGAGCCGAAGGCAGACGCTGAACTGCTGAGCCACCCAGGTGTCCCTCATGATCTTGAACTTTTATTTTATTTTATTTATTTATTCATGAGACACACACACACACACACACACAGAGAGAGAGAGAGAGAGAGAGAGAGAGAGGCAGAGACATAGGCAGAGGGAGAAGCAGGCTCCATGTAGAGAGCCCGGCGTAGGACTCGATCCTGAGGGTCTTGAGCCAAAGGCAGAGGCCCAACCGCTGAACCACCCAGGCGTCCCTGATCTTGAACTTTTAAAGAGTATTGCTCAGTTATTTCATAGGATGTCCCTTAATTTGGGTTTGTCATGTTTTCTTGTGATTAGATTTAGGTTATAAATTTTGGGAAGAATACCACAGAGGTGTTACAACTTTCTCAGTGCATTGTAGCAGGGGGTACGTGATGTTGGCTTATTTTTTATTTATTTTATTATTTTTTTCCCTCTCCTTTTATTTTTTTATTGGAATTCAATTTGCCAACATATAGCATAACACCCAGTGCTCATCCCATCAAGTGCCCCCCCTCAGTGTCCATCACCCAGTCACCCCCACTCCCCGCCCACCTCCCTTTCCACCACCCTTTGTTTCCCAGAGTTAGGAGTCTCTCATGTTCTGTCTCCCTTTCTGATATTTCCCACTCATTTGTGATGTTGGTTTAGATTATTGGTGATGATAACCTTGGTCACTTGGTTAGGGTGGTGTCTAATAGATTTTTTTCTATTGTAAAATTAATATTTTTCTCTTTGTAGATTAATAAATATATTGGGAGTAGATACTTTGAGACTATCAGGGCCTGGGCCAAAGGCAGGCGCTAAACCACTGAGCCACCCAGGGATCCCCTCCATTTATCAAAATTAATGTTAATTGAGGACTGTATGAGTACCTGGATAGGTACTTAATTTGAATATTTTATTTAATCTTCACAACAATTGTATGAAGTAGAGATGACTAATTTTCAGATGGTGGAACTGAGGTTTAGATACATTAAGTAAGTTACCCAAAACGGGAGAGCAGGGAGTTGTATTCATCAAGTGTGTATAAATGCGTATAAAACATTTACATAGATGATTTAAGAATTTCCCCCTCAGTTATTTGAGTAGATAATTCTTTTGTTTTTAATAATTTTAGAATACACAGTTTCATAAATGGACCCTGTTTAAAATACAGTTCTTAATTAAACTACTAACGATCAGGGGCTACTTAATAGTGTCATTTAAGAACACTCTCTGGCTTGGGGCCTCTGAGGAACAGTTTAATGGTTGGGTTGCCTTGGCTAAATGTCTGGCCTTCATCTCTATCAGTGTCCAGAGATGGTTGGACATGTTGGTGAGACTGAGTTGTGCTAATTCAAAAGCCTAAATCTAGGACACAAATTTATTAATTTAGAATGAGGAGTACAGTTGGTAGGTCAAATGGTCTAGTTGTTCTGTAGGCTAGGTACATGGGATGCTAAATTATAATCAGAAACTGGCTAGGTAAGAAAAGAGTCAGAACAAAGGAACTAGAATTCCCTGTGTGTGTTCTTTAGCAAGACAATAGAGCAAGCACATGAACTGTTTGTTCAGGTCCTGACCAGATGAGGACATCCTCTTTGTTCAATGGTACTGGAAAACGAGTGAACCTGGTTCTGTATTTGGTTCATTCCCCTTTCGGTGTGCTTTTTTGATGTGCTCTACCATTGATGAGCACTTTTTAAAAAGGTATCAATACTGTTGCTGTCTAAAAGCTGTAAAATGCTAATATGGCCAGGCTATAACTATTACATGCTGATTTCATGATTAGTACTTTGGTGTTACCACTTGCAAATTATCATTGTCCTAGTGCGTGTTTATTTCATATAGCTTTAGTTCTAGGATGCTATGCTGTCTCTCCAAGGAAAGTGGCTGTGAATGAGGTGTCTGCAGTCATTGCTGTGAATACTGCTTTTGAGAGGTGAAGTGATAAACTAGAAAGTGGTCAGGATTCAGAATATGGCAGAGCTGGGTTCCAGTGTTGCCTGTGCCAGTTGGGTACCTCGGGCAAGCTAAGCAGCTTAACATTTTGGAGCCTTCTTTAAAAAGAAATGTAATATTTTTGATATGCAAAAGACAATAAAGAATAACATGATGGAAATTTTGTACCTACTGCTCAACTTGAGAAATAAAAATGCTGAGGATCAGAGATAATGATTGTAAAATGTGGCACGTTTGAGTGTTCAATAAATGATAGTGATAAGATATTGAGCAGCCTCATATTTATTCAAAATATTCATTGATAGACTGCTTTTTAAGTTAAGCATCATTTCAGAGCCTTCATTGTGGTTTTCCTTATTTGAACAAGTTACAATACAGCTTTTATAACATTGTTGATGACTTCTTTTTTTTCACCTTTGCAGAAACAGCCACATAGCCACTGAACTGGTTATGTAGTTCATTGTTGGTGTTTGCATTAAGAGCCATAGCTGATAAGGCTATAGTTTACATACTGGAAATGAAATACTTCTTTTTTTGCTTTGTTTTTAAGTTTTTATTTAAATTCCAGCTAGTTAACATACAGTGTAATATTAGTTTCAAGTGTACAATATAGTGATTCAGCACTTCCATATAACATCCTGTGCTCATCACAAGTGCACTCCTTAATCCTCATCACCTATTATTTAACCCATTCCTCCACCCACCTCTGGTAACCAACAGTTTGTTCTCTAGTGATGAGTCTATTTCTTGGTTTGCCTTTTTCTTTCTTTTTTTCCCTTTGCTCATTTGTTTTGTTTCTTAAATTCCACATACTAGTGAAATCATATGGTAATTTGTCTTTCTCTAAAATTAGCATAATACTCTAGCAGCATCCATGTTGTCTCAAATGGCAAGATTTCATTCTTTTTTATGGCTGAGTTATATTCCATTGTATATATATTCCACTGGCAGGTTTACTTTTCACTCACTGAATTAGAAGTGGATCTTGGAAGATCTTGGCCATCCCTTTTCAGTGGAGTTTACCTCCAGCAATACATCTGGGATAGCAGTTATAATTCTGCAAAGTTGTTTATTCCTAATGCTGACTACCTTTGATTCCTAGGATCAAAGGATAAGATGGAGTAGTTTAGTTTGGCACATGAAAGACTTGTATTCTAGTAATTTAATCAGAAGGCATCAAAATGTATTCATTATTCTTCAGAATAGATCTGACCTATCACAAGTAGATGACTTCCAGCTAATTATAGGGAGATTTAGGACTTAATTAGTCATCTTAAGTTAGATAGAAAAGCATAAGTACTTATTTCCAGGTCTCTTCTAAGTGTAGCATTCTTTGCTCTTGTTCTTAAAGTTTCTTAGCTCTTTTAGCATTTAAAAAAAAAGTTCAGATGCAATTGACATGTAACATTGTGTAAGTTTAATGTGTATGATACATTTATATATTGCAATATGATTGTTATAGTAGCATTAGCAATTTATCATGTCATATGTTTATCATTTCTTTGTGTAGACAACAGTTAAGATTTAGTAGCTTAGCAACTTTGAACTTTATAATTAATCTTCAGAACTTATTTATTTACTAGTTGTATATTTATATCTTTATTTTTTATTTTATTTTTTAATATTTATGTCTTTTTTATATATATTTATGTCTTTAAACACCGTCTCTCACATTCTTTCCTCAACCCCCTGGTAACCACTCTTCTACTCTCTGTTTTTACAAATTAATTTTTTAGATGCTACATTTAATGATATCACACAGTGTATCTCAGAAGGATATCTGCACACTGATGTTCACTGTAGCATTTTTCACAATAGCCAAGGTATGGAAACAACCTAGGTGTCTATCAGCAGATGAATGGATAAAGAAGAGGTGATACACACACACACACACACACACACACACACACACACACACACAGGAATATTATTTAGCCATGAGAAAGAAGGAAATCCTGCCATTTATGACATGGATGGACCTTGAAGGCATTATGCTGAGATAAGTCAGATAGAGAAAGACAAATAATGTATGAGTTCCTTAACTCTTTTTTTAAAGATTTTATTTATATATTTGAGAGAGGGAGATCACTCATGAGCAGGGGGAGGGGCAGAAGGAGAGGAAAAGGGACAAGTGAATTCCTCATTGAGTGAGGGCCCTGATGCAGGGCTGGATCCCAGGACCCCAGGATCACGACCTGAGCTGAAATCAGATGCTCAACCAACTGAGCCACCCAGAAGCCCCTTAACTCTTCCTTAAAATGACTTTTTTTTGTTGTGGCAAAATATACACATTAAAATTTATCATTTTAGGGCGCTTGGGTGGCTCAGTTGGTTAAGTGTCTGACTCTGGATTTTGCCTCAGGTCATGATCTTAGGGTCTTGAGATCGAGCCCCACATTGGGAAATAATTCAGTGGCATTGAATGTATTCAATTCAGTGGCATTGAGTATATTCACATTGTTGTACAACTACTACCACCTCCCATCTCCAGAACTTTTTATCATCCCAAACTGAAACTGTACACCCATTAATCAGTAATTCCCCCTTCCTTACTCTCTCAGCCCCTGGTAACCACTATTCTACTTTCTGTCTCTATGAATAAGCCTATTCTAGGTATCTTGTAAAAGTGGAAAGTGGAATCACACAATATTTAACTTTTGTGTCTGGGTTATTTCACCTAGCATAATGCTTTTAAGTTTCATATATGTTATAGCATGTATTAGAATTTCATTCCTTTTTAAGGCTGAACAATATTCCATTGTGTGTGTGTGTGTGTGTGTGTGTGTGTGTATACACACACTACATTTGTTTTATCTATTTTTGTTGCTTCTTCTGGCTGTTGTGAATAATGCTATTAAGAACATTGGTGTAAAAAAAAAGAACATTGGTGTAAAAAAAAAGAACATTGGTGTAAAAATATCTGTTTAAGTCCCTGCTTTTAATTCTTTTTGGCATGTATCTAGAAGTGGAATTGTTGGATCATATGGTAATTCTATGTTTAATTTTTCAGGAATTGACATACTGTTTTCCTCAGTGGCTCTACCATTTTACATTCCTACCAGCAGTGCACAAGGGTCTTCACATCCTTGCCAAATCTTATTTTCAGTTTCTGTTTTATTTTGTTTTTTTAAATAGTCATCCTAATGGATGTGAAGTGCTAGATTATTCTGGTTTCGATTTGTATTTCCCTAGTGACTGGTGATATTTTGCTTCTTTTCATGTGCTTCTTGTTAATTTATATTTCATTCTTTGGAGAAATATTCAAGTCCTTTACTAATTTTTAAATTGGGTTGTTTGTCTTTTTGTTGTTGAGTTGTATGAGTTCTTTATATGATCTGAGTATTAACTGCTTATCAGATATATGAATTGCAAATATTTTCTTCCATGCTGTGGATTATCTTTTCATTCTCTTAATAGTGCCTTTGATGTTCAAAAGTTTTAAATTTTGAGTAACTCCAGTTTATTTTTCTATGGTTGACTCTGCTTTTGGTGTCATATCCAAAAATGCATTGTTGGGCCCAACGTCATGAAGCAGTCCCCTCTGCTTTCTTCTAGAAGTTTTTATTTTTAGCTCTTATGTTTAGGTCTTCAACACATTTTGAATACATTTTTGTATATGATGTAAGGTAAGGATCCACCTTCATTTTTTTTTGCATGCAAATACCCAGTTTCCCCAACCGTTTGTTGAAGAGACCGTCCTTTCCCCATTGAATGATCTTGACATCCTTGTTGAAAATCATTTATTTGACCATATATAGAAGGATTATTCTTGGTTCTGTAGTCTATTCCACTGATATTTTTGTCTGCCCTTATGCCAGTATCACACTGTTTTGATTACTCTAGCTTTATAGTAAATTTTGAAGTGAGGAACTCCAACTTTGTTCTTTTTCAAGATTTTTTGGGTATTAGGTCCTTCGAGATTCCACATGAATTTTAGGATTTTTTTTCATTTCTGCAGGAAATGTTATTGGGATTTTGATAGGAATTACATTGAATTTGCAGCTCTCCTTTGGCATTGACACTTAACAATATTAAGCCTTCCAGCAATTAAATTCCATTTATTTACGTCTTCTTTAATTTTAATGATGTTTTGTAGTTTTCAGTGTTATAAAATAACACCTCCTTAATTAAATTTCTTCCTACATATTTATTCTTTTTAATGCTGTTGTAAATGGAATTGTTTTCTTAATTTTCTTTTTGGGTTATTAATTTTAGTTTATAGAAATACAACTGAATTTTGAATGTAATTTTGTATCCTGCAACTTTACTGAATGAGCTTTAGTGTTTGATTTTGAGTGCCAGGAAAAGGAAGCTTACTACTTATTCATGAAAAAAATGTGATATATTTCTAAGTTAATAGAAATAATAAGTAAAATAGTAAAATATATGAAGAACCTAAAATAAGATGGAAGAAGTAAAATTAAGTATATCCTGTACAAAATCAAATATGTTTGTATTGCATTTACTTGTTAAAAAACTGAGACTGTCAAATGGGTTTAAAAGACAGCCCATAATTGCACTGCTGGGGATTTACCCCAAAGATACAGATGCAGTGAAACGCCGGGACACCTGCACCCCGATGTTTATAGCAGCAATGTCCACAATAGCTAAACTGTGGAAGGAGCCTCGGTGTCCATCAAAAGATGAATGGATAAAGAAGATGTGGTTTATGTATACAATGGAATATTACTCAGCCATTAGAAACAACAAATACCCACCATTTGCTTCAACGTGGATGGAACTGGAGGGTATTATGCTGAGTGAAGTAGGTCAATCAGAGAAGGACAAACATTATATGTTTTCATTCATTTGGGGAATATAAATAATAGTGAAAGGGAATATAAGGGAAGGGAGAAAAAATGTGTGGGAAATATCAGAAAGGGAGCCAGAACATAAAGACTCCTAACTCTGGGAAACGAACTAGGGGAGGTGGAAGGGGAGGTGGGTGGGGGGGTGGGGGTGACTGGGTGACGGGCACTGAGGGGGGCATTTGATGGGATGAGCGCTGGGTATTATTCTATATGTTGGCAAATTGAACACCAATAGAAAATAAATTTACAAAAAAAAAGACAGCCCATATATGTTGTTTACTAAAATCATACTTAAGACAGTGTAAAGAAAAGTTAAAATAAAGGTATGAACAAGAAAGAGAGAGGTGTGTTAATATTAATATCTATCACAGAAGCAAGGAAATAAAGCATTAAACAGGATTTTATGAAATTACTTACTTCACAGTTTAAGAAGATGTATAAAAGAGCCATAGGCACAAAAAATATTTTGGCTGATAATTTAAACTAAGAACCTGTAATGGATTCAAGGAAAATGGATAAACATGTGGCTATAGTAGGAGATTTCAGGTCCTATTATTTCAAAATAGGACAGATCTAGTAGGCAAAAAGAGAATAAACATAGAAGAACTAGATAGTCATTTGATGGCTATATATTACTTTATATCCTTCAAGGAGAATATATATATTTTTTTATTAAAAAGTTGTTTAATTATGTGGCCTAAAGAAAACATTAAGTTAAAGAAAAGAGATTTTATATTTTGTATTACTCAGTAAAATTAGAAATAATGAAACAACCAAAAGATTCTTAACTGGAAATCAGAAGTCACACTTCTAGATAAATTGTGGATTGAGGGTCAAATCAAAACTGAAATTATAAACTACCAAGAAAGCAATGAAAAAGAGGACATTACAACAAAATTTGTGGATCATTGCATAAACTATACCCAGAAGAAAATTTATTACCTAAAATGTCTTCATTATTAATGAATAATAACTAGAAGGGATGTTGTACCCTTGAGAGATTAGGGAAATAACAAAATAAAGCAAATTAAAGGAAGAAGGAATTAAAGATAACTGAAATTAATTAAAAAATTGTAAACTTAAAAATACGATAAATTCTACTCATTTTGGCTTTCTGAGAAATGATTAATGAACCTAATAAAGAGGGCAAAAATACATGTGAGAAGTAATGACAAATGAAATATAGCAGTGCTTTGGAAAAGAGTCAAAGAAGTATAAGAGAACATGATGTGCAACTTTGTCAACAAAATTTTTCCAATATTTTCGTATGAGACATTTCAAGTACAGAGCAAAGTTGAAAGACCTGCCTGGGACATCCATTATATCCACCATCTAGATTCTACCTATAACATTGACAACACATTTTAAATCTTAAGTAATGGCTTGTTCTTAAAGTATAATTCAAAATGTACTCAAGAAAGAGTAGAAAAGTTGAATAGGCTGGTTATTATAGAAAGGTGATTTAAATTCTTTTTGTTGTTGTTGTTAATACTGGGACAAGGAAGCACCCAAGAGTATGCAGTGCAGCATTGTTTGTAATAGAGAAAACTTGAATCAACCCAAATGTCCATCAGTGGGTAATGGATAAATTGTGGAAGAACTATATAATGAGATACAATGCAGTAGTTAAAATAAATAAACTGGAACTGTTATACATATCAAAGTAGGTAAATACAAAAATGTTATATTGAACAAAATAATTTGCAAAAGGAACAGAACACATGATAACCACCTGTATGAAGCTTTAACACTTATAAAATTATATTGCTTATGGATACAAGCCTATAATAAAAATATTTTTAAAACATGCATGGATTAAAAACCTAATTCAGATGGTTACTTCTGGGATGGGAAGGAAGGGGATAGAATCAAGGAGGGATACCTAGGGGACTTCAACTATGTCTTAAGTGTCTTGTTTAAATGGAAGTAAATTTGGCAAAATGTTAAAATTCAACAAAGCTGATTGTTATACCTTACTCTTTATGTTTTAATTTTCTTGTAATTCAAAAACAGAAAGCGAGTAAATTCAGAGCTCAATTTCTAGGTAACCTTTAAGTGACAAGTGAATCCAATATTAAAACTATTTAACCCCAGTTAATTTCATGAGGCCAGTGTAATCTGAATACAAATCCTTATATTGTACAAAAAAGAAAAGTATAGCTTAATCTTACATATGAATATAGATGTTAAAATCCTTAGCAAAATATTAGCAAATAAGACTCACCAGTGGATCAAAAGAATAATGTGCTGCACCTGGTAGGCCTTGAAGATTTTAATAGTTCTGTATCAGGAACCTATCAAGAAACCGTATGATCACATCAGTGGGTGCTGAGAAAACATTTGATAAAATTCAGCAGCCCCTCCTAATTTAAAAATAAAAGTAAAGTAGGAATGTAAGGAAATTACTTCAACATGTTAAACTTTGCAAAAACAAAAACAATAAGCATTGTAAGATGTGAGATAATAATACTTTTAATTAAAATACAATAAAAGGCAGTGATAGCTGTTATCATCATTTTTTTCAATATTGTGGATGTCTTAGCAAAATCAGTAAGAAAATAAACAGTACTTTGTAAAAGAGATAACTATCTTTTCCTGTTGATGATAGAATGTAATACTTGGAAAATCTCAGTCTCTAATATCTTTTCTCTAGAGAAAGAAGATAGAAGGAAGATAGAAGGTATAGGATGACAAGGTGAAGGTCCAAGCCATAATTTGTATACTTTCTCAGAGCAATGATTGCCTCAAGGCAGCAGAGCAAGAGTCAAGCCTTACCCTTCCCACATGATACGAAAAACAGAAACATTACAAGAAAACTGCAGACCTATATCCCTCGTGAACATAACATTAGTACATTAAATCCAGCAATATACAGAAAGGATAACATGTGATGACTGACTATGGCATTTTCCCAGGATGGCAAGGATTATTTAAAATTTGAAAGTGAATGTAATTCAATGTATTAAGAGACTATAGAAGAAAAAAACAATCATTTCAATAGATGCAGAAAAAAACATTTGAAGAAATTTAGTATCCATTTCTGATCAAAACTCAGTAAATTTGCAATTGAAGGGAACTTTCATAACCTGATAACATCCATTAAGAAAAACAACATTACAGCCTGTATCTTCCCCTGCCCTTTACCCATTTTGCCCATTCCCTTACCTCCTCCTCTCTGGCAACCATCAGTTTGTTCTCTGGATTTGTAGGTTTAATTTTGCTTTTGTTTGTTTACTCATTTGTTTTGTTTTCTAAATTCCACATGTGAGTGAAATCATGTGGCATTTGTCTTTCTGAGTCTGACTTATTCCACTTAGGATCATACCCTCTAGGTCCATCCATGTTGTCTCAAATGGCACAATCTCACCTTTTTATGTGGCTGCATAATATTCCATTGTGTAATATACACCATGTCTTCCTTATCCATTCCTCTATTGATAGACTTAGGTTGCTTCCATATCTTGGGTATTATAAATAATATTGCAGTAAACACAGGGGTACATGTATAGTTTTGAATTACTGTTTTAATTTGGGGGAGTAAATACCATACCATATTGGAATTATTTGGTCATTATTTTTATTTTTTTGAGGAGCCTCCATACTGTTTTCCAGAATGGCTGCACCAATTTACATTCCTTCTAATAGTGCTTGAGGGTTCCTTTTTCTCCACATTCTCACCATCAGTTATTTCTTTTCTTTTTGTTTATAGTCATTTTGAGAGATTATGGTGATATCTCAGTGTGATTTTGATTTGTATTTCCCTGATAAAGAGTGATATTGAGCATATTTTTATTTGTTGGCCATCTGTATGTCATCTTTGGAAAAATGTTCAGATTCTCTAGCCATTTTTTAAAAGGATTTATTTATTTGAGAGAGAGCATGCAAGTGGGGAGTGAGGGAGGAGGGGCAGAGGGAGAGGGAGAATCCCAAGCAGACACCGCACTGAGCATGGATGCCAATGTGGGACTTGATCTTCCCACCCTGAGATCATGACCAGGGATGAATTAAAAAGTTGGACATTTAACTGACTGAGCCACCCAGGTGACCCTAGCCATTTTTTAATCTGATTTTTTTTTGGTGTTGAATTACGTGAATTCTTTATATATTTCAGATATTAACCACTTGTTAGATATATCATTGACAAATATCTTTTCCCATTTAGTAGGTTGACTTTTTTATTGATGATTTCCTTTGCTATGCAGAAGCTTTTTATTTTGATATAGTTTCAGTAGTTTATTTTGTTTTTGTTTCCCTAGCTTTAGGAGACCTATCTAGAAAAGTGTTGCTATGGCTGATGTCACAGGAATTACTGCATGTGTTCTTTTCTAGGATTTTTATGGTTTCAGGTCTCATTTAGGTCCTTATTCCATTTTGAGATTATTTTTATGTATGGTGTAAGAAAGTGGTTCATTTTCATTATTTTGCATGTAGCTGTCCAGTTTCCCCCATACAATTTATTGAAGAGACTGTCTTTTTCCCATAGTATATTCTTGTCTCCTTTGTCATGGATCAATTGACCATATAAGCGTGGATTTATTTCTGGGCTCTCTGTTCTTTTGATTTATGTGGTGTTTTTGTGCCAGACCATACTGTTTTGATTACAACAGTTTTGTAGTATATCTTGAAATCAAATTGTGATACTCCAGCTTTATTTTTCTTTCTCAAGATTTCTTTGGCTACTTAGCATATTTTATGGCTCCATAGAAATTTTAGGAATTTTTGCTCTAGTTCTGTGAAAAATGGTGGTATTTTGATAGAGATTGCATTGAATCTGTAGATTGCTTTAGGTGGTATGGGCATTTTAACATTAGTAATTCTTATCTGTGAGCATGGAGTATTTTTCCATTTGTGTCATCTTTAATTTCTTTTATCAATGTTTTATAGTTTTCAGTGTATAGGTCTTTCACTTCCTTGATTAAGTTTATTCCTGGGTATTTTATTCTTTTTGGTGCAATTGTAAATGGAATTTTCTTAATTTCTCTTTCTACTATTTTATTATTAGTGTATAAAAATGTTACCATGAAATTGCTATTTTTTAAAAAAGATTTTATTTATTCATGAGAGGCAGAGGAAGAAGCAGGCTCCATGCAGTGAGCCCGATATGGGACTTGATCCTGGAACTCCAGGATCACGACCTGAGCCAAAGTGCTTAACCGCTGAGCCACCCAGGGATCCCAAAATTGCTATTTAAAAGTATCATTTACAGTAGTACTAAAAAAACTACTTAAGTATATATGTAAGAAAGTATGTGCAGAATCTGTATGCTGAAAGCCAAGAAAAACATTGATAGAAGGAATCAAAGGAAATCCAAATAAATGGATTGGTTTATTGGAAGATTCAATATTGAGATGTCAGTTTTCTCCATATGACCTAGAAATTCAAGATAATTACATCAAAACCCCAGTGGGAATTTTTGTTGTTGTTGACAAACTGATTTTAAAATTAACATAGAAAGGCAAGGAACTGAAATACTAAAACAATTTTGACAAAGAACTTTAAGGAATTCATGTTAACTGATTTTCAGACTTAGTCCAAGGGTACAGTAATTAAGACATGTTTGGTATTGGCAAAGATAGGCACAAAGATAAATGGGACAGAACAGAGTTTAGAAATAGACCCAAACAGATACAGTCAAGTGATTTTTTAAAAAGATGCGATGACAATTCAACATAGAATGGATGGTCTTTTCTTTCTTTTCTTTTCTCTTCTTTTCTCTTCTCTTTTCTCTCCTCTCCTCTCCTTTTCTTTCCTCTCCTCTCCTCTTCTTTTTCTTTTCTTTTCTTTCTTTTCTTTTCTTTTCTTTTCTTTTCTTTTCTTTTCTTTTCTTTTCTTTCTTTTCTTTCCTTTCTTTCTCTTTTCTTCTTTCTTTATTTTATTTGGGACCCCTGGGTGACTCAGTGGTTGAGTGTCTGCCTCCTGCTCAGGGCGTGATCTTGGGGTCCAGGATTGAGTACCACATCCGGCTCCTTTCGGGGAGCCTACTTCTTCCTCTGCCTGTGTCTCTGCCTCTCTCTTCTCCATATCTCTCATGAATAAATAAATAAAATCTTTTTTAAAAATAAAATTCATTCAATATTTCTAACCACATTAACCAGGATTACTTAGCCTTGACTCTAAGTAAGCATTATTGGAAATTTCATACTATTTATTGTATGGCACACTCTCCTTTGCTAATAATTTTATGTGGCCATATTTTTATTGAAATTCTTTGAGTATTTTCAGAAAAGCTGTATGGTATGGTATACTTTGGGTCCTTGTTTTCATGAAAATGTGTTTATTTTTCCCTTTTAAATTTGATTGGTAGCTTGTCTGGGTTCAGAGTTTTAGGATTACAGTCCTCCCTCAGAATTCTGTAAACATTGTTCCTTTGACTTCTAGCATTTAATGTAGCAGATTAGAGGTTCATTTCCTGTTTGAAGGTATTTTACTGGATGGTAATCTTGTATTTACATCTGGAAATATGTTGGTATTTCACATATTTAACCACCATAAATGTCTACATGTCTAACATTTTGATTATTCTTGCCCTGACATTATAGACCCTATAGATGTGGAAATTTAAGGATTTGGGGAAACTTCCTATTTGTTTTGATTATTGTTTTTTTTCATTTTGATATATTGTTTTTCTTTTCCAGCATAGGAAATTTTATTTAGTTATTTTTCCAGTTTTATTGAGATATAATTGACATATAACGATGTGTACAACATAATGATTTGATATATGTGTATATTGTGGAATGATTACCACAGAAAGTTTAGTTATTATATAAGATTGATTTTTAAGTTATTGATTTATTTTGCAGGTGGGTTTATAACATAGTTTTGAACTATAACAGCTACTGCATTGTTGAATGGCAGGAGTCAAAGTATCTACCTAATAAAATATGTCAGTGATTATATAGGTCCTGAGAAAAATTTACAGTTGAAGATAAATATATACATAAATGAAAACAACAAAATAAAGCACACATTTGAATGATGTTAGAAATGTGCATGCAAATTTCTAGATTCTAATTTGGAGCTTCTTATTCCATTTCAGGACCGGAAATTAACCAAAGCTGAGCAGCAAAGGTTCAAGGAAGAAGCAGAAATGTTAAAGGGTCTCCAACATCCCAATATAGTTCGATTTTATGATTCCTGGGAGTCTATATTAAAAGGAAAGAAATGTATTGTATTGGTGACTGAACTTATGACATCAGGAACTTTAAAGACGTAAGTTGACCCTGATAGTGCCAATGAAGTTTTATTTGGAAATAATTTTCCAGAGTCCTAACAGTTGTTTATTAGAGAATTTGTAGCATCTGAATCTAGTGACTATGTCTCAGGACAGGTTAAAAAATTTAGGATGTTGGGATGCTTGGGTGGCTCAGGTTGAGTGCCTGCCTTCAGCCCAGGGCGTGATCCTGGAGTCCCGGGATCAAGTCCCACATCAGGTTCCCTGGATGGAGCCTGCTTCTCTCTCTGCCTATGTCTCTGCCTCTCCCTTTCTCTGCGTCTCCCATGAATAAATAAATAAACTATTTTAAAAAGAAGTAATGTCATTTTGTAAAAATAATGAAAGATGGGGGTTGTGGTCAGGTTCACCTATCTAGTGAGCAGTACTGTATAATTATAGTTTATTTTGTTTCTGACTATAGTTTTTCATTCAATGGTATAATCACTTATTTATAACTATTAAATGTGGGTTATACTTTTTCTGTTTCCTAGCATCTTTGCACTAAAATTTCACCTAGTTAAACCCCCTGGTGACCTTATATAAGCAGTTATTAGAAAGTAGAGAAGGATTTTCTTTATAAAATTGTGCTACCCTTCCACAAAAGGTTACTCTGATTAGAATGATTCTTGTTTTGAATTAAAAATGCTAAAAAAATTGCTAAACTTGGCAGGATGTCTTCTCTAAGAATGAAGCCTTATATTTAAAATTGTTTTTCTAGGGGTATCTGGGTGGCCCAGTGGTTGAGTGTCTGCCTTTGGTTCAGGTCATGATCCTGGGGTTTGGGATCGAGTCCTGCATCAGGCTCTCTGCAGGGAGCCTGCTTCTCCCTCTGCCTATGTCACTGCTTCTCTCTCTCTGTGTGTGTCTCTCATGAATACATAAATAAAATCTTAAAAAATGATTTTTCTGTAACAGACAATAGAAAACAACTCAGTGATGGCGTCATAGCACTGAGAATAGCTTACATGATTTACCCTAATAGTGCTCATATAATAAGCTAGCTGTGTTTGTTTACATGTGGTCTTTTGTTTCTTTGCATAGGTACTTAAAACGATTTAAAGTCATGAAACCAAAGGTCTTAAGGAGCTGGTGCAGGCAAATTTTAAAGGGGCTGCAGTTCTTGCACACTAGGACTCCTCCCATTATTCACCGGGATCTGAAGTGTGACAATATTTTCATCACAGGACCCACTGGATCTGTGAAGATTGGTGATCTTGGACTAGCCACCTTAATGAGAACATCTTTTGCTAAGAGTGTCATTGGTGATTAAAATTTTATAGTTTATTGGTTGGATAAAGAGAGATTTTGTTAACTGTATATGTCTAGAATAGGGATCAGCAAACTATGGCTCATGAGCCAAATCTGGCCCCATTGCCTATTTTCATAAATAAAGTTTTATGGGAACACAGCTTTACCCACTCATTTATGTATTGTCTGTGGCTGCTTTTGCATTACATTGGCAGAGTTGAATAGTTGTGACAGAGACCATTGTCTCTGAAATATTTACTCTCTGGTTCTTTACAGAGAAGTTTGCTGACTCCTGGCCTAGAATGTGAATTTGCTTTGAAATATCTATTACATATTTCCTTATTTCAGACATCCTAGTGTATTTCTTTTGTGGGGTATACTAAAGGTTATTAAAAGGTTCTGAAGATTTAAGAAAGAAGATTTACTAATTTAGTTTAGAAAATTATAAAGAAAGGATAGAAATAAAGACAGATTTTAGAAATCATTACCTGATCTTGAGCATTTACAAATTATAATTTATCAGTATAGAAAGTTAGGGAAATTCCTTACATACTTATATAGATATAGAAAATATTCTGCCAATTTTTATAAATTTGGTTTAGGGAGCAGAAATTAACTCAGATAATCCTTATGGCAAACCCTCAATCCTTCCTATGATATTGATGGATACAGTTTTCTTTTTTTTCATTTTTCTTTTTAATAAAGATGTGGATGTGGTGTTATTTTGTAGGGACTCCTGAGTTTATGGCCCCAGAGATGTATGAAGAACACTACGATGAATCTGTAGATGTCTATGCTTTTGGAATGTGTATGCTGGAAATGGCTACTTCAGAGTACCCTTATTCCGAGTGTCAGAATGCAGCTCAAATATACCGTAAAGTAACTAGTGTAGGTATAACTTTATTCTTTTTACTTCCTAGATTGTCACATTTCATGTGACGACTTTACCAACTGAAAACTAATTCTGGTTTAGGGCTATATAACATGCTAAATTTAACATAATTGTAATGAAACAAACTTTAGATTTATGCTATATACCTATGCTTTATTGGGGTCGCATTAAACGCTATTAGTATCTTTGGGTAAATGTACAGACATATCATCTGTATGCATTTGTTGATAATTTTTAGATTTATTAGGTGGAATTTTTTTTCAAAGTCAATAATGAAGATTGACTAAATGGTTTTGAAAGTTTCTGATGCAAAGCCTGATTTTAAAAGGGCATTCAAAATATTATTCAACACAAAGGGTTGTGGATGGGGTGGTTGGTCGGGTGTTGGGGTAACTGGGTGACAGGCACTGAGGACAGGCACTTGATGGGATGAGCACTGGGTGTTATACTATATGTTGGCAAATCAAACTTCAATAAAAACAAATTTAAAAAAATTTAAAAAGAACAAAATATTATTCAACAGATACAGTTTTTGGTTCCCTGTTAGGGGTATTTTTTTTGCAAGCTACTCATAAAGAGCTTGCAGTTTTAGTATGGATAAATTCACAAATAGCTATAAAAATAAAAGGATAGGAGTATATTAAGGGATGTAAGGAAGGTAGAAGCAAAGTCTTAAGATTGTTCAAAATTAGGTCTATTTCATATCCAGTTGGGTGGCTCTAGAATAGGCCAAGAAAGAGATTGTCAGAATGTTTGAACTAATAGGTACCCTTTTAAAATAAATGCTGTATACTGCATACTTTCATATTTAAATCCCTACAAGATGGCACTATCTTCAGTTTATGAATGATGAGACTGAGAATCAGAGATTGTGACTTGCCCAAGTTCACACAGCTACTAGTAATGTTGGATTTTGACTCTAGACCTGTCTGACTCTGGAGATACTTGTGTAATGAGACAAGAAATAAGGCCAATATCCAGAATGTGGGCCATTCTGTAGGACAAATGACCTAGTTTGTCCAACAAATCAATTTCATGAAAAAAAAGCAAAAGGGGAGGAGGGACTCAAAGAATAGAAGAGACATAAAGTAGTGTTGAGCAGGTAAATGTTTAACAACTGACTCTGAAAAAGAAAAAGCACTTATTTCTAACACTTGCTCATTTCCTTGGTATTAAATATTCCCTCAGTGACTGATTTTATGTTACCAATGTGATCTCAGTAAAGGCAGAATTGGGAATGGGATACACAGTGGAACTTACATGGTATTTCCACCAAGTTTTCACCCACCTCACCCTCTATTACCTACTTCACAATATACGATATCAATATCCTATACGATAGGACTTTTTCTATAAGAATAATGTAACTCCATTTTTTGAATGGTGACTTTATTATTTTATATTAAAGTAAAAAAATGCCATATCACAATTCACGTTTCCATCTATATTAAAGCTTCTTGAATTTGAGATCTAAATTAACTTCTAATCTCACCAAATTTATTTAGTATGTGATACTAGGTTTTCTGATTCTGCATCCTATGAAGTAGTGTGACAGACCCAGAAATAGTTTTTAGATTGCCTTATTTCATGACAATTATTCTATATCTTTCTCCTTCTAGATTAATTTGGAGTTTTCTGTTAAATGACTGTAACAATTATTTTTTTAAAGATTTGTTTATTTTAGAGAGAGAGAGAAAAGAGAGCACAAGTGGGAAGGGTAGAGGGAGAGGAGGAAAGAATCCTAAGCAGACTCCATGCTGAGTATGGAACCAGACATGGGGCTAGATCCCAGGACCCTGGATCATGGCCTGAGCCAAAACCAAGAGTGGGACGCTCAACCAACTGTGCCACCCCAGCACCCCTAATGATTTTTTTTAAAGTCTAAAACTCATAATTTGGGACACCTGGGTGGCTCAGTGGTTGAGCGTCTGCCTTCAGCTAGGGCATGATTCCAGGGACTTGGGATCGAGTCCCCGCAGGGAGCCTACTTCTCCCTTTGCCTATGTCTCTGCCTCTCTCTGTGTCTTTCAGGAATAAATAAATAAAATCTTTTTAAAAAACCTCATAATTTAAAGGGTAATAGAATGTAAAATAAGCAGATTCAGGCAGTAACACAGTTACAGAAACACTTTTAATTGTGTGGACCTTACTAATTTATCATTGAACTCCTAGAACCTGATAATTAGCTTGAGTTTCTCTCAATATTTTAGTATTGCTTAATGGTAAAGATAATACAGGTTTTTCAAAAGTTATATATATATTTTTTTCATACATACATATATATTGATTGTTGCTTCTAGCCATTCTGGAAGACTTGTTTATTATAGTTTATTAATTGGGGTTATACTTATATGTATATTTTGGGATCAAATATTTTTTCCCTATTTAATGCTGCAATATGAGAATTCTCCGTGTTATTAAATGCTTTGAGAACATTTTTAGATTTTGCAGAACATTAGCATATATATGTATCACACAATTTGTATCTCTGTTGTTGGAAATTTAGATTGTTCACAATTTTTCACTGTTATTTGTAGATCATTAGAACTGTGACAATATCTTCATCAAAAAATTGTGAAACTAAAAAAAATTGTGAAACTTACACTATATATATATACATATATATGTAAAGTTTAATATAGGTTAGTGATAAAAATTATTATGTTAATAAGTGTCCTGTTGACTTGAGATTTTAATTGCTTAATTTGTGACTAGAAACCATTTTTCCCCCAGGGCATAAAACCAGCCAGTTTCAATAAAGTCACTGATCCTGAAGTGAAAGAAATCATTGAAGGATGTATTCGTCAAAACAAATCAGAAAGGTGGGTACAAATGTAGTGAAATGATGTGACAGATGGATACATTGATCTCTTACCTTGGACTGAGTCATTATCTGACTTTGAATAATACCAGGTATTACTTTTGAATGGAAAAGAAACCATACCATCTAGAGTGAAGTGTATCAGTGCATGTTGTTTGCCATTTTGGGCTTTGATATCATGTGCTAAATTTTTCTAGAATTGAAATTTGAGTTTTGTTTGTATGTGTTATGGCAAGTTTTCATCGCCTTCAGCCTTCAGTTTGACAGTCACTGGGGACCCCCCAGTTAACTTGCTTCTAACAGTTGATAGTAGAGAGCTTCTGCAGTGTCACCTTTACGTAAGTACTTAAAAAAAGATAGCTTAAAAAGAATTGACCATCAACTCATCACATGTTTCGTATTTGACCAATGTCCTTGTGTCATGATAATGGTAAAATAGATAGGGCTATTTTTGTTCAAGAAGTATAATTTTAGGTTTATTTGTAACCCAATTTGTGTTTTCCTCATGGACACATCCCTTTAGTTTTAGCTTATATTTCCCATTAATTTGAGGTTTGGATAGTTGCTGAGTTAAATCAGTAAGTTAGTCTTTTGATTTTTTTATCTCCATATTGATTATGATTAATATAGGTGATAGGTCCTTTACAGAAATTATTTTCACCCACATTTTATTGACTGCCCCCCATTTTTATTAGTTTTCTAAGTTTAGTGTTGTGTATCTGAGGATATTTAAAGCCACTAAGGTAAAGCCTGCTCATTTTTTTAAAGTCTGTTTAATTATAGCTTTATTACAGAATTCTATTATACCAACAGGCTGTATCTAGGTAGTTATGTATTTTAATTTGGTAAACTATACACACCCTAAGAGTGACCATTTTAATCGTTTTTAAGTGTGTAATTCAGTGACATTAAGCACATTCACATTGTTATACAACCATCACCTCTATTTCCAGAACCTTTTCATCACCAAACAGAAACTCTGTACTCACTAAATAATATCTCTCCATTTTCTCTTCCTCTCAACCCCTGGTAATCTTTATTCTACTTTCTGTCTCCATGAATTTGCTTCTTCTAAGTATCTCATGTAAGTGAAATCAATACAATACTTATCCTTTGTGTCTGGTTTATTTCACTTAGCATAATGTTTTTCAAGTTTGGCTTCCATGTTAAAGCATGTATCAGAATTTCCTTCCTTTTAAAGGCAGAAATACATACACACATATAGCACATTTTGTATATTCATCCATTCATCTGTTGATAGACACCGGGGTTATTTTTATCTTTTGGCTATATGGTGAATAATGCTGCATGAACATTGGTGAATAAGTATTTGCTTGAATCCCTGATTTCAGGTCTTTTCAGTGTATACCTAGGAATGGAATTACTGGAACATATGGTAATACTATATTTAATTCTTTGAAGAACCGCCAGTTTTTTTCTGCAGTGGCTACACCATTTTGTATTCCTTCCAGAAAGGAAGGTATGAAGGTTCAAATTTGTCAACATCTTCACCAACATTTGTTTTTTTCCCATTTTTTTGATAATAGCCATCCTGATGGTTATGAAGTGGTATCTCATTGTGGTTTTGATTTACATTTTCCTAATGACTAATGATGTTGAATATCTTTACATGTGGTTGTTGGCCATTTGGATATCTTTGGAGAAATGTCTGTTCAAGTCCTTTGCCCTTTTAAAAAAATTAGATTGTTTATTTTGTTGTTGTGGCTATTTTGAGTTGTAAGAGTTTATGCATGCCTTTTTTTTAAGTGGTAATTTTTATCACAATTAAAATACATAACTACTTAAAGGTGCAGTTGACCCTTGGATAACAAGTCGTACAGTACTGTAAATGTATTTTCTCTTCCTTATGGTTTTTCTTAATATTTTCTTTACTCTAGCTTACTTTATTGTAAAAATACAGTATAAAATGCATAACATAGTATATAACACATAGAAAATATATGTTAATCAATTGTTTATGTTATTGATAAGGCTTCTGGCCAACAGTAGGCTATTAGTCGTTAAGCTTTTGGGGAACTAAGAGTTAGACACAGATTTTTCAACTAATGTCGGCACCCCAACCATTCCCTGCAACCACCACAGTGTTCGAGGGCCAGTTGTACTATATTGAAGTAGCCGTTTTAGTTTGGATTCTGATTATAGCTTTTGCAGCATTTTAATTGAGATCTCTTACCAAAGAACATTGGAATATTCAAAAGGATTCATGGCATATTAGTGTATTAGAAAGAGCACGGACTTCTGCATCAGATTAAAATTTAAATGTGGACTCACACTTAGCCAGTGTGATCTTGAGCAAGTTACTTAGCTGTTCTTCAAAGCAGGTATTTATTTTGATGATTAAAAGGATAATACATACAAAACAACTAACAGAGTAATAAGTATTTAATCATATCTTTTGCTGCTATTGCTATAATTATCCCACAGTAAAAATACACAGGCAACATTTTCATTGAAAGGCAGAGGTCTTAACTTGGTTATGTCTTCTTTTTTTTAAGATTTTACCTATTAGAGAGTACATACATGAACAGGAGGAGGGACAGAGGGATTGAGAGAAGCAGGCTCCCCACTGAGCAGAGAGCCAGACACAGGGCTGGATCCCAGAACCATGAGATCATCACCTGAGCAGACACTTAACTGACTGAGCCACCCAGGTGCCCCTTGGTGGCACCTCTCACTGTAACCTTAAAACTAATTAGTCTGAAGAAGCTTATTCTTTTTATTTTATAGCAGTCTCTTAATTATTTGTCCCTTGATCACTAAAAAAAAATGATCAGGAGGGTGGAAAATCATCAACTTACAGCATACCATGCTGTCAATATATTTTATCTTTAAATAGTATAGGAGAGGTTTTCAATGTAGACATTGTGGAATATATTAGTTTGAGCTCTCTCTGGCATATAATATAGATAGGTTAGATATTATATATCTGTTTAGAAATTGGTCCAAGCAAAGGAAATTAACTGCTCCCAGCTTGTAAAAGAATCTTTTGAACCCCTGTCCTTTTTTTCTCTTCGGAGATAGTTAAGCCCTAATTTTAGATAGAGGTGTATCCTTGCATATATACTTTGGCCTAAAACACTAGACTTAGATACTTTAAGAAAACCATGGGACTTTGCTGAACTAAATTAGTTTCATTCAGAGCATTCTCTAAAGAGTGAAGTACACTGACTAGATTATTGTTGATGGAGTCAGTAACTTCTATTTGTAAAAGAGTTTGAATTTCTGATTTCCTTTAGAGGTTATATATCCAGAAGAGCTTTTCGTTTCCTTTACTGTCAATCTGTTGTTTGAATTTTAGTAACTTAGGCCAGTGGCTTAGGGAAGCTAGTCACTCCACCTAACATATACTTCAACACTTCTACAGTTCTCTAGGCATACTTATAGGTATGTTAAACTTGAGTATATAGCTATGCTGCTGGTAATAATCTTTAATTAAGGTGACTTTAAGTGCGTGTTAGTTGGGATTTCTTTGCATCCTTGGTAAACAATAAGTTGGATTTAAGATTTGGTTTTTATAACAAGACAGATTAATGGGGTAATTAATAGAAGAGTTAAAATAAAATTGTTACTTTTATATAATTGATGTTTACTAATTAAGGATTCTATATCTTATTTATGATTGGAAAAACTGATAATGAGATACGTATTTTGTTTATTAGGTTGTCTATCAGGGACCTACTAAACCACGCATTTTTTGCTGAGGATACAGGACTGAGGGTGGAGTTAGCAGAGGAAGATGACTCCTCAAATTCATCCCTGGCTTTAAGACTCTGGGTTGAAGATCCTAAAAAATTGAAAGGCAAGCACAAAGACAATGAAGCTATTGAATTCAGTTTCAATTTAGAAACAGATACCTCTGAGGAAGTAGCGTATGAAATGGTAAGTGAATCCTACCGCTGCTCTCCACCGCCTCCCCATGCCCCTGCCCACTGCTGCCCTTTATAATATCAGAGTTGATTGATTCCTTTCTCCTTATTGCTTTATTCCCTCTCATTTTTCCTTTTCTTTATTTAAATTATTTTATTGTGAAATGCATCTCTACAGCAGAGTATATTAAATCTGTATGTACAGCATAATGAATAATAAAACACTACTGTTGTTAAGAAACAGAACACAACCCATACCTTAGAAGCCACCTCTATGCCCCTCCCAGTTATATTCCTTTCCCTAATCACAACAGTTAATACCTACCCTGACTTTTGTGTTACTCATTCCTTTGCTTTTTCTTATAATTTAAGTAATATTTTCTTTTGTTTTAAAAACCTGAGTGGCAAGCCCACATCTCATTGGTTCCTGAAGTTACTATTAGGTGAAGATACCCAGGAGTGCATAAGCTGAACAGTCTTTTGGTCATAGTCTGGCTTCAGCTTTCTTTAATGTTTATAAGAGCCATTTCTGGGGAAGTCAGCAGGCAAGGTCATGAGTGAGTTCAAGGAAGAACACACATGGCTCACCAGTCAGGTCACTGATGGGCTGTTGTGTGGACCAGAAATTAGTTGTCTGATAACAATATGGTTTGATGGGGAGTGGGCCCTTCTGACTTCTCTACTTCTACTCACCCCATGATCCCTCTCCCTACATAGCAGATGACAGCAGATAACTTCTGTGGGGTTACATGTGTGTCCACACCTGATCCAGGCTGCTGCAGTGCTTGGAGGGAAGGTGTGTAGGACCTTTGGCAGCACATAGACAAATTAGCCAAGTACAGATAGTCTTGAGCCAGGCTTACCTGGGCATTCTGTCCTCCGGTTAAAAAGAAGGATGGAACATTGACAGTGGGGATCTTGGAGATGATAGCCTTTAACATGTCTATTTTTGTAGTCATACTGTCCTAATCTGGAATGATTGCCTTGGACATCCGGTGCACAACTATTATCCTGATATTTCTCTTAACTATCTTTCTAGATTTCTCTTCCTCTCTTCATTGGGTTTCATATTTCCTAAATCCCATGTCTTTCTCTTTCTTGGTTTATTCTCTTGTTTTAGTGACATACTTCCTCTGGTCTGCTTCTTAACAGAATGGGTATGAGAAGTAAATTCTTTGAGACTTGCATGTATGACAATACTTTTATTCTATATTGATATTTAATTGATTGACTAAGACATTTTAGTTTGCATTTAAAAAAAATTAGACTCATTGTTCCATGCTTTTCTAGCTTTCAGTATTGATACTGAGAAGTACAAAGCTGTTCTGTTTTCTGAATCTTTTGCATGTCATCCATTTTTTGCTTTCTGGAAGCTTGTAATAATTTCTATTTCTTTGTTAGTATTCTAAAATTTCACAGTTATGTGTCTTGATTTGGGTCTATTTTCATCTACCGTGTTGGATTCTCAGCAGACCCTTCCAGTCTGTCAACTCATATCCTTTAGTTTCTTGGAAATTTCTTTAAGTATTTTATTGATTTCTTCCCCATCGTTTTCTTTCCGGAAATGTTATCATTTGGATGTTGGACTCTTGGATTAATTCTCCAATGTTCTTATCTTTTCTATTTTCCATCTTTTTGTCTTTTTATTCTCCTTTCTGACAGATATTATCAACTTTATCTTCTACCCCTTCTATTGAGTTTTTCATTTCTGCTATCATTTTTTTAATTTTAAGAGTTCCTTTTTATATTTTGGTCTGTTCCTTCCTTAGAGTAAACATCTTGTTTTTTGTTTCATGGAGGCAATATTATCACACCTCTCTGTAACACTAGTAAAGATAGTGTTTTTGACATTTTTTCTCCCTGTGTAGGCTCTTTTCTACAAATTGCTGTTTTACTTTTGCTGGTTTTGTGCTCTGTTTTCTTGTTAGAGGCTTTTCTGATATTTCTGATAATTCTTGGCTAGTTGCTTATGATTAATAGATTATAGGAGACTATATTTGTTTTCTGTTGCTGTGTAACAAATTACCACAAATTCAATGGCTTAAAGCAACATCCATTTATTATCTCAGTTCTAGAGGTCAAAAGGCCTAAGTGGGCTTCACTGGATTCTCTGCTTAGGATCTTACAGGCTAAAATCCAGTTGTTGGTGGCCTGGGCTCTTATCTGGAGGCTCTTGGTTGGTGGAGGTGGGTGGGGGGATGCTTTTGAGTTGTTGGCAGAATTCAGTTCCTTATGGTTGTAAGACTGAGGCCCCTGTTTCCTTGATGGCTATTAGCTGGTTGTTACTTTCCACTTCTAGAGGCTGCTTTTCAGTCTTTTCATGTACCCCCACTCCATCTTCAAAGTCAGCAATGTCTTGTTGAATCCTTCTAGAGTCACCTGCTGGTAAAAGGCTCACAAGGATAATATCCCTATTTTAAGGTCAACTGTTCATAGCAAAATAATGGGAGTGATATTTCATTATATTCACAAGTTTGAGGATTAGGATGGGACATCTTTGAGGGGCCTTAATTTTGCCAAACACAGGAACTTACAGCCTATTGGATGATGTGATTGCTTGTGTTAGACTTGTTAACTTTGACTTATAACATAGGGTGTCTGGGTAGGCCTTTAATTAGGGAATCTTTGACATCAATATTTATAGGTATGTCTTCTTGGATTGGTCAGGTTCCCCAGATAATCATCTTTCAATGTCCTTCCTGAAGGATAAGGGTTTGGTTACTGGTATTTTGGTAGCAAGTGGGGTAAAGAGCTAAGGGTTTCTGCATATGGCATTCAGCATGCATATGGTCATTCAATTTTGTTTTCCACACGGTAGCCTTAACCCTCAACTGTGTCTAGTGTGCCATAGTCCAGAGACCCTCTCTTTTACCCTCTCTAGAGAACAAATCTCCAGGCTTCTTGGGTAGGGAGAAGCAATCACCCAAAAGTGTGGAATGGAGGGTGGGGTACAGGGATCTAAATATTTAACTGCTTCTCACAACCCTTTCACTTAGTCTTCCTTATTTTAGTCATCTCTTTTGACTTAACCCAGTTCTGGAAGTAACTGATATTGCCAGTTCCTGTGCCTTATGAGTATTTTTCAGTATAAATGATTAATGAATCTCAGCCTTCCCTAGTTCACCTTTTTCAGGACTGCTAGGTCACTTATTACTTAATCTGTTTTCCACATTCCGGAGTGTCCAAAATGTTGTTGCTGTTGCCTTTCTCTTATTCTCCCTGTCCTTGTGGTTTACAACCTAAAAATCCATTTAGTATGGGGTTTGTTTTGTTTTGTTTTGTTTTGTTTTTGGAGCTTCGGGAGGGAGTGAAATTAAATATATGGATTCCATCTAACATTTTAATCATCTTTCAACTACCACGAAATTTCCCTGAGTCTGCAGACCCCCAAGACATGCTTTAAAAAACAGATTGTAGGACTGAGAATGATATGCCATGACACCTCTTCAAGTCATCTTCTCTGCTACTCAGCCCTGCTCTTCTCAGACAGCAAGCCCTTAACTTCTCTTCTCTCACTCTTCTAACGCCTGGTAAGATGTAGTACTTTGCTGTGAGCCTATTTCCCTTTGCCTAGAGTGTGGATCTCTAAACTTCGTTCATACCTCCCTTAATAGCCAGCAAGTTCTTTTTTTGTTTTAATTCAAGTTAGAGTTTACCTTCCTCTGTGACACTTTCTCTACTTTTTCCTTTAGGGCTTTTCTACCTTATTTTAAGTTAAATTTGTACCATCTTACCACCAGATTGTGTGCTCATACAGGACAAAGGACCAATGTAGTAACTTATATGTCTCTGGAGTCCAGTACTGGGCACATTGTAGGCACTTAATGTTGAATGAGGAAACCTTTTTAATCTTTCACAAACCTTAATGAGTCATAAATTAACTGTAATAAGACTGCATGTACTGAAACATCAAGTTTTTTGTCTGTTTTTGTTTAAAGCCAGAATTATTTTAACAATGCTTGGTAATGGTGTTGTTTTTCTTGTGCTGATTAAAGGCTCTCGATTTATGTATGTCTGATTTAAAAAGAACATAAATATACATCCATTATATTGAATCACTATGATGTACATCTGAAACTGTCAATCATATTGAATTGAAAAAAAACATGTAAACAAATTAACTGTTAATTTAATAGCATTTGGAATTTTGGGGGGTCACAAAATAACTCTTCTAGTAAAAAAAAAGTTAAAATCTTAAATATTAAAGATGTAGTTTGCTTATTATGTTTTGTTTGTAGGTCAAGTCAGGATTCTTCCATGAAAGTGATTCCAAAGCTGTTGCTAAATCCATTAGAGACCGGGTCACTCTGATAAAGAAGACGAGGGAGAAGAAGCCAAGTGGCTGTTTGGAAGAACGCAGGGATTCCCAGTCCAAGTCTGCAGGGAATGTACTTCTTCAGCCCCAGAACACAACTTTACCCTCTGCTCCTGCTCAGCACACTGGAGCAGAATGTGAAGAAACTGAAGTTGATCAACATGTTCGACAACAGCTTCTAAAAAGAAAACCACAGCAGCCCCATCCCTCTGTTACAGGTAACAGCACAATTTATAAAAGCACACAATTTATAAAAGCACACAATTCCTCAAGAAGGAATTTTCTAGACTTTAAGATCCTTTGTATTTTATTTAAAAATTATTTATTTATTTATTTATGATAGTCACACAGAGAGAGAGAGAGAGAGGCAGAGACACAGGCAGAGGGAGAAGCAGGCTCCATGCACGGGGAGCCCGAGATGGGATTCGAGCCCGGGTCTCCAGGATAGCGCCCTGGGCCAAAGGCAGGCGCTAAACCGCTGCGCCACCCAGGGATCCTGATCCTTTGTATTTTAGACTCAAGTATAAAATCATGGTTCCTCTAATTTTTCTTTTTCTTTTTTTCCTCTAATTTTTCTGCTATAATACATTCTCTAGTCAGAAGGACACAGTATTTTCATAGTAATAACCAATTGTTCTATAAAGACAGTATTATTTTCTAGCCAGGTTCTAGGAAAATGAGAATATGACACTTAGATTTTTCTGAAGTCCTAATGGCAAGTATAGATTAGTTGGGGTTATACATGAAATGGCCAGCAAATGGAGTTGATTTTTATGTGATTCTTTGTTTATAGGTTTACTTTACCAAGAAAATTTTAGTTCTACCACAGTGTCCACATGGAGAGTTTATATAATGGTTTTTGGTTAACTGTGTAATGTGCATGTTTTATTTCAAGTTGTCTTAGGTTTTCAGAGGGAAAAGAGATATAAAACACTTATTTTCTATGTCATTAGGACCTTGTGCTTCAAGTTTTCCTTCTACTTGTTGCTTATTTTCTGTGTCATAGGTGACAATTTGTCCGAAGTGGGAGCTGGATCTGCTGTACACTCAGATACTTCAAGTCAGCCTAGTATAGCCTATTCCTCAGACCAGATGATGGGCTCTCAAGTGGTTTCCAACATCTCACAGGCTGAAAGAAATGTTCCAGGGATGATTTATCCATCCCAGCAGCTAGTAGGACATTACCAGCAGATTTCAGGGGTGAGGTGAACTGTTACATTTTTAAATATATAATCCATATATTTACTGTAAATGAGAGAGTTTATCTTTAATATATTTTTTTTCTTATTTAACAGCTGCAACAGCAGCCAAAGCTGACTCAGCCCCACATCTTGCCTTTGGTTCAAGGTCAGTCTTCTGTTTTGCCTGTACGTGTCCTTGGACCTCCAGTTGTCGCACAACCCCAGGTTTCCCCATTAACTGTCCAGAAGATCTCACAGATGAAGGTAAGATATATTTTAGAGGCTCTGTATTCAGTTAAATATATTCAACACTGTCTAGATTTTCTGACAAGCAAAGGCTCTCTTTCACAAATTCATTATAGTTTATGTAAAACTCCCTGAAAGCCAAAAGTTGTTTATGTTTTCCTTCACCTAAGATGTTCTTGAGGATGTGCTTAACATTGTGAAGCTAGAGTCTTGAGACACTGCTCGTATAATTGGAAAAGAAACTGAGAACTCCATATATGGATAAACAAACTTATTTAGGACTCAGATCTCTTGCTCCTGGTGATGATGGTTTGTTCTTTATATTAGACTTTTCTAGCCTGGTGTGAATGTGGAGGGATTTTCTTTTCTTCTTTTCTTTTCTTTTCTTTTCTTTTCTTTTCTTTTCTTTTCTTTTCTTTTCTTTTCTTTTCTTTCTTTCTTTTCTTTTCTTTCTTTTCTTCTTCTTCTTCTTCTTTTTTTTTACAGATTTTATTTATATATTTGAAAGAGTACGCACATGAGTGGGGGTAGAGGGCAGGCAAAGAGAGGGGGAAAAGCAGACTCCCCACTGAGCAGAGGCTCCATCCCAGGACCTGGGATCATGACATGAGCTGAAGGCAGATGCATTAACCTATTGAGCCACCCAGATACCCCTAGAGGGATTTCTTCCCTAGTTAATTGGAAATAGTATTTTATAGGCTTACAATTTTTAACACTTTCATCTAAATTTTTGGCTTTTATTTATTTATTTAAAAAAAATTTTTAAAAAGATTCTATTTATTTTTTCACGAAAGACAGAGAGAGGCAGAGACATAGGCAGAGAGAGAAGCAGGCTCCCTGCAAGGAGCCGGATGTGGAACTCAATCCTGGACCCTGAGATCACACCCTGAGCCAAAAGCAGACACTCAACTGCTGAGCCACTCAGGTGTCCCTAAATTTCTGGCTTTAAAAAAATTTTTTTGGCTTTTTGAAAAATTTAAATTCCGGAATATAAGGGAAGGGGGAAGAAATGTGTGGGAAATATCAGAAAGGGAGACAGAACGTAAAGACTGCTAACTCTGGGAAACGAACTAGGGGTGTTGGAAGGGGAGGAGGGCGGGGGGGTGGGAGTGAATGGGTGACAGGCACTGGGGGTTATTCTGTATGTTAGTAAATTGAACACCAATAAAAAAAAAATAAAAAAATAAAAAAATAAAAAAAAAATTTAAATTCCGGTATAGTTAACATGCAGTGTTCTATTAGTTTCAGGTGTACAATATAGTGATTCAACAATTCTATACATTACTCAGTGCTCATCATGATAAGTGTACTCTTAATCCCAATCAACTATTTTACTCATCCCCCCCACTTCCCTTCTGGTAACTCTTTGTTCTCTCTACTTAAGAGTCTGCTTTTTGGCTTGTCTCTCTCTCTCTCTCTCTCTCTCTCTCCCTTTTCTTTTCTTTTCTTTTCTTTTCTTTTCTTTTCTTTTCTTTTCTTTCTTTCTTTCTTTCTTTCTTTCTTTCTTTCTTTCTTTCTTTCTTTCTTTCTTTCTTTCTTTCTTCTTTCTTTCTTGTTTTGCTTTTTATATTCCACATATGAGTGAAGTCATATGGTATTTGCCTTCATCTGATTGACTTATTTCACCTAGTATTATACCTTCTAGATGCATCCATGTTGCTGCAAGTGAAAAGATTTCATTCTTTTTTATGGCCGAATAATATTTCTGTGCACGTGCGCACACACACACACACACCTCTTTATCCATTCATCTGTTGGTGGACACTTGGGTTACTTCCATGATTTGTCTATTATAATTAGTGTTGCTATAAACATTGGGGCGCATATATCTTTTTGAATTAGTATTTTCATATTCTTTGAAGGAAGTACCCAGTAATGGAATTACTGGATCATGATAGTTCTATTTTTATTTTTTTGAGGAACTTCCATACTGTTTTCCACAGTGGCTGAACAAGTTTGCATTCCCACCAGGGGATTCCCAAGAGGGTTCCTTTTTCTCCATGTCCTCACCAACACTTGTTTTTTGTGTTTTTGGTTTTAGCCATTCTGACAGATGTGAGGTGATATTTCATTGTGGTTTTGATTTGCATTTCCCTAATGATGAGTGATGTTGATCATCTTTTCATGTGTCTATTGGCCATCTATATGTCGTCTTTGGAGAAATGTCTATTCATGTCTTTTGCCCATTTTTTAAATAGGATTATTTGTGTGTGTTGATATTGAATTATATAAATTCTTTATATATTTTGGTTATTGGACTCTTTATTGGATCTTGGCTTTTTTTGATTCATGTATATTTCTATAGGAGAAATAAATGTTTTTGTCTTTTTGACTCTCAAAGTCAGCATTATTCATTTCTGAGAAGGAGTAAACCGTTTTTATGAGAGTTCATATATTAAGATTATAATCTGGTTCCCTTGGTTAATGAGGCCTGGACACATGGTTCAGCTTTTTGCCATCACTGCATTTTATTTTCTCAACCTTACCCTCCCCTGTATGTGCCTTATTTCTTTGGGAATGAGATGGTCTGAGCATTCGCTATATATGATTCAGTTAGCAGCTGGCATGTCTGTTTCTTCCTTTTTTTTAAGATTTTATTTATTTATTCATGAGACAGACACACAGAGAGAGAAAGGCAGAGAGAGAAGCATAGAGAAAAGCAGGCTCCATGCAGGGAGCCCAATGTGGGATTCAATCCCGGGACTCCAGGATCACGCCCTGGGCCAAAGGCAGATGCTCAACTGCTGAGCCACCCAGGCGTCTCAGCATGTCTGTTTCTTTTAAGAGATTGGTATATAGTAAGTCATGGCTCATCAACAATTTTTAATGACTGCCATTTCTGTGGATGTAAGATAAAACATGATTCTTACCTTCAGGTAGTTCACAGTTTTGTAGGGGAAGGCCTACACATACTTGACAAATGTCAGGTACATTTAAAATCTGCTGAGGTAGGGCAGCCCCAGTGGCGCAGCGGTTTAGCGCCGCCTGCAGCCCAGGGTGTGGTCCTGGAGACCGGGATCGAGTCCCTCGTTGGGCTCCCTGTGTGGAGCCTGCTTCTCCCTCTGCCTGTGTTTCTGCCTCTCTCTCTCTCTCTCTCTCTGTGTGTGTGTGTCTCTCTGAATAAATAAATAAAATCTTTAAAAAAAAGTCTGCTGAGGTAAATTTAATCTGATGGAGTTGACAGTGCTTGGTATTTGGCTGGTGTTTGTAGGTAACATGGTACATATTCAAAATGGAGCTCTTGTTATGGTTTGTCTCTTTTTAAGACTTTCATGCAAAGTGTGTTGAATGGATGCTTAAATTAACTTGGGTTCAACCACATAGTATGCAGTTATGTGTATTTTAAAATGTGTTTCCAAAATGTAAAAGTTTTAAAAATTGAAGGTTATTTACCCATTTAAAAATAAAAGCTATGGGCAGCCCAGGTGGCTCAGCGTTTTAGTGCCGCCTTCAGCCCAGGGCCTGATCCTGGAGACCCGGGATCGAGTCCCACGTCGGGCTTCCTACGTGGAGCCTGCCTCTCCCTCTTCCTGTGTCTCTGCCTCTCTCTTATTCTCTCTCTCTCTCTCTCTCTGTGTCTCATGAATAAATAAATAAATCTTAAAAAAAGGGTTTGAAATATATAATTATAAAAAATAGAAATTAAAAAATAAAATAAAGCCTATGAAATTATAAAACAGACAGTGAAAATCACCGGTTATTCCTCCAGCTAGAGACAACCTATTGTTTACATTTGTGGGTAAAGCCTCTAGATTTGTCTTTTTTTCCCCTATGTATACATATATATATGTTTGTTTATATATACATCTATATCACATACCTGCTATTTTTTGGACTGTCTTCACCATATATAGAAACCACATAAGCAAGCACTTTGACCATTGGTGTCTTTTTATGAATGTGGTAGTTCAAGTTCTAGGAATTATTGCAACCAACCTATATTTATTCAGCCAACTCTCTGCTCTCCTCTTTAGAAAGCTTCTGTGTTCATTGTAGCTATGCTATTAAAATCCTTTTGAGCTTTTTCTTAGAACTTCCAGTGTCTGGTGTGTGAAGGTGTTAGATTCAGTTACTCTGAATCTCTGCCAGGGTTTGAATGAATTATGTGGCAAGTGCAATAAATGAGAAGCCATGAGCAGTATATTACTGGGACTGGTCTCAATCCCTTAATGTATTCAACTAGCATTTACTCATGATATTAAGGATTTTTGTAGTACTAATACTATGCCCAGCACCTTTTTGATAACTTGCTGGAATTTTTAGAACATAATATTATTTTGTCCATCATTTTGTCTGGGACAGGCCCATTAAAATGGGCATGGTATATGCATTTATAATTTGAATTTTCTTTGCACCAGAACCAGGAACTGCAGCTGACCTTTGGAGTAGATGGACAAACTTCAGCAAAATCTATGACTTTAGACTTGTCAGTCATTGAAATTCCACAATCAGTCTTTTTCTGTAGTTTCTCCTCTGACATTGCCTGCTTCACAAATGACTCCCGAATATCTAACAGTTGGTCTTCAACTTGAGCCTCACCCTAGAAATGGGAATCTGGCATTAACCAAATCACCAGATACTAATCAGACATCTAGTTTCTTTTTATCTATTTATTTTTAAAGATTTTATTTATTTATTCATGAGAGAGAGTGAGAGGCAGAGACATAGGCAGAAGGAGAAGCTGGCTCCCACGGGGAGCCTGATGTGGGACTTGATCCCAGGATTCTGGGATCATGACCTGAGCCAAAGGCAGACGCTCAATCACTGAGCCATCCAGGTGCTCCAGATGTCTAGTTTTTCACTGGTTAATTATCCTCAAGCTTTGTCAAGTCATTCTGCCCAATACATGAGCTGTGCACAGACTGCTGCTGGTACAGCTCAGTTCCCTTCTAATTCCACTGGAGGGCATTCAGGGGCCAATCAGCCTTCCCAAAAGATACATTAATTATTCCACCTGTATCCAGTAGTAGATCAGGAATCTGTGGCTCTAGGTTCTTCAGTGCTACAAAGCAAGGCTGTGCATTTGAAGAAATCTTGTTTGCAAGCCTCTATTCAGCAGCAGATATTAATTTTACAACCTAAGATTATGGCATCCTACAAAATAATGATCAGTAGGATTGTATTCTGTGAGTATCTGAAGCTGGTGCAAGTGAGCAGCAGCCAAAGGGTGGGTATTAAAAGTGTGATTCAGTCCCTGGAATGGCCATCTTATTCTGTTCAACATGCTTATCCAGGACCACCTGAAGAACTTCCCATTTGAAGGCTCCCGGGCAGCTGCCATTTATGATAGATGCCCAGGAACAAGCTTCTTGCCCATCACAGCTAATTTACCCAATCCAGGCTCTAGCACAGCATGTTTATTCACTATCAGCCCTGGAGTATCCTCTTTACACTGTGCAACCACCAGGATCATAGTCCATCCATTCTATGCAGACTTCTTATCTATTCCCATCTGCAGTACAGCCCTCTTATTTGGCCCTAGGCCAAGGGCAGCCTGCCTTTCTAGTACAACCTTGGGTTTCATCACGTTTTCCAGACCAGGCAGCATATGTGATCCAAGCAGCTTACTCTGTGCAGTTTATAGAACAGTTTACTTACCAGTTACTGCCTCTTGACCATACCCATTATTCAACACAAACTGTTTACACCAGCCAGATAGATAACTGAACAGGTAACCTTCATAACCCAGTAAGTATACACGGTAAACCCTCCTGATAGGAAGCACGTACATATTACAAACTCTGCACATCAGAAGTTACACTCAGTACCACCTTATGTAGCAAAGACTTCTGACCAACAAGCCTATTTAACCCAACCCTAAGGTGGTAGAAATTCTTCAAAGTTGGAGCAAAAGACATTTTTAATATCAACCTTAGATATACAGATACATCCCATGGAGCCTTTATTTAATGTCCAGCACTCAGCAGCCCCATCAAAAGCAGATGTCTTTCTTATTTATTTATTTATTTATTTATTTATTTATTTATTTATAGATTTTATTTATTCATGAGACACACACACACACACACAGAGAGAGAGAGAGAGAGAGAGAGAGAGGGGCAGAGACACAGGCAGAGGGAGAAGCAGGCTCCATGCAGGGAGCCCAATGTGGAACTCAATCCCGGGTCTCCAGGATCACGCCCTGGGCTGAAGGTGGCGCTAAACCGCTGAGCTACCCGGGCTGCCCCAGATGTCCATTTTAGTCGCCAGCAGCTAGAAGCCCAATTAGCATTACATCTCAAAGGGCCATGGAAGAGCAGCTTCAACACCCTGCATAGATGTCCGTCATTCAGTAGGCTTCCTCGCAGGCCCAGATCTAGCCCCCATACTTTTCTACACAGCTTTTGCAATCACATCTAACACCAAGCCAGATTTCTCATTCTTCTTTCTTTCTTTTTTCTTTTCTTTTCTTTTCTTTTCTTTTCTTTTCTTTTCTTTTCTTTTCTTTTTTTTTCTTTTCTTTTCTTTTCAAGGATTTTATTTTTTTGATAGAGCAAGAGAGAGAGCACAAGGGGGGAGTGGGGGGAGAGGGAGAAGCAGTCTTCCCGCTGAGCTGGGAGCCTGATGGTGGGGCTTGATCCCAAGACCCTGGGATCATGAACTGAGCCAAAGGCAGACAGATACTTAATCCACTGACCCACCCAGGTGCCCCCTCTCATTCAGCTTTCATTCAGCATCAGCAGATGACTCATTCATCTTATAGATAAGCATAGAAAAGCCATCTATTCAAGAAGGTCCCATAAATCAACAGCAGTCTTTGGGTAGCCACCATGCTACTTTCCAGCAGCAGTTACCTCCTTCACAGGTACCTAACTAGGTTCAGCCATTACCAGATATGTCAAAGGCATGCTACTTTCCAACAGCAGTTACCTCCTTCACAGGACCGAACCAGGTTCAGCCATTACCAGATATGTCAAAGGCCATTATAAACATGGTACAGATTTTTATTTTTTAATATTTTATTTATTCATGAGAGACACAGAGAGGCAGAGACACAGGCAGAGGGAGAAGCAGGCTCCATGTGGGGAGCCCAACGCGGGACTTGATCCCGGGACTCCAGGATCATGCCCTGAGCCTAAGGCAGATGCTCAACCATTGAGTCAGAGCCACCCAGGTGCCCCAACATGGTACAGATTATACCTCCTTTGCAATAACAATATGTAATACAGCCTTTAGAGCAGCCTCAAGTGCTTCAGGCATTAGATAGCAGTCAGACTTTTCCCCTGAAGAAAACCCTAGTGCAACACCAGCCAGCTTGCATTTAGCAGCAGTCTGTCCAGCTATGCTGGCAGCCATCTTCTGGCTCAACACTCATTTTGGGGTCAGCAGGAACAATTAAAATAGCAGATCCTCTATCAAAGCCCTGGGATAGCTCTTTTAAATCATCCATCTTCTTCTGTTCACTGTCAACGCTTAGTATTCCAGTACAGTCTTCCACTGTCTTTCAGAGCATTTCTTTTTTTTTCTAAAGATTTTATTTATTTATTCATGAGATACCGAGAACAAGGCAGAGACACAGGCAGAGGGAGAAGCAGGCCCTTCCCAGGAGCCCAATGTGGGACTCGATCTCGGACCCCGGGATCACACCCTGAGTCAGAGGCAGACACTCAACCTCTGAGCCACCCAGGCATCCCTTTCAGAGCATTTTTATGTTACAGATACAACAGCATTTGTGAAACCTAGGAATTCCCAAGGCATGTCTTCCTGAGGGGGGATATATAGATGATTGTGATTTTTCTTTAATGTCCAAAGGTCAGGGAAACAGTGAGCTAGGTAGAAACGGCATTGGACAGGGAGCCATAGTCCCTAGCCCTGGATCTTTCCCTTAGCTCAGTGTGTGGACTTGACTTAAGTCTCTTTGGAGTTTCCACATCTGTAAAATTGGAGGCATTAAACCAGGTGATGTTAACAAATAAAACATCCGGGATCCCTGGGTGGCGCAGCGGTTTAGCGCCTGCCTTTGGCCCAGGGCGCAATCCTGGAGACCCAGGATCGAATCCCACGTCGGGCTCCCGGTGCATGGAGCCTGCTTCTCCCTCTGCCTGTGTCTCTGCCTCTCTCTCTCTCTCTCTGTGTGACTATCATAAATAAATAAAAATTAAAAAAAAAAAAAAACAAAAAACAAAAAACAAATAAAACATCCAAACACCTCCTTGGGATGTATCAGTGAATAAAACACAAACATCCCTTCTGTCATTGGCTTTTGTTTCTTAATGGGGGGAGACTGTCGATAACCTTAATAGTAAGTACATTTATAGTATGGTCCCAGGAGATTGGAGGAAATGTGGATCAGGATAAGGAGGGGGAAAGCAGCTTGTAATTTTAAATAAGGTGGTGATCAGGGTAGGCCTCATTGAAAAGGTGACACTCAAGCAAACATCTGAAGGAGGTGAGGCATTCCACAGTGCACCTTTCAGGCAGAGAGAATAACCAGTGCAAAGGTCCCAAGGAAGGAGAGTGTCTGGCATGTTTGAAGAACAGCAAGGGGGCCAGTGGAATTGTTAGTTGTAAAATGTTAGGAGCCTGCGATTATCTTATTCCACATTTATAATAAAGCATTTGCCTTTATGAGATGATAATAATGAACACTATTAAGTGATTCCTAGGTGCCAAATACTGTATTAATGGTTTTACATGTACTATCCTGTGTGAATAGTACTATGTGAATGGTGGCTCTCATTACCTGTTTTACACATAAGGAAACTGAAGCTCAGGCAGGTTCCAGGACGGTCAGGATTTGAATCTAGACTACCTGGCTGCAGAGGCTATGCCCTTAGTCAGTACACTATCCAGCCTCTTTGTAAGATAGCATCCTCCCTGCTAAGGGAGGGCATGATGACTTCATTGAGATTTAGTTAACTCGGGATTGATTGAATTAATTATAGGAAGGAATTGACAATCCAGGTTATTCTTTTTTTCTATCTCTCTTTTGGTCTGATTTAGATAACTCTAAAGACTCTGAATTGATTGAGTTTGACTAATAAAATGCTTTGAGGTCCTTAGATAAAAAGTGTGCTATACTGTAAGAGTTTTCTAATAATGGCTATTACTTTTCCAAAAGCTACTATCTCAAATACTGTGTGTTTTATAAAATTCTCTCTTCATCAAGGTCATAAATCATAATGAATTCACTGTGTACAAGATGACTGCTAACAGGAATGATCAAGGATTAATAAAGATCTTTGCAGTTAAAGTTTCTTCAGACAAAGCATGCTATTCTGGGATTTATTTCTTTAGAATAAATTTCTTCACAAAGTATTTTGGGTTGGAATGTTCATTTCTGTGGGCATGTGCTATATACTTTCCTTATCTAGTTAAAAAATTTTCCCCAAAATTTATTAAAAAATTTCAAAGATACAGAAAAGTTGAAAAATTATAAATACCCATATACCTACCAACTAGAATCTACAGTTAACTTTTGCTGCATTTGCTCAATCATATATCCCTCTTTATTCATTTATCAATCCATCTCATTTTTCTGGCACATTTCAAAATTAAAGTTGTTGACATGAGTATACTTCATAAATACTTCAGCATTCATATCATTGGCTAGAACTCAGTATTTATTTTTTTTTAGTTTAAATTTATATGCAGTAAAATTCATAGATTAGAGTTCAGTGAGAATTGACAGATGCTTACACTTGTATTACTCAAACCATTATCAAAATATAGACCGGGTATTGGCAAACATTTTCTGTAAAGGTCCAGGTAGTAACTGTTTTAGGCTTTGTGGGCTGTATAGTCTCTGTTGCAGCCACTCAATTCTGCTATTACATATATGAAAACAGCCATAGGCAATGTGTAAGAAAATAGACATGGCTGTGTTCCAGTACAACTTTATTCATAAGCTTTGGCCTGCAGGCTGTGGCTTGCCTACCCAATATAGAGTACTGCCATTACTGCAGAAAGTTCGCTTGTGCCCCTCCCCAGTCAGTAGCTCCCACATCCCACCAGAGTCGACCGCTATTGTTTTTTCACCTTAGTTTATCCTGTTCTAGACCATCATATAATTGGAATTATATGATGTATATACTCTTGTATAAGTCTTCTATCACTCAGTATGTTTTTGACATTAATCCATGTTGTGTATTTCAGTAATCTTTTTACTGCAGAGCAGTATTCTATTGTATGAATATACCAAATCTGTTTACCCTATTCATGAATACCTGAGTGGTTTCTAGTTTTGGGTTATTAGGAATAAATCTGCTATGAATATTCTTGTAGAAGTCTTCTTGTTAATGTGTTTTTATTTCTCCTGGATAATACCTAGCAGTAGAATCACTAGGCCTTGGCATAGGTGTTTGTTTTCTAAGAAATTGCCAGTTTTCCAAATTGGTTGCATTAACTTACATTAACACCAGTAATAAATGAGTGCCACACCCTCGCCAACACTCATTTTAGGTATTCTGGTGGGTGTGTAGTGGTATCTTATGGTTTTATTTTATTTTATTTTTTTTTAATTTTTATTTATTTATGATAGTCACACAGAGAGAGAGAGAGAGAGAGAGAGAGAGGCAGAGACACAGGCAGAGGGAGAAGCAGGCTCCATGCACCGGGAGCCCGATGTGGGATTCGATCCCGGGTCTCCAGGATCGCGCCCTAGGCCGAAGGCAGGCGCCAAACCGCTGCGCCACCTAGGGATCCCGTATCTTATGGTTTTAATTTGCATTTCCCTGATGACTGTGTTGTTGAGCATCTTTTCATGTATTTATTGGCCTTTGTGTATTTTTCCTTGTGAAGTATCTACTCAAGGAATCTTCCCATTTTATTTTGCCTGATATAGTTGGTCTTGTCATTTTTGACTTGTAGGAGTTCTTATATATGCTGGATAATACTAGTCCTTTAGCAAATATATGTTCTAAGAATATATCCTCCAATCTGTGGACTGCTCATTAATTTTTGTAATGACTTCATTTGATGAAACAAAGTATTTAATCTTGATGAAGTCTTTCTGTTGTGGTTATTGTTTCTGTGGCCTCAGAAACCTTTGCTTACACCCATGTTACAAAAATACTTTCCTCCTTTATGGTTTTAGGTTTTATGTTCAGGTCTATGGTATTTCTTAAATTAATTTTATGAGTGGTATGAAGTAGGCACTCAAAGTTCTTTTTCTCCCCTCCATATGACTATCCCATTGTTTAAGCTTCACTTGTTGAAAGATTTCCTTTTCCCATTGGACTGTTTAGTACCTTTTCAAAAGTAAAATAACTTTATAAATGGGAATCTGTTTCTGGTCTGTATATCCTGTTGCATTGATCTAGTTGTCTGTCCATAAGCCATTATCACACTGTCTTGTTTACTCTAGATTTATAATATATCTTGAAGTTAGGTAGTATAAGTCTTTCTATTTTGTTTTGCTTTTTCAAGATTTCTTTGGATATTATAGCTCCTTTGCATTTCCATATAAATCTTAGAATTACTGGACAATTTCTACAAAAAAAGTATCTGGTGGAATTTTAGTAGGGATTGTGTTAAATCTGTAGATAAGTTTGGAAGATATGATATAACAATATCGAATCTACCAACCCAGGAACATGGCCTATCTCTTCATTTATTTACATCTTCTTTCATTTCTCAGCAATGTTTTATAATATGGGATTTTGGCATATCATTTGTGTGTGTATGGTGGTTGTGGTCAGAACTCATCTTTTGGTAAGCTTATACCTAATACTCTATGTTTTGACAATACTATAAACGGACTTTTAAAAGACATTTTCTAATTCTTTGCTGTTAGTATATAAAATAAAATAGTTTTTTCTTTTGTCTTTGTACTCTGTGACTTTACAAAGTTCAAATTATTCTTATTATTTCATCGGTTCCTTGGGATTGTCAATATAAATAATATGATATGTAAATGGAAACAGTTTTATGTCTTCCTTTCTAATCTTTATGCTTTTTATTTCTATTTTACCTTATTGCACTGGCCTCAACCTCTAGTACAATGTTAAATAGCAAAGAAGACACTGTTCAGTTTGCTTTTTTTCTGGTGTAAAGGAGAAAGTGCTCAATATTTCCCCATTAAGTACACTGTTAGCTATAGAATTTTCTAGATTGCCTTTATCAGATGAAGGATTTTCCTTTATTCCTAATTCACTAAAAATATTTAATCTTGAGTGGATGTTGAATTTTGCCACATGCTTTTTCTGTATCTGTTGAAATGATGATATGATAACATGACTAAATTTACATACACCATTTTACTATTTTTTCATTTTATCCCTCTGTATTTTTATTTCTTCAGGCTTCTTTGGGTAAAAAAAAAATTCTTTTTGGAATCTAGTTTTAATGTCCTTTTCCTTTTCCTTTTCCTTTTCCTTTTCCTTTTTCCTTTCCTTTCCTTTCCTTTCCTTTCCTTTCCTTTCCTTTCCTTTCCTTTCCTTTCCTTTCCTTTCCGTCTCCATTTACTCATTCATGAGAGATATATATAGAGAGAGGCAGAGACATAGGCAGGGAGAGAAGCAGGCTCCACACAGGAAGCTGATCCCGACACCCGGGATCACACCTTGAGCTGAAGGCAGATGCTCAACCGCTAAGCAACCTAGGTGTCCCCAGTTTTAATTTTTCTGTTGTCTTTTCAGCTAAATATTCTTTTGTGTTTTCACAATTTCTATCAAATTTATTTATCTAGGCATTTTTAATTCAGATATAATTCACATGCCGTAAAATTCTTCCTTTTAATGTGTACAATTCAATGATTTTGAGTATTTTTACAAGGTTGTGCAACCATCACCACTACCACAAATTCCAGAATATTTTTATCACCCTAAAAAGAAACTCCATATTTATTAGCAGTGATTCTTTATTCTCTATCCCTACTTCTGTTGCCCCTGCCATTCACTTTCTTATTTCTGTCTATTTAGTTGCTTATTCTAGGCACTTCACATAAATAGAATCATACAATATATGTTCTTGTGTGTCCGGTTTTCACTTATGATGGTGTTTTCAGGGTTCATCCATGGGGCAGCTTGCATCAGTACTTCATTCCTTCTTATAACCAAATATTCCATTGTATAGATATATTTTGTTTATGCATTCATCAGTTGACTGACATTTGGGTTGTTTCTATTTTTTTGTTGTAGTGAATAATGCTGCTATGAACACTTGTGTATAAGTTATTGTGTGAACATTCATTTCTCTTGTTAGATACCCAGGAGGGAAATTGCTGGGCCATATGGTAACTCCATGTTTAACTTTTTGAGAAACTGCCAAATTTTCCAAAGCAGCTATAACCGTTTTACATTCCTACCAGCTAGGTATAAGGATTTCAAATTCTTTACATCCTTATTAACACTTATTACTTGTCTTTTTGATTGTAGCGTCCTAATTGGTGTGAAGTAGTATTTCATTGTGGTTTTGATTTGCATTTCCCTAAAGGCTAATGATGTTGAGAATCTTTTCCTTTGCTTGTAGACCCTTTGTATAGCTTCCTTTTTCTTTTTAGGAGAAATATCTATTCAAATCATATGCTCTTTTTTTATTTGCTCATTTTTTAATTAAGTTTTTTGTCTTTTCATTGTTAAGTTGTAAGTATTCTGGGTGATACACCCTTATCAGATTTGTGATTGGCCAGTATTTTCTCCCATTCAGTGTATTGTCCTTTCACATTCTTGATAGTGTCCTTTGTAGCTCAAAAATTTTTAATTTGATAAAACCCAACTTACTTGTTTTCTTTGGTTGCTTTGTGCTTTTGATGTTGTATCTAAGAAACTATTGTCTACTCCAAGATCATGTAGATTTTCTCCTAAATTTGTCTTCTAAAAGTTCTAAGTTTTAGCTCTTAATTTTAGGTCTTTGATCCATTTTTAGTTAATTTTTGTATATAGTTTGAGATAGGGGTCCAATTTTATTTTTTTTATGTGGACATTCAAATTTCCTAGACCATTTATTGAAAAGACTATTCTTTTCCTATTGACTTACCATACTTGTTGAAAATCAGTTGACCATAAAAGTATGATTCCTCCAACTTTGTTTTCTTTCTTCAAGACTATTTTGGCTCTTCTTGATTCCCTGTATGTGATTTTAGAATCAGCTTTATAATGAACCTTAATAAAAATTGTGTTAACTCTGAATGTTTCCTTCAGTATGTTTCCTTCAGTCTTTTAATAATAGCAAGTCTTTCAACCATGAATATGGGGTGTCTTTTCATTAAAAGGTGTTCTTTAACTTCTTTCAGCAACATTTTGTAGTTTTCAGCGTACATGTATTACATTTCCTTGTTAAGTTTATTCCTAAGTTATTCTTTTTTGTGTTGTTACAGATGGAATTTTCTTAATTTCCTTTTTGGATTATTCATTGCTAATATATAGAAATATAACTCATTTTTGTGTATTCTTATATTCTAACTTTTCTAAATTAGTTTATTAACTCTAATAGTTATTCTCTGTGTAGATTCTTCAGGATTTTCTGTATATGAGATCATGTCATCTGGGAATAGTCATAATTTTTCCTTTCTAATTTGGATGCCCTTTATTTCTTTTTGTTCCTAAATGCTCTTTCTAGAACTTCCAGGGCCATGTTGAACAGAAGTAGTGAGAGAGGACATTTTTGTATAGTTCCTGAGCTTAGTGGGAAAGCTTTGAGTCTTTCACCATGAAGTATGATGTTAGTTATGGATCTTTGCATTTTTAAACAACTTTATTCAGGTATAATTTATGAACAGTAAACTGCATATATTTTTACGGTGTACAATTCAGTGACTTGACAGATATATGCCACAATCAAGATATTGAACATTTCCCAAACCCCTAAAAGTTTCTCATATTCCTTTTCAGTGGTATTTTGTGTGTGTGTGTGTGTGTGGTTCCTCAAGGGATTTTTTTAAGGGATTTTAATTTACATTCTTAATTCTTCAGTTTCTACATGGCTTTCATATTTTATTTAATATTATATAAAATATAAGAACCATGTAACCATTTATTCCCTCTAGGCTTTAAGCTATAATTGTTTTATATATGCTCATATATATGTGAATATATATATGTACTTAATATATAATATATAAATACATATATTACACCCACATGTATCATAAACCATAATGGTACAGTCTTATAATTTTTACTTTATATAAATATAAGCATTTTTCAGGAAATTAAGAAAACAAATTTAAATTTTGATGAAGTCCCATTTTTCAATTTCTTTGGTATTGATTCTGTCTTTGATGTGGAATCTCTTTGCCTAGCCTTAGACTTTGATTTTCTCTTGTTTTTTAATTTGTAGTTTTCACTTATGATCTAGGTGGTCTATGTTATTTTGTTAATTTTTTAGAAGGTGTGAGGCTAAAATTCAGGGTTTTTCTTTTTCTTTCTTTTTTTCTACCTGTGGATGTTCAATTGCTCTAGTATCCTTTGTTGAAAAGGCTACCCTTCTTCCACTGAATTGTTTTTTATGTCTTTGTCAAAAATTAGTTGGGAATATTTGTGTGGGTCTTTTTCTGTGTTCTCTATTCTGTTTAATTCATTAATGTCTCTCTCTGTTAATCATGTAGGTCTTGGTTACTATAGTTACATAAAAAACATTGAGTAAAGTGATTTCTCCCACTGTTGTCTTCTTTTAATTCTTTATTTAAATTTAATTTAGCTTTTTTAAAGATTATTTTAGCTATTCTAGGACATCTGACTTTCCATATAAACTTTAGAATAATCTTGTCTATACCTACAGCAAATCTTGCCAGGATTTTTTTTTTCTTGCCAGGATTTTGATAGTAATTGCATTATTCCTATATATAAATGTGGGGAGAATTGACATCTTTACTATATTGAGTCTTCCAGTGCATGAATGCAGTGTCCTTTCATTTATTTAAGTCTTCTTTGATTGCTTTCACTATCATTTTATAATTTTCAGCATACATAACATCTTTGGTTAAATTTAAGTATTTAATTAAGTATTTAATTTTCTTTGGAGGGGGCAACCTGGGTGGCTCAGCAGTTTAGCGCCGCCTTCAGCCCAGGGTGTGATCCTGGAGAACCGGGATCGAGTCCCACATCAGGCTCCCTGCATGGAGCCTGCTTCTCCCTCTGCCTTGTGTCTCTGCCTCTCTCTCTCTCTCTGTGTGTCTCTCATGAATAAATAAATGAAATCTTAAAAAAATTTTATTTGGAGATATTATAAATGGTATTGCTTTTTATTTCAGTTTCCTCATGTTCATTGTTAGTACATAGAAATGCAGTTGTGTGTGTGTGTGTGTTTTGTATCCTATGACCTTGCCGACCTTAATTCTTAATTCTAGGAGAGTTTTTTGGGTAGAATCCTTGGGACTTTTTTTTAATGTAGATAATCATGTAATCTCCAAAATGGAGACAGTTTAATCTCTTCCTTTCTACTCTATATGCCATTTAGTTTTTATTTTACTTTTATTGTCCTGGTTAGAATTTTGAATATTGTATTGAAAAATTAGAGTGGTGAAAATGAACATCCTTACCTTGTTGCCAAGCTTAGAGGAAAACTTTAATAAGTCTTTCACCATTTGGAATGATGTAAGCTATAGATTTTTCATACATGCTCTTTATCAAGTTGAGGTAATGCCTAGTGGCTATTCCTGATTTACTGAGAAACTTTGCCTTTTCTGTGTTAATTAATGTAATTTGGTGATTTTTTTAAGCTATTGATATTGTAGATTACATTGATTTCAAATGTTGAAACAGCATTGCATCCTTGGAATAAACCCATTAGGTCATAATATATAATTTTTTGTATACATTGTTGGATTTAATTTACTAATATTTTGTTGAGGATTTTTGACTCTGAAGTTCATGGGAGATATTAGTCTGCCATTTTTCTATATCTTTGCTAATTTTATGTCTAGAGATCCTATCAATTGCTAAGAGTAGAATGCTAAAATTTTTTTTAAAGACTATTTATTTGAGAGCAAGAGAGCATGGGTAGGGGTGGGGCAGACAGAGGGAAAAGCAGACTCCCTGCTGAGCAGGGAGCCCAGCTCCAGGGCTCTATTCCAGGACACTGGGATCATGACCTGAGCTGAAGACAGACACTTAACCTACTGACCCACCCAGGTGTTCCAGATGCTGAAGTTTCTAACTATAATTGTAGATTTATATATTTCTCCTTTTAGCTCATTTTTTCCCCATTTGTTTTGAAGGTTTATTGTTTCATGCATTCACATATAGGATGGCTCTGTTTCTTTGGTGGATTGATCTTTTTATCATTATATTATATCCCTCTTCATCCCTAGTAATTTTCTTTTCTGAAGTATACATTATCTGATAGTACATATCCACTCTTGCTTTCTTTTGATTAATGTTAGCATGGTATATCTTTTTTTCCTTACTTCTACTTTCAACCTATTTATCTTGTCGTGTTTAAAGTAAGTTTCTAGTAGAAAGCACCCAGCTGTTTTATTTTTTTTAATCCACTCTGCCAGTATCTCCCATAAAAGGTATATTTAGACCATTTACATTCAAAATGATTATTACTACCTTAGGACTTAAGTTTGCCACTTTAAAATTTGCTTTTTGTTCCTTTCTTGTGTTTCTCTTCCCTGTTTCTTTGTTCTTGCCTTCCTATGAGTCACTTGCAATTTTTTTTTTAGGATTCCTTGTTTTATATATACTGTTTTGAGTATATTGTGCTGTATAGTATACTTTGTGATTGCTGTAGGTATTCTCTATATTTGTAAGCTACACACTCTGCTAGTATGGACATTTTACCACTTCAAGTATTGAAATCTTCCATTTAGGTCTCCTTACCCTTCCTACTTTTAAAATATAAATGTCTCGAGGAGAGAGGGGCAAGGTGGCAGAAGAGTAGGAGTCCTCAACTCATGTGGCCCCACAAACTTACCTAGATAACTTTCAAAATATCCTGAACACCTTATGAATTCAACTTGAGATTTAAAGAGAGCAGCTGGAATGCTACAGAGAGAAAAATTTTTGCTTATAACAAGATAGGAAGGCCAAAAATAAAAAAGAATAAAGTGGGGGAGGGGAACCACAAGTAGGTGGGCTAAAGCAGGAAAGCCCAGCCCTGGAGAAGCAGGAACTTTAAATCCACGCCAGAGTTTTCCCTGACAGAAAAGTGCTTAGCAGGAGGGGCAGTGAAGCCTCAAGATTCCTGGAGTCACTATAAGAGAAGGGGTGCCCAGGGGAAAGCTCACCACAAACCACGGTCAAATCTCGGTAAAGGGCGCCACAGCCCTCTGGGGCATTTGGGAAAAGCCAGTCAGTTAGGGGGGCCAGCTCCAGAGCTGCTTTTACCTTAGAGCCTGGCTCCGGACAAAGGTGGCTGTGCCCCAATCCCTTTGAGAGAAGCGGTCCCTGGGAGCGCGGGTCCAGTGGCACAGGGCCCCGGATCTCAGGGTGCCCAAGCAGACAAACCTGACTATCCTCCGTGCCCCCTGGAACAGGCGGAAATGGGGAGATCACTGAATAGTGAGAACTCTCCTGCTGCTGGGCGCCCAGCAAGCTATGCAGATCAGTGCACCTGGCCTGCCCCCAGGAACATCTAGGCAAGTGCAAACTGGGAGTCTGCAGTTAGTTACAAGTGGGTGCTGACTGCAAAGCTGGAAATTTGGCTTCTGCCATTGTTGTTTTTCCTCTTTGTTTCACTTTGTGACTGGGAGAGGTGAGGCGTCTAGGTAACAAAGGACTCAGGGGGTAAACAGCTCCCACTGAGCCCGACAGGAGGATCTCCTCCCAGGCACACACACCTGAGAATCAGCATAGCAGACCCCTTCCCTAGAAGACCACCTGAAAGAACAAGGGAAGAGCAAGTTTACTGACCAAGCAGCACTGGAAGCTCCAGGACTGAGAGAAAATAGTATATAGAACTAGAGGGTCCTTTTTTTTTTTCTTTTCTTTTTCCATTACAACTCGTTTTTATATCAGACTAAAAATTTCCAATATTTTTTCTCTTTTCCCCACCTTAACTACAATATTTTACCAGCTCTTCATTTTTAAGTTTTTTCCTTTTTGACTTCCATATTTCTACAATTACATGTCTTAGATATATTTTTCACTTCTGCATTCCCTTCAACATATTCAATTTAATTTTGGTAGATAGGGATCCCTGGGTGGTGCAGCGGTTTAGCACCTGCCTTTGGCCCAGGGCGCGATCCTGGAGACCTGGGATCGAATCCCACGTCGGGCTCCCGGTGCATGGAGCCTGCTTCTCCCTCTGCCTATGTCTCTGCCTATGTCTCTGCCTCTCTCTCTCTCTCTCTCTCTCTCTCTCTCTCTCTCTGTGACTATCATTAATAAATAAAAATTAAAAAAAATTTTGGTAGATATACAAGATATGGGTTTTGTGTTTTTTTGTATGTGTGTGTTTTGTTTTTAATTTTTTCTACCTCATTTTATTTTTCTTTTTTTTTCTTTTTTTTTTTTTCATTTTATTTTTCTGTGGTGAAGTTAGTACCTTCTAAAACATGACCAACATACACACAAAACCAAGTGGAACACTGTATGGGTTCATTCTGTGAGATTATATTCTCTCTTCCTTCCCATTCTGACCCCCTCTTTTATCTTCTTTATGTTTTGGTGGTCAGTGTTGGGGCTTTCTGGAAGTATTGCTGGTTTATATAAATTTGGGACTGAGCATCTTCTAACATACAGAACAAAATACACTCAGAACAAAGAGGATCACTCTCTAGGACCCCTCAGGTAGACTACATTCTCTCTCCACTACCACTTCTTCACCATCATCATCCTCCCATTTTTTTCTTTTCCCTCTTTACTTTTTGTTCTCTTTTTTTTTCTTCTTTGTTTTGATTTTTGGCTTTCTATTTTTACTACTTTGTTTTAAAATTTATTTTTCACTTTAGTGGTCGTTTTATTTTGTTCTGTTCTTTTTCTTTTATTTTCTGGTCTCTGACCTCTTCGGAATCACCTAGGCTGTATTTTACTTAGGTTGTGGTTGATATTTTTGACTCAGCTTGCTCATGCAGCCACTCTGCACTGGACAAAATGACTAGAAGGAAGAATTCACCACAAAAGAAAGAACCGGAAAGAGTACTCTCTGCCACAGAGTTACAGAATTTGGATATCAATACGATGTCATAAATTCAATTCAGAAGTACGATTATAAAACTGGTGGCTCTGGAAAAAAGCGTAAAGGACTCTAGAGACTTCTTCACTGCATAATTGAGATCTAATCAGGCCGAAATTAAAAATAGATTAAATGAAATGCAATCCAAACTGGATGTTCTAACTGCTAGGGTTAATGGGGTGGAAGAGAGAGTGAGTGACATAGAAGACAAGTTGATGGTAAGGAAGGAAACTGAAGAAAAAAGAGAAAAACAATTAAGAGCCCATGAGGAAAGGCTGAGGGAAATAAATGATAGCTTGAAAAGGAAGAATATACGTCTAATTGGGATACCAGAAGATGCTGAGAGGACCACAAAGTATATTTGAACAAATCATAGCTGAGAACTTCCCAAATGTGAGAAAAGAAACAGGCATTCAGGGCAGCCCCGGTGGCGCAGCCGTTTAGCGCCGCCTGCAGCCCAGGGCGTGATCCTGGAGACCCTGGATCGAGTCCCACATCAGGATCTCTGCATGGAGCTTGCTTCTCCCTCTGCCTGTGTCTCTGCCTCTCTCTCTGCGTCTCTATGAATAAATAAAATCTTTAAAAAAATTCTCTAAAAAAAAGAAACAGGCATTCAGATCCAAGAGATAGAGAAGACTCCCCCAAAATCAATAAAAACCAACACCTCGACATTTAATAGTGAAACTTGAAATTTCAAAGATAAAGAGAAAATTCGTAAAGTAGCATGAGACAAGAGATTCTTAAGCTATGTGGGGAGAAATATCAGATGAACAGCAGACCTCTCCACAGAGACCTGGCAGACCAGGAAGGGCTGGCATGATGTATACAGGGTACTAAATGAGAAGAACATGGAGCCAAGAATACTCTATCCGGTAAGGCTCTCATTCAGAATAGAAGGAGAGATAAAGAGCTTCCAGGAAAGGCAGAAACTGGAAGAATATGTGACCACCAAACCAGCTCTGCAAGAAATATTAAGGGGGACCCTGTAAAAAAAAAAAAAAGAGAGAGAGTCCAAAGAAACAATCCACAAAAACAGGGACTGAACAGGTATTACGATGACACTAAATTCATATCTTTCAATAGTTACTCTGAATGTAAATGGGTAAATGATCCCATCAAAAGACGCAGGGTATCAGACTGGATAAAAAAAGGAAGACCCATCTATATACTGTCTACAAGAGACTCAAAAAGTCAAGAGACTTTTTAGACCTAAGGACACCTACAGCCTGAAAGTGAAGTGGTGGAGAACCATTTACCATTCAAATGGTCCTTGAAAGAAAGCTGGAGAAGCAATCTTCATGTCAGAAAAATTAAAGTTTATCCCAGACTGTAGTAAGTGATGAAGAGGGACACTGTACCATACTTAAAGGGTCTATCCAACAAGAAGACCTAACAATCATGAATATTTATGCCCCTGATGTGGGAGCTGCCAAGTATACCAATCAATTAATAACCAAAGTAAAGAGATACGTAGATAATAATACACTAATAGTAAGAGACTTCAACACGGCATATTCAGCAAAGGACAGATCTTCTAAGCAGAACATCATGAAATAAACAAGGGCCTTAAATGATACACTGGACCAAGTAGATTTCACAGATGTATACAAAACTTTCCATTCAAATGCAAATGAATACACATTCTTCTCAAGTGCACATGGAACTTTCTCTAGAATGGTCCACAAATTGGGTTACAAATCAGGTCTCAACTGATGCCAAAAGATTGGGATTATCCCCTGCATATTTTTAGACCACAATGCTTTGAAACTAGAATTCAATCAAAAGAAGAAATTTGGAAGAAATTCAAACACATGGAGGTTAAAGAGCATCCTACTAAAAGATGAATGGATCAACCAGGAAATTAGAGAAGACTTAAAAAGATTCATAGGAACTAATGAGAATGAAGATACAACCCATCACAATCTTTGGGATACAGCAAAAGCAGTCCTAAGAGAGAAATACATCGTAATACAAGCCTCCCTCAAAAACGTTGGAAAAAACTCAAATGCACAAGCTAACCTCGCCCCTAAAGAAACTGGAGAAAGAAGAGCAAGTAAAACCTACACCAAGGAGAAGAGTGACAATAAAGATTTGAGCAGAACTCAATGAAATAGAGACTAGAAGAACTGTAGAACAAATAAACAAAACTAGGAGTTGGTTCTTTGAAAGAATTAATAAGATAGATAAACCCCTAGTTGGCCTTATTAAAAAGAAAAAGACTCTAATAAAATCACGAATGAAACAGGAGAGATCACAGCCAATATCCAGGAAATACAAACAATTTTAAAAATGTATTATGAGCAACTATATACCGACACATTAGGCCATCTAGATGAAATGGATGCATTACTGGAAAACCACAAAGTACCAAAACTGGAACAGGAAGAAATAGAAAACCTAAACAGGCCAATAACCAGGGAGGAAATTGAAGCAGTCATCAAAACCTCCCAAGACACAAAAATCCAGGGCCAGATGGCTTCCCAGGGGAATTCTATCAAACGTTAAAAGAAGAAATAATACGTATCCTACTAAAGCTGTTTTAAAGGATAGATAGGGACGGGATACTTCCAACCTCGTTTTAAGAGGCCAGCATTGCCTTGATTCCAAAACCGGACAAATACCCCATCAAAAGGAGAATTATAGACCAATATCCCTGATGAACACAAATGCAAAAATTCTCAACAAGATGCTAGCCAAGAGGATCCAACAGTGGCAGCCTGGGTGGCTCGGTGGTTTAGCGCCTGCCTTCGTTCGGCCCAGGGCCTGATCCTGGAGTCCCGGGATCAAGTCCCACATCAGGCTCCCTGCATGGAGCCTGCTTCTCCCTCTGCCTGTGTCTCTGCCTCTCTCTCTCTCTCTCTCTCTCTCTCTCTCTCTCTCTCTCTCTGTGCTTCTCATGAATAAATAAATGAAATCTTTAAAAAAGCCAAGGACATCTCGGTAGAACAATTCTTTTTTAAAATTTTATTTTTAAGTAATCCCTCAGCAGTTGAGTGTGCCTGCCTTCAGCCCAGGGCATGATCCTGGAGTCTCAGGTTCAAGTCCCACATCAGGCTCCCTTCATGAAGCCTGCTTCTCTCTCTGCCTATGTCTCTGCCTCTCTCTCTGTCTGTCTCTCATGAATAAATAGAGACTCCAGGATCAGGCCCTGGGCCAAACGAAGGCAGGCGCTGAACACCGAGCCACCCAGGGATCCCCTCTAGTTTCAAAGATAATTTAGTTTCCTGAGCTCTTGCAATGCTATTCTGGTGTGCTTGGTCTTCTGGCTCAGGTTGACCCCTCTCTGGGCCCTTATTAGTGCCACGTGCAGTTAGTAGAAAGGGCTTTTCTGGGCTGCAAGTGTTAGATTTCAAGAGTGTTGTATGCTTGGCTGAAGTATGGAAAGCATTTTCCCTGGCCTCTTTTTTGGCCACCTGATGCTGGTACCCTTCTTGTTTGATCTCTTCTAGTGCCACTAGGTTATAGAAGCACTTATCTGGTCACTATCTACTTCTGGTCAGGACTTGAGGAGTCTATATGGGCTCTTGCCACTGGATGGAGGGTGGGGACATAATGATTTGGGTTGCCTTCTGCCATTAGATGAAGTGTCAGGAGGCATCTGTGTAGCCTGGATCTTTTCCTGCTGTGTCGTGGAGCACCAGGAGCTTTGTGATCTCTAAGGCTCTGTATTATCAGATTCCTTCCTCTGTTCAATCTTTTTTTTTTTTTTTTGTTCAATCTTGTAAGAATGTTGGGGTTCTTTTGATTTTTAGCTGGCTTGTTTTCAGGTGAAAAGCCATAAAAATGGCAAACGCAATCCATTGTCCTTCCTTTTTTCCCACTGTCACCTTCCTACCTGTTTCTACCTGCTTTTGCTTGCTCTCTCTTATGCCTTTAGGCAGTCATTTTTTTACATTGTCCAGCACTTTTCATTGGTAACTGCTGGGAATGGAAGAGGGTATTAGAAGTAGAACCTCACTTTCCTAAATTTTGTCATTGCAAAATATCACTTAAGTGAGGTAACCACTGTAATCTTGTCAGTAAACCCTAGAAAGTTGATGACAAAGGGATGGAGTCAATTTCTGATACTTGGGTTAATTTACTGCTAAGGTAGAGGAAAGAGACATCTTCAGTCTGGTCAAATAGCAAGCTATGCTTATATTTTGTGTCAGCCTCCGCAATAAAAATGAAAATGTTTTGCACAGAGATCTGTACACTATTTGCCTCTGTATTCCTAGCACCTAGCACAGCGTTTGATACAAATAGTTGCTTGTTACATGTTTGTTGAATAAATTAATAAGAATATCTGTAGATACCTGTCAGCCTGTTCTCAGTGGCAGAAGGATTCTTTGTTGATATTAATTATTCTTGTTGCTAATCAGGACTTCCAAACTGATAATGAACTTGTGTTTAGTGGGCAACCTAATAATATCTGTTCTTTTTTGTCCATTTTATTTTCCCACTTAGCAATGGACCAGGGGCATATAAGAGACAGGAAATGAATCATGAGTTCAGATGTGCCAATTGTGGTTTTGATAATTTTATCAAATCATATGGAAAACCACTTATTCTGATATTTATCTATTACTAAGGTCAGCATTTCTTACCTCCTCTGGTGTGATGTGTTAGTACTAGTGAATTAGTACTTCTGGTGGTCAAGATTGATTTCTTTTCATTTGACATTGTGGTATAATCAAACATTCATTTAGATGGTTTCATTTTCAGATGCTGGAGAGAAATATTAAACCTCAGAATTTTGTATGCAGTTGCATTCCTACTCAATATAATGTTTGAATATCACTTTGAGTCTTTACCACAATTGCCTTTTTCCTCTTTAAAAAGTCTTTTTTCAATTACTTTAATCACATGAGTAATATGCCACTATATACTTTTGGTAAAAATTTAAAACAGTGCTGAGCAGCCTCACTTGACCCACCCATGTCCTTGCCCCTCGTGTTGTCAGGTTGATGTATGTTCTTCCAGATTTTTTTCTATGTAGTTACATATATAGATATATAGCATGCTTAAATTATACATAGCACCATTTCCTGGTTTGATTTTTGTCTTTAAGCACCTAAAAGAGATTCTACTGTATGTGTCACTTTGTACCTTTTTTTTTAACTTAATTATGTGTCTTGGAAATATATGTATGTCATTACATATAGGTATTTTGGATTGTATTTAATTGTTCCATAGTATTCATTAATAAGACTATACTGCAGTTTATTTAGCTATTCTGCCTACCGATGGACATTTTGTCTATTTCATTTTTCACTACTAATATTACAATGAACAAAGTAGATCATGCTAGAGGAGACACTGGAGCAGAATTATTAGACCATAGTTCTATACATTTTTTATATTAATACATATTGCCAAATTGCTTTTTCAAGGGACTAGACCAATTTAAATTCTCATCAGCTGGTGGCACAATCTGTCAATATTTGATAATATCAGATTTTTTTGCTAGGCTGATACATTAAAAATAAAATATTGTTTTGATTTACATTTCCTTGATTACTAGAGATGATGAACATATCTTCATATGTTTATTTTTAACTTTTTATTTTGAAATGATTTGAGGCTCACATAGAGGTTGCCAAAATACTACAGAGTTTCTGTGTACCCTTCACTCAGCTTTCCACAATATCAACATCTTATTTAATCATAGTGCAATCATCAAAACCATGATATTGGTGGCATACAATACTATTAAACTAAAATCCTTGTTTGGATTTTGCCAGTTATCACATGCACTCACTTACTTTATGTGTATCTGTAGTTCTGTTAATTTATTTAATGTATAGATTTGTATAGCAATCACCACAAACAGAATACAGAACAGTTCCATCACTCAAAAAAAGTCCTTTGAGTATCCATTTATAGTCACACCCTCTTCCACCTCCAACCCCTGGCAGTCACTAATCTGTTCCTCATCATGACCATTTTGTTCTTGGAAAATACTGTATCAGTGGAGCTATACAATGTATAACCTTTTGAAACTGACTTGAGATCCATTCAACTTGTTACATGTATCACTAGTTGCTTATTTTTATTGTTTGTATAGTATTCCCTTATATAGCTATGCCATAGTTTGTTTACTCTTCATTTGTTTACTGCATATTCATTTTTTTCTTTGAAAATACCATTCATATTCTCTGCCCATTTGTCTCTTGAGGGTTTCCCCTTTTTCTCTTTGATTTTATTATATGTTCTGATACTAATTATTTGTTAAATATATTGCAAGTGCTTTCTTCTAGTGTCTTTCTAATTTGCTTATAGTGTCCTTTATCAGACAGAAGCTTTTGTTTATCTGCTAAGTTTGTTATAAGATCAAATCTATTCACTGTTTTTTTTTTTTTTTTTTTTTTTTTTTGCTTTTGGATTTTGTATCTTGCTTAGGAAGGCTCATGAGCATAAAACATTCTTCTATATTTTCATCTAATAAAATTTTTTCTTCATGTAGTTGGGCCAGCTTTCTACTTTTTGGAATTTTTTTTCCTTTATCTGCTAATGATTTATATTTTCCATTCTGGGAGGAGTATTCCAAGTTTTCTCTGTATCACATCATGCTTCCATATTATCATATTCAAATTCTTTATATCTTTTTTGGTCCAGTTCTTTTACTTTCTGAGAAAAATGTGTTGAAGTATCCCACTACAATTGTAGATTCCTCCTTCTTATAGTTCCTAATGCCTTAATTCTAAAAATTTCTGTATACTGAAAGGATTTTTCTTTAATTTCTTGCCCAAATTCATTTGGTGGCAAACCTGATCTGAACTGATGGGACTATCGATAGTTGTTTTTTGTTTGTTTTTAAAGCAGGCATATTCTGGGGCACCTGGGTGGCTCAGTTGGTTGAGTGTATGCCTTTGGCTCAGATCATGATCTCATGGTCCTGGAATCGACCCCAGTGTTAAGCTCCCTACTCAAGAGGGAGTCTGCTTCTCCCTCTGCCCTTCCTTCCCCTGCCCTCACTTGTGTTCTCTCTTTCTCTGTCTCAAATAAATAAATAAATAAATAAATAAATAAATAAATAAATAAATAAAGGCACATTTTAAAAATATTTTATTTATTTGTTTATGGGAGACACACACACACACACACACACACACACACACACACACACAGGCAGAGACATAGGCAGAGAGAGAAGCAGACTCCATGCAGGAAGCCTGATGTGGAACTTGATCCCAGAACTCGGGGATCACACCCTGAGCCAAAGGCAGATGCTCAACCACTGAGCTACCGAGGTGTCCCAAGCAAGTACATTTTTTATATTAAGGATTACATAATTGGTATATGTAAGAACCTCTTGTATAACAGGATTTACTATTGCTAAAATATTTCATTAGTTATCCTATATTCTTGACTTAAAATATTTACAGTGAAATCTTTATGATATATGCAAGGATATCCAGAACAACACAAGGAATGCCCATATACCTATTACTCACCTTAAGAAATAAGTTATTAGCACATTTGCTGTCTTCTGGATACCTATATTTTTTGCAAGATTTAAAATTTCATGTAAATAGTATCCTAGCATATACATTCTTTTGCATTTTTTAAAAGTCAATATTATTTATGAAATTCATCCATGTTCATATATGTAGCTCTAGTTCATTCATCTTCCCTTTCTCCCATTGGTGTACAATTGAGTTCTATCCATTAATTTGCTTATTTCCATGTTCATGCGTCATTCCTTTGGGACAGAATATAAGTTATTAATTTTATAGTTGCTAAATCTCCTCCCATGTTTACTGATTTTTTGGGGGTGTTGCTTTATACCTAAAATGAAAGCCTGATTGACCAACGTTGATAGCTGATTTGAGCTTCCTCAATTAAAGTGTGTAAAGTTTGTAACTGCTAGGTTAACATTGCCTCACCTCACATCTTATGAATGCTTGCAATAGCAGTGAGATCTTTTGTAGTTAGCTGTACTGAGTGGGATGTTTAATGAGTGTTTCAGAATCCTCTCAGATCTTCATTTTTAACTGTTCTCTAAAGAAGATTTCTTCTAAAATATATGACTTCTCTTCATAATAGCAAAGAAAAAACCATTCTGCTTCAGGATACAATCTAGGATAACTGTTTTCATTTTATTGTCATGCTCCTTGAATAGCTTCTTCTAATCTGGAGCAATTGTTTTAGCCTTTCTTTGTCTTTCATGACCTTGATGATTTTGATGAATATAGGCCAGTTATTTTATAGATCAGTATTCAAAATGGGTTGGCCTGATGTTTCCACATGATTAGATCAGGTTATATATTTGTGGCAGGAATACTCTAAAGGTGATGTTGGGTCCTTTTCAGTGCATTATAACAAGAGGCATGATAATAATAAGACATGATATCCATTGTCTTATTATTTGTGATATTAATTTTGATCACTGGTTTAAGGTGGTGTCTACTATAGTTTTCCACTGAAAAGTCATTATTTTTGTTATAATTAAGTAATTTGTGGGGAGTTACTTTGAGACTATGTTTATCATAAACCTTTATTCACAGTTTTGGTAGCCATTTGAAGATTGTTGCCTATAACAGTTTTTACTATGGTGATTGCAGATGGTATTTTTCAAATTCTGTATTTATTATTTAGATTACAGCTTTCCATTCTTTGCCATTTATTTATTAATTGATTTATTTAAATGTGTAACAGAGATTTTTATTTTATTTTATTTTATTATTTTTTTTTATATTTATTTTTTTTTATTGGTGTTCAATTTACTAACATACAGAATAACACCCAGTGCCCGTCACCCATTCACTCCCACCCCCCGCCCTCCTCCCCTTCTACCACCCCTAGTTCGTTTCCCAGAGTTAGCAGTCTTTACGTTCTGTCTCCCTTTCTGATATTTCCCACACATTTCTTCTCCCTTCCCTTATTTTCCCTTTCACTATTATTTATATTCCCCAAATGAATGAGAACATATAATGTTTGTCCTTCTCCGACTGACTTACTTCACTCAGCATAAGATGTGGTTTATGTATACAATGGAATATTACTCAGCTATTAGAAATGACAAATACCCACCATTTGCTTCAACGTGGATGGAACTGGAGGGTATTATGCTGAGATTTTTATTTTATTCTATGGGTTTTAACTCATTAGTATCATTATTTTGATGCATCAGCTATCTCATATTAAGCTAGTAGGATCCTCTTCAAGCTTGTTCCTTTACACTTTTGACATGTCCCCATCATTCTTTGAACCTACATTTACACAATGTAACTTATCTTACAACAAGTTATTATAGGCTAATTCAATTCCTCCCTGCCCTAGCATCATAATTGGTCATAGCTCAATGGATTCTGATTGTGAGGGTTTGTTTTAATGGGGATACAGTCTCATAATAGGAATGATTTCAAAGTGAGGGGAAAATTGGCCATATAGGAAAGAGAAAGGAGAATTACTGGAGTGATGTTCTTGAGAAGGTGAGAGGAGATGAAGTTTAGTTTCTAAATAGAGGGTTTGGCCTTAGCATAGTAGCCCAGACAGGTTGCCCCTAATAGTATGGGTGAAGGCAGAGAGTGTGGGCATAAATGATAATAGGTGAGTAGATGTGGTAGTGGGAGCTTATGGCAATTCTTTTCTTGTTTCTTTTTTATTTTCTCGATGAAATAGAAGCATGGTCATCATCAGAGCATGAATTTGAGGGAGGGAGTATGTGTTAAAAGTTTGAGGCGAGAGGAGAAGGTATAAATTAGTTTTCTAAGAGAATGATAAAATAAATGGTAGTAAGACTGCCAGGCAGCATTAAATACCTACTTCAAGTTAATTGTCAGAAAGACTTTATTGAGTTCGGTGCTTCTCTTTTTCTAAGCTTTGGTGTTTCTCAGGGGTTTGGTGATTCCTGGTTTTCTGGTTCAGATCCTGTTTGAGTTTTTGGGCAAACTTCATTGCTGCTTATGTTGCACAAAAGAGGTTTGGGTTGGGTAGAATTGCCTGGTTGTTCCCCCTTTACCTTCCCATTTAATCATCCAGATGAATTCCCCAAAGCCACTTCATGTTTTAGTATCCACTGTGAGTAGGTTTGGTGCTTCCCAAATAAATCCTAACTTTGTAGTAGTATTCTCCACGTATGTGTTTGAAGCTTTGGTTTCCATAGATTTTGTTTCCCTGTGGATGTGATCTATTGTTTTCTGTTCCTTTGGAGATTGCCCACTATTTATGATCTGTGGATGGCACTCTTCTATTTTTCTGGGATGTTATGACTTTATTCTAGTTTAAAAAAAATCTTGGGGAGGTGGGGCAAGATGTCGGAAGAGTAGGATCCCCAAGTCACCTGTCCCCACCAACTTATCTAGATAACTTCCAAATAATCCCGAAAACCTAGTAATTCGGCCTGAGATTTAAAGAGAGAACAGCTGGAATGCTGCAGTGAGAACAGTTTGTGCCTCTAACAAGGTAGGAAGATGGAAAAAAAAAATCATTCAAGAGGGAGGAGCCCTCATGAGGAGCCCAGCTAAGGCTGGGCAGCGAGAGCCTCCAGGGCATGAAAGCCCAGTCCGGGAGAAGCAGAAACTTTATCGATCTTCCTGGAGGGAAAGGCTTGCAGGCAACTCGGGCAGGATCCCAGGAGGGGCAGTGGAGCCTCCAGGTTCCTGGGGTCTCTAATAGAGGAAGTGTGCCCCAGGGGAGAGCGTGCCACACACCTCGGGTGGAGCTCCCTAAAGGGCCGGAGTGCATGCCCCGCGGGCCCTCGGGAGCAGCTCAGGCGGCAGCTCCCCACGGAGGGGGCTGCGCGCCCCTCGGGAGGGAGATTCCAGCAGTGCAGGACATGGAACCCAAGGCGCTGGGGGACACAGCCCAGGATCCGGTGCTCCCCTTGGGACAGGAGGAGGCCAGGAAGACACAGTACAGGGGATCCCTGGGTGGCGCAGTGGTTTGGCGCCTGCCTTTGGCCCAGGGCGCGATCCTGGAGACCTGGGATCGAATCCCACGTCGGGCTCCCGGTGCATGGAGCCTGCTTCTCCCTCTGCCTGTGTCTCTGCCTCTCTCTCTCTCTCTCTCTGTATGACTGTCAAAAATAAATAAAAATTAAAAAAAAAAAAAAAAAAGACACAGTACAGCGAGGATGCTCCTACTGCCAGGCAGTCCCGAGCTGTGCAGATCAGCGCCCCTGGTCCCTGGAGCATCCAGGCCCCTGTGGACTGGGAGACTGTGGTAGTTACTGCTGGAGCTGACTCCAGGGCTGTAGAGCTGTCAGTCACCACTGTTGTTGTTCCTCCTGGTGTCCCCTTGTGCCTGGAACTGAGCAGGGCCACCAAGGAGCAGGGGCCTCACAGGATAAACAACTCCCACTGAGCCGTGCACCTGGAAGGGGGTGGGGCAGCTCCCCCAGGTACACATACCTGAGAATCAGCACAGCAGTTCCCTCCCCCAGAAGACCTCTGGAAGGACAGGGGAAGAGCAACTTCTTGACCAAGCAGCACTGGAAAGCTCCAGGGGAAGTCGAGGTGCTTACAGTATATAGAATCAGAGGATACTCCTCCCTGTTTTTTGTTTTTTGTTTGTTTTCCACTTTTTTTCTTTCTTTTTCCTTCCTTTTTCCAGTGCAACTTGCTTTAAGCCACTCGGCACTGAGCAAAATGACTAGAAGAAAGAACTCACCACAAAAGAAAGAATCAGAAACAATACTCTCTGCCACAGAGTTACAGAATTTGGATTACAATTCAATGTCAGAAAGCCAATTCAGAAGCACAATTATAAAGCTCTGGTGGCTCTGGAAAAAAGCATAAGGGATTCAAGAGACTTCATGACTGTAGAATTTAGATCTAATCAGGCCGAAATTAAAAATCAATTAAATGAGATGAAATCCAAACTGGAGGTCCTAATGATGAGGGTTAATGAGGCAGAAGAAAGAATGAGTGACCTAGAAGACAAGTTGATGGCAAGGAAGGAAGCTGAGGAAAAAAGAGAAAAACAATTAAAAGACCACGAGGAAAGGTTAAGGGAAATAAATGACAGCCTCAGAAGGAAAAAAATCTACATTTAATTGGGGTTCCAGAGGGCGCCGAAAGGACAGAGGCCCAGAAGGCATATTTGAACAAATCATAGCTGAGAGCTTCCCTAACTTGGGGAGGGAAACAGGCATTCAGATCCAAGGGATAGAGAGATACCCCCTAAAATCAATAAAAACCGTTCAAAACCCCAACATTTAATAGTGAAACTTGCAAATTCCAAAGATAAAGAGAAGATCCTTAAAGCAGCAAGAGACAAGAAATCCCTAACCTTTACGGGGAGAAGAATTAGGATAACAGCAGACTCTACACAGAAACCTGGCAGGCCAGAAAGGCCTGGCACAATATATATAGGGTCCTAAATGAGAAGAACCTGCAGCCAAGAATACTCTATCCAGCAAGGCTGTCATTCAGAATAGAAGGAGAGATAAAGAGCTTCCAAGATAGGCAGAAACTGAAAGAATATGTGACCACCAAACCAGCTCTGCAAGAAATATTAAGGAGGACCCTGTAAAAGAAAGAGGGAGTCCAAGGAAACAATCCACAAAAACAGGGACTGAATAGGTATTATGATGACACTAAATTCCTATCTTTCAATAGTAACTCTGAACGTGAATGGGCTTAATGATCCCATCAAAAGGAGCAGGGTGTCAGACTGGATAAAAAAGCAAGACCCATCTATTTGCTATCTACAAGAGACTCATTTTAGACATAAGGACACCTACTGCCTGAAAATGAAAGGTTGAAGAACCATTTACCATTCAAATGGTCCTCAAAAGAAAGCAGAGGTAGCCATCCTCATATCAGATAAAGTTTATCCCAAAGACTGTAATAAGAGATGAAGAGGGACACTATATCATACTTAAAGGATCTGTCCAACATGAGGACCTAACAATCATGAATCTTTATGTCCTTAACTTGGGAGTTGCCACATATATCAATCAATTAATAACCAAAGTTAAGACATACTTAGATAATAATACACTTATACTGGGAGACTTGAACACGGCACTTTCTGTATTTGACAGATCTTCTAAGCACAACATCTCCAAAGAAACGAGCTTTCAATGATACACTGGACCAGATGGATCTCACAGTTATTTACAGAACTTTACATCCAAACGCAACTGAATACACATTCTTCTCAAGTGCGCATGGAACTTTCTCCAGAATCAACCACATACTGGGTCACAAATCGGGTTTTAACCAATACCAAAAGATTGGGATCGTCCCCTGCATATTTTCAGACCATAATGCTTCGAAACTAGAACTCAATCAGAAGAAATTTGGAAGACATTTAAACATGTGGAGGTTAAAGAGCGTCCTGCTAAAAGATGAAAGGGTCAACCAGGAAATTAGGGAAGAATTAAAAAGATTCATGGAAACTAATGAGAATGAAGATACAACAGTTCAAAATCTTTGGGATGCAGCAAAAGCAGTCCTGAGGGGGAAATACATTGCAATATAAGCATCCATCCAAAAACTGGAAAGACCTCAAATACAAAAGCTATCCTTGCACCTAAAGGAGCTGGAGAAAGAACAGCAAATAAAATCTACACCAAGCAGAAGAAGAGAGTTAATAAAGATTTGAGCAGAGCTCAATGAAATAGAGACCAGAAAAACTGTGGAACAGATTAACAAAACCAGGAGTTGGTTCTTTGAAAGAATTAATAAGATCGATAAACCATTAGCCATCCTTATTAAAAAGAAGACAGAAAAGACTCAAATTAGTAAAATCATGAATGAAAAAGGAGAGATCACTACCAATACCAAGGAAATATAAACGATCTTAAAAACTTATTCTGAGCAGCTTTACATCAATAAAGTAGGCAATATAGAAGAAATGGACGCATTTCTGGAAAACCCTAAACTACCAAAACTGGACCAGGAAGAAATAGAAAACCTGAACAGCTCGATCGATAACCAGGGAGGAAATTGAAGCAGTCATCAAAAACCTCCCAAGACACAAAAGTCCAGGGCCAGATGGCTTCCCAGGGGAATTCTATCAACCATTTATAGAAGAAACAATACCTATTCTACTAAAGCTGTTCGGAAAGATATAAAGAGATGGAATACTTCCAAACTCATTCTATGAGGCAAGCATCACCTTAGTTCCAAAACCACCAAAAAGAATTATAGACCAATATCCCCCTTGAACACAGATGCAAAAATTCTCAACAAGATACTAGCCAATAGGATCCAATAGTACATCAAGAAGATTATTCACCATGAGCAAGTGGGATTTATCCCTCGGATGCAAGGCTGGTTCAACACTCATAAAACAATCAATGTAATAGATCATATCAACAGGAGAAAAAACATTAACCATATGATCCTCTCAATAGATGCAGAGAAAGCATTTGACAAAATACAGCATCCATTCCTGATCAAAACTCTTCAGAGTGTAGGGATAGAGGGAACATTCCTCAGCATCTTAAAAGCCATCAATGAAAAGCCCACAGCCAATATCATTCTCAATGGGGGAAACACTGGGAGCCTTTCCCTAAGATCAGGAACAGGATAGGGATGTCCACTCTCACCACTGCTATTCAACATAGTACTGGAAGTCCTAGCCTCAGCAATCAGGCAACAAAAAGAAATAAAAGACATTCAAATTGCCCTGAAGTTTTAATATTACCAGTTATCTCAGCTCTCAGAAACGAAACCTTTAAGGTTTTTCAGAAATTTTTCTATACATACACATATACAGAACATTTTTTAGTATTATTTTATCAGAATTGGATCATGTCAGTTTCTAAAAAGATTTCTTCTTGCTATTCAAGTATAGAAGGCACATATACATTAAAGTACCATAATCTTAAATATACAGCTTACTGAATTTTCACATATATATTCCTCCATTAAGTGCAAATGAAGATAGAGAATATTTTTATCCTCCTAGAAGTTTCACTGAGATCCACCCATATTGTTGCATGTATAGGTAGTTTATTTTTTTGTAAAAAAAAAATGAGATGTTCTATTTTAGAATATGCCACAGTTCAGTTATCAGTTCTCCTGTATACATACATTGAGATTGTTTCTGGTTTTTGACTCTTAGGAATAAAGCTGCTGTTAATGTTTCCATATGTTTTATTGATGGACACATGCACTGATTTCTCTTGTGTGTATATATGTAAGAGTGGGATTGCTGGGTCACAGTGAAAAGGTATATTTAACTATACTAAGTAATTTTACACAGTTTTCCAAGTAGTTGTGTCAAAATACATTCCTACCAGCAATGCATGAGTGTTCTAGTTTCTTTACATCTTTATCAACATTTAATATGACCCGTATTTTAAATTGTAGCCATTCTGGTGAACGTGATGTAATATATATTGTGGTCTTGCATTTCTCTGATAAGTAACGAAGTTGTGCATCTTTTCAGGTAATTCTTAGAGATTCAAATATCTTCTTTTGTGAAGTGCTTCATCAGAGTTTTTTGGGGGGTGATTGTTTTTCTCTTTAGTCTGCTTTAATGTCAAACATTTCTTCAGCCTTTCTTTGTTTTATTGACAGTGTTGATAAGCACAGGCCAGTTTTTTGTAGAATATCCCTTAGTTCATATTTGTTTGAACTTTTCTCATGACTTGATTCAAATCATGGATTTTTGTAAGGAATACCATGTAAGTGACATTCTGTTCTGCTCAGGGCATCATAATAAGAGGCATGCCAGTTTGTCCCAATATTGGTGATACTAACGTTTATTACTTGTTTCAAGTAGGGCCTGCCAATCTTCTCCACTATAAATTGCCATTTTTACCTTTATAATTTATGAATTATTTGTAGGTAGCTGTCTGAGACTGTAAATATCCCTTTCATCAAAACTTTCACCCACCAGTGTATCTATTGATGATATTCTAATTTCATCATTCCTCTTTATGTTTATTAGTTGGCTTTATTTATTTATTTATTTATTTATTTATTTATTTATTTATTTAGGTGTGGACTCATAGGGCCTTCTATTATTTAATAGGCTGTGATATAATGTTATCATTATTTATTTTGATGGTTAAAGTACCCCAGACTTGGTTAATGGGCACACATTCAGGGTAGATTTGTGTCATTTTGACATGTCCCTATTATTCCCTGAGTACTTCTTTATTTTCTGGCTCAGCATGATGTTTCATGCTCATTTTGTACTTTCCCTGCCCCATCAATGGAATTGGTCATTTCTCCATGGAGCCCTAACTAGTGGCAATATAATTTAGAAACCAAAATATGGATGTTAGGTGTGTTTGCTGCTACTTGTGGGTTATAGTTACCAGAGTTCTCAGCAGACAGACCAGAATATGTGTGTGCGTGTGTGTGTGCACGTGCGCGTATTTCATATTTTCAGCCCACCTTGCTTTTGACTTTGTGTTCTTGGAAAGAATGTTTGTTTTTGTTTGTCTTTTCTATATTTCTTCATTTTACACCCAATATGTCTACTTGATTATATAGAATGGGCATTTCAAATTCAGTATGTCCAAAATAAAACACTTTCTTTTGCACTCCCCTTCCACCACTTCCCCAAGGCTCTTCCTTCCTTGGTTGTCCCCTTCTCAGCAAATGGAAACTATCTTTCCTTTTACTCAAGCCATATATCTATGCACATCTTTTATTATCTTTTTTTCATATCTCCCTTCAAATCATCAGAAAGCCTTTTGGTTTTTCCTTTAAAATATATACAACCTGACTACTCACCACCTCCATCATTATTGTGATGGTCTAATCTCTCTTACTTGAATGATTAGAGTAGCCACCTAATTGTTGTTCTTCCTTCTGCTTTTGCTCCTTTATAACCCTTTTCTCATTCTAAGAAGCAGAGTGATTGTTTTAAAATGCAAAGGTCTGCCTTTAGCTCAGGTCATGATCCTGGGATTCTGGGATCCTGGGATCAAGTCCACATCAGGCTCCCTGCTCAACAGGGAGTCTGCTTTTCCCTTTACCCCTTCCACCTGCTTGTGCGTGCTCGCTCTTTCTCTCTCTTTCAAATAAATAAATAAATAATCAATCAATCAATCAATCTTGGGAACTTAGGTGGCTCAGTCGGTTAGGTGTCTGTCTTCAGCTTGGGTCATGATCCTGGGCTCCCTGCTCAGTGGGGAGTCTGCTTGTCTCTCTGCCCCTCTCCTCTCTCGTGTGCTCTCTCTCTCTCTCAAATAAATAAATAAAATCTTTATAAATACATTTTTAAAAATCTTTAAAAAAATAAATAAAATAAAATGCATGTTAGGGGCACAGTCAGTTAAGCTTTGGTTTCTTGGTATAGGCTCATGTTATGGTCTCAGGGTTGTGAGATCCAGCCCGTATGGTATCAGGCTCTGCACTTGGTACAGATTCTGCTTGAGACTCTCTCTCTCCCTCTACCCTACTGTTAGGCTTTCTCACTGCTTCCAAAACAAAACAAAACAAAACAACAACAAAAAAACCCCCCAAAAACCAAAACAGGATTAGTTGCTCTCTCCAAATAGCTGTAGAAAGCTTGGAGGGCTGTACCAAGAGCAGCTTCTGATCAATTTGATGGTTGGTACAGACCCTTGATAACCGAACTGGGGACAGATAATAGGGGCAAAGTATAAAATATAAGTTGACTTTCAGTTCCCTTTCATGAGGTACTCCCTCGGAAGACTGTGGAGTAAAGCCCACATAATTTTTTTTCTTTTATCTAGTTCTACTTGCCTTATAATTAATGAATCTTCCTCTTAGTTTCTGTCACTCTTATCTGTCGATCTTTGTGGTGCTGGTATGTTTTCATCTTTTTTTCCTTGCCTGTTTAATAGCTTGGGTGTCATTATGTGAGTTTATCCATGGAACTGTGCTGTGGATCAGTCATTTCTTAGAGTAAATTTCATTATTCAGAATCTTGGGTTGGCCAGGTATTGGCCTTAGATAAGCAATGACTTTACAGATGAATAACTTTATAAAGATATGGAAGTTGACATATACAATGATAATTTTTAAAAATAGGAATTTCACTGTTAAACAGCTATATACATCATACATGTGGTTTTGAGCAGTTTGCACCTTTAGTTAGACCTGAGTTTGAATAACGTCTCTGAATTATTTACTATATGATTTGAGGAAAGTTACTTAATTTATTTTAGCTCTGATTCTTTTCATTTGTAAAATGACATTTTAAAATGCCTGTCTTGCATTTGCAACTTATTTTGAAATGTAAAAAGTTAGATGGATTGATGGATATACATGTGATATGCAATTATATTAAAGTGCTGTAGACTGTAAGTGGTAGATATATAGGTTTTCACTGAACAAATATTCAACTTTTCTGTATGTGGATAATTTTCATCTTGTCAGAAAAAAAAAAAAGCCTACCTTGCAGGCTTATTAGGATTAGATGAGATATATGTAAGAAGTGCCTGACATGTAGTAAGTGCTTAATAAATGGTGGTTGTTAAAAAAAAAAAGCACATCATAGGAAGACATGGTTTGTAGTGTTGTGAATACAATAAGGCAGTTTATGAAATGTTTAAATGTTTCTTGTTTTTTGTTTCCTTTTTCTTTCTTCCCTCCTCTTCTCCTTCCCTTGAGATTATAAACTGCATCCAGGGCTAAGAATCACTGGTGGGAGGAGGACAAGTAATGATGAAGTTAAATAAAGGAGAAAGAGGGTTAGGAACCAACAAAAACTAACAGAAAAGCCTCTGTGGTGTGCACATCCTCAGTACTCTTCGGAGTCATTTATCTATTCATTAATTTCCACTTAGTGACTCAATTTTTGCTTCCATCACAGCTTCAGTTTGCTCATTTGTAAAATGAAGATAGCAATGCCTACTGCTCAGAGTTGTTATAGGGTTAAATTTAGTTAAATAATGTATATGAAATGCTTAGCTTAAACGAATGCTTAATAGTGATCGGTTTGTTCCTATAATAAAAATAAAAATAGTAATAAAAATGAGAATATTATACTAATGAAAGACTATTATTGATTATCTATTCCTATTTCAGGTGTTGGTTAGGCACTGGCAATATTGTGATAAATTTTACAGCTAAGGTCTCTTCCTCAAATGGCTCACAGCCTCATGGGTGAGAAAGATCTAAAAACAAATATAAGAGAGTGTTTTAAATGTCCAAATGGAGAGGAGGGGATCGTCTGGCCCATGGAATCCAAGCCTAATTTTGCTTCTCATTTTGGCCTTGTCCTCATTTTGCATGTGTGCAGACGTACTTCACTATTATCGAACTTTGCTAGCAAGTTACTAAAGTCTCAGGCATCCAGATTATCAAGGTCTCATTAGGAAAGGGGATTGGTGCCTGTCTTTCATTTGGACTTTAAGGTGGGGAGTAGTTGAGAAATAAGCACAAAGTATCATTTTCTGCCTTCTCTTTTCTCTTCCAACCTAGTCAACCCCTACTGAGGTTTTTTCCTGGACAAATTAGCTTCTAATTGTAGGTTAGATAATTAGCTTTTTAACATAATCACTATTTAAACACAAAAACAAGTATTTTGGCAATGAGATTTCTTTTATTCATACACACAAGATTCAACAAAATGTATCCAACTTAACAAATGGTTGTATTAAAGAAATTTTAAAAGAATTATATTGAGTCCCAGCGAAATGGAACATATGCAATTATATTAAAGTGCTGTAGACTGTAAGTGGTAGATATATAGGTTTTCTGACATGGTGTCCTGATGCATAAATCTGGAGGTAAAGCCTATGGATTAAGTAAAGAGAAACAAGACATGGTTACTATGACAATAATTTGGAATGATATTTTATAACCACTTATAAACAGGATTATTAATGCTATTTGTGTCCTCAGAATCATGGCTAATAGTTGGTTCATCTGTCTTTTTTATGTGAAAGCTTCAAATCAAGTTCTCTCATAATATTTTGAGGAGTTTCAAAACTAATATTTACAAATGGATGCTGGACTATTTTTATACATGTCTTTCAGATTTAATGAAATTTTCCCTTTTTACTTTTGTTTAAAATGACTATAATGTTGTGCATTGAAATAATGGGGACCTGCCCTGTAATTACCAGATTTGAGGGTTGATAAATCTGTACAAAGTTGAATTTATCTTTCTTCTTATTATCAAAGAAAGATGAATATATAGGTAAGCTTATTTAACACCTTGTCATATATTCTTCCAGACCATTTTATATGCTTATACATATATGTAATTTTAATGTAACCATACTATACATACTCTTTTATAATTTTTTTCACCTATAGTGTTAACTTATATGTTTTAATACATTTTTAAGGAGCTACATAATATCCTTTCTATGAATATACCATTATTTATTTAATGGAACAAGTACAGGTAAGTAATTTTCCTGCCTTTACTTGGCCTTCATAATTCCAGTATTAAATGGCCACACGATAGTGCAATAAATATTCATATTTACCTAACGTATTCCCTATTCCTGAACAACTAACTTGCAGCAGTTTTTATTATGTATAATACCACAATCAAAACACAGAGACATCTACCATTTATTGAGTATTTACTATGAAGTGAACTTTATACTATGTACTTTTTTCTACCTTTGTATTATTTCCTTAGGCTTTATGACCAGGATCTCAGGGTTGTAGGTTCAAGCCCTGCATTGGGGTCTGCACTGGGCGTGGAGACTACTTACAAAAAAGAAAAGAAAAAGAATGTCCTTCAATTTGAGTTTGTTTGAAGTTTCCTTTTTTTTCAGATTCAGATCATGCATTTTTGTCAGGAATACCATGTAAGCGATGATGTGTTCTTTGCACATCATATCATATTATGAGGCATGTGATATCAGTTTGTCCCATTATTGCTGAGGTTAAGTTTAATTCTTTGGTTAAGGTGGGGCCTGCTATATATAGTGTTCTACCATAAAGTAACCTTTTTTTTTGCTTTTGTAATTAATAAGTGATCTGTGGGGATATATTCTGAAACTATGTAAATTTTACCCACTAGTTTTATCATTAATGATGATTTTCTGATTTCATCATTTCTTATATTTATTAGTTGGCGTTGTGCTGTAGAAACTTTGTATCAGTATGAACTTATGTTTTCTCATCTTATCAAATGGGTTATATTGTTACTATCATTATCTTGATGCCCAAATTGTCCAATATTTGAGCAGTAGGAACCCCTTCAGGCTGGCTCCTGTATATTTTTGATATATTCCCATCATTCTTTGAGCAGTTCTTTACTTTTTGACATAACAAGATGATCCAGCCTCATCTTGTACTTTCTTTGCCCTAATGTTGGAATCAGCCATTTCTCTAGGAAACCTTCATCCCTTATAGTTTAGAAAGCAAGATATGAGCTAAGGTATGTTTTATGAAGAGTACCCAATGTGGTTTTGCTGGCTTTTCTGGAACCTGTTGTAATGAAGGCTTCTTGTATATAGGAGTTCTGTTCATAGATTGGACAGGACTGAGGAGGAATTGAAATAGTCCAGGAAGATGATGAGACATAAGTAGAGTCATAGTATATAGAAGAACCCAACTCATTCAAAGGAGCTACAGTTCAGTGTGGCTTCAAGTAAAGGAGTCTGAGAATGAGGCAGGTACCAGTTCATGGAAGACTTTGCCATCCAAAGGAAATTAACCTTATAGATGAGGAACCATCATAGAGGGTTTAAACTAGGTAGGAAAGAGATCAATTTTGGTAGATATACATTTTAAGTACGTTCTGCTGTCACCAATGAGAGTATGTAGGATGGGTTATATAAATGTTTAAAATTGTTTTCCAACATGGTTGACATTTTCCTTCTTAGAGGACCAGTATTACAACTACTATTACTAATGCCTCAAAAAAGATAGTTGTCAGTAGTTTAGTGGAAAGAGAGCAAGAAAGAGCCAGAGCACAAAGTAAGTTAAAGCTTGAGTCATTTTATTTATCTTTTTGTGAAATGGTGGCAACTCTTCCTTTTAGTACTGGTTTTACAGTCAGGACAGGAAGCTGAATGTCCATATTCTCCATTGAAAAATAACACAAACAAAAGTATGTATATAAGATAATGCTATCTTTTCAAATGAAAAATATTGATGAATATAAATACTGGTATATTTTATTTTTCTTTATGTTTGGTAATAACAGCAAACATTCAGTAATGTAGACATTCTACCTAGTTTGTGAGATAACCAAAATATGGAATGTAGCAACCATGTTTTTGGAAATAATTGCAGATTGCATTTTTAGCTTGAAGTTTACTATTATAACAAGTTTTATCTCTGTACTATTTACAGCCTGTATCCCAGGCCATTGGAATTGAACAACAAGCAGCTTTTCTAAAACCGGATTTAGTTAGAAGGTGAGTATTTTCACATTAATACCATGAAAACAACGAGAGTATTTTGAAGTATTTGTACTCAATAGGTGCTTGGTGAATCTTTTTTTTTTTAAGATTTTATTTCTTTATTCATTCCTTCACTTATTCATTCATGAGAGACACAGAGAGAGAGGCAGAGACATAGGCAGAGGGAGAAGCAGGCTCCATGCAGGAAGCCTGATGTGGGATTCGATCCCAGGACACCGGGATTATGCCTTGAGCCAAAGGCAGACACTCAACCGCTGAGCCACCCAGGCATCCCCTTGGTGAATCTTGATTCTTGATTAGAGAAGCTTCTGTGTTCTTGTATTTGTGTGTATGTTCAATAAAAATAAAAAGTATTGTTTTTACTTTTTTATGTTAATAATGATCATATGGATTGTTAAATTATTCACCATTTTCTTGTTCTCATTATTATATTTTTAAGAAAAGCTTATGAGAGTTAAAGGAAAGAAAGAATAGTGCAATTTAGAGTAAAAGCCCATCTAATTTAAAGAAATAAATTACAACTAGGTATATAACTGTTATTTTTTGGTAGTTGTAAACTAATATTTTTCCCTGTGTTTGTTCAAATTAGATAACTTTTATTGTTCTCTCTTCAAGTTCACTGATTCTTTCCATTGTTCGGTTCATTTTGCTATTGTACCCATTTGATGAGTTTTTAATTCTATGATTGTAATTTTTTCCAGTTTTATTGTGAAATAGTGGACATACATCACTGTATACATTTAAGGCATACACCATGATGGTTTAATTTGCATATACATTGTGGAATGATTACCACAAGAGGTTCAACTAACATCCAACTTCTTAGATAGATACAATAAAAGGAAAATAAAAAAGGAAAAAATTTCTCTTATTGTGGTGAGAACTCACAGGATATCCTTTCTTAACAATTTTCCTGTATCTCACACAGCAGTGTTAAATATAGCATGTTGTGTATTACATCCTAGTATTTATTTATCTTGTAACTGGAAGTTTGTACCTTTTGACCACCATCTTCCAGTTTTCCCTCCCTCCACCCTCTACCTCTGGTAACCACAAGTCTGATCTCTTTTTCTATGAATTTGTGTAGGGTTTTCTTTTCTTTTCTTTTCTTTTCTTTTTTTTTTTACTTTTTTGTTTTGTTTTTTTTTACATTCCACTTATGAGATTATACATTATTTGTCTTTCTCTTTGACTTATTTCACTTAGCATACTGCCTTCAAAGTCCATTGATGATGTTGCAAATGGTAGGATTTCCCTTTTTTATGGCTGAATAATATCCTACTGTGTGAGTGTATGTGTGTATGTGTATATATGCACACACCACAATTTCTTTATCCATTCATCCATCTATGGACAGACAGGTTGTTTCCATGTTCTATGTCTTGGCTCTTGTAAATAATGCTGTTATGAACACAGGGGTTCAGATATCTTTTTGAGTTAGTTTTTTTGGTTTTGAGGATATATTCCCAGAAGTCAAATTGCTGAGTCATATGGTAGTTCTATTTTTGATTTTTTGATGATCCTCCATTCTGTTTTCCAGAGTGGCTGCACCAGTTTACAGTCTGACTAACTGCACAGTAGTTATCTCTTCTCCACATTTTTGCCAGCATTTGCTATCTCAGGGACCTGGGGCCAAGCCCCACGTTGAGCCTGCTTAAGATCCTTTTTCTCTCTCTCTCTCTCTCTCCCTCTGCCCCTTCCCTGCTCATGCTCACTCGCGCTCTCTCTCTCACTCTCTCAAATACATAAATCTTTAACGAAGAAAGAAATGCAACAGATATCTGTATATTGATTTTGTATCCTGCAACTTTATTGGATTTCTTTATCTGTTCTAGCAGTTTGTGGTGGAGTTGTTTGGATTTTCTTTTCTTTTTTTTTTACGATTTTATTTATTCATTCATGAGAAACAGAGACAGAGATAGAGACACAGGCAGAGGGAGAAGCAGGTTCCATGCAGGGAGCCTGACGTAGGACTCGATTTCAGGTCTCCAGGATCATGCCCTGGGCCAAAGGTGGCACTAAACCGCTGAGCTACCCAGGCTGCCCATGGGTTTTCTATATATAGTATCATGTCTTCTGCAAATAGTGAAAGTTTTAGTTCTTACTACCAATCTGGATGCCTTTTATTTATTTATTTTTGTCTTTGTTGTCTGATTGCTGTGGCTTGATTTCCAGTACTATCTTGAATAAAAGTGAAACAATAGACTTCCTTGACTTGTTGCTGACCTTAGGAGAACGAGAACGTTCTCAGTTCTTCCTCATTAAGTATGATGTTACTTGTGGGTTTTATATAGATGGCCTTTATTATGTTGAGGTATGTTTCCTCTAAACCCATTTCACTGAGAGTTTTAATCATAAATGGATGTTGTACTTTGTCAAATGCTTTTGCTCCATCTATTGAAATGATCATATGGTTCTTATTCATTCTCTTATTGATGTGATGTAATGTATTAATAGATTTGCAACTATTAAACCACCCTTACAATCCAAGAATAAATCCCACTTAATTGTGGTGAATGATTTTTTAATGTATTGTTAGATTTGATTTGCTAGTATTTTGTTGAGGATTTTTGCATCTGTATTCATCAAGGATAAAGGATATTGGCCTGTGGTTCTCTTTTTTCGTGGTATCTTTATCTGATTTTGCAAATTTTCTATTTCTTCCTGCTTCAGTTTTGAGAGTTTATATAATTCCATGGATTTATCCATTTCTTCTAGGTTGTCCAGTTTGTTGTTATATAGTTTTTCATAATATTCTCCAATAATTGTTCATATTTCTGTGATGTCAGTTGTTATTTCTCCTCTCATTTGTGATTTTGTTTATTTGGGTCCTTTCTCTTTCCTTTTTTTTTTAAAGATTTTAATTATTTATTTGAGAGAGAGAGAGAACACAAGTGGGAAGAGGGGCAGAGAGAAAGGGAGGAGCAGACCCCCTGCTGAGCAGAAGCTTGATGTGGGCCTTGATTCCAGGTCCTAGGATCATGACCTGAGCTGAAGGCAGACACTTAACCAACAGAGCCACCCAGGTGCACCTCCTTTCTCTTTTCTGAGTCTGGCTAGAGGTTTGTTTTATTAATTTTTTTCAAAGAAGCAACTTCTGGTTTCATTGGTCTGTTCTATTTTTTTAGTTTCTATATCATTTATTTCTGCTCTAATCTTTATTATTTCCTTCCTTCTGCCAGTTTCAGGTTTTGTTTGTGTTTTTTTCTAGCTCCTTTAGGTGCAAGGTCAGGTTGTTTGAGAGTTTTCTTGCTTTTTGAGGTAGGCTTGCATTGCTATAAACTTCCACATTGGAACAGCTTTTGCTGCATCCCCAAGGTTTTGGACCATTGTGTTTCCATTTTCATTTGTTTCTTTATTTCTTCTTTTATTTCCTGGTTGAGCCATTCATTGACTGTTGCATGTTATTTAACCTGCATGTATTTGTGGTCTTTCCAGATTTTTTCTTGTGATTGACTTCTAGTTTCATAGCATTGTGGTCAGAAAATATGCATGGTATGGCTTCAGTCTTCTTGAATTTGTTGTGGCTTGTTTTGAGAGCCACCATGTGATCTATTCTGTAGATTGTTCAGTGTGCACTTGAAAAGAACGTGTATTCTGCTGTTTTAGGATGGAATGTTCTGACTGTATCTGTTAAATCCATCTATTCCAGTATTTCATTCAAAGCCAGTGTTTCCTTGTTGCTATCTTTTAAAAAATATTTTATTTATTTATTTGAGCGATTAAGAGAGGGTGAGCGAGCAAGCATGAGTGAGGGGAGGAGTTGAGGGAGAGGCAGACTTTCTGTTGAGCAGGGAGCCCAACACGGGGCTCGATCCCAGGACCCTGAGATCATGAGCTGAGCCCAAGGCAGATGCTTAACTAACTGAGCCACCCAGGCACCCTGGTATTCTGTTTAAATGATCAGTCCATTGATATAAGTTGGGTATTAAAGTACTCAACTACTGTATGATTATTGATTATTTGTATCTGTTATTAACTTTTTGTCTTTGTTGCTCATCTGTTGGGTGCCTAGATGTTTATAATTGTTACATCTTCTTGTTGGATATCCCCTTTATGATTATATAGTGTCCTTCTTTGTTTCTTGTCACAGTCTTTTTTTTTTAATTTTTATTTATTTATTTATGATAGTCACAGAGAGAGAGAGAGGCAGAGACACAGGCAGAGGGAGAAGCAGGCTCCATGCACCGGGAGCCCGACGTGGGATTCGATTCCGGGTCTCCAGGATCGCGCCCTGGGCCAAAGGCAGGCGCCATACCGCTGCACCACCCAGGGATCCCACAGTCTTTGTTTTAAAGTCTATTTTCTCTGATATAAGCTTTGCTCCTCCATCTTTCTTTTGACATCCATTTTCTTGATTGATGTTTCTCCACCTCCTCATTTTCAATCTGTTGGTGTCTTTGAATCTAAAATGAGTCTCTTATAGGCCACTTGCAGATGGATCTTATTTTCTTTTTTTCTTTTTTTTTGGGGGGGGGGGAATCTTATTTTCTTATCCATTCTGTCCCCCTATGACTTTTGATTAGAGCATTTAGTCCATTTACCTTCAAAGTAATTATTGATATATTGTCATTTTATTCTGTGTTTTGTGGTTTGTTTCTGAAGATTTTCTCTGATCCTTTATTGTTTTATTTCTTTCACAGTTTGGTGATTTTCCTTATTGATATATTTGGATTTTTTCTCTTTGTCCTTTACATATTTATTAGTGGTTTTTGAGATATGGTTGCCATTAGGTTGTATGTGACCTCTTCTGCATGTAGCAGTCTGTATTAATTTGATGGTTGTTTAAGTTTGGGCCTATTCTTTACTCCTCTCCTCCCCACATTTTAGATATATTTTGTCATATTTCATATAGTTACATATTTTACGTGTTTTGCATTTATTTTGTGAATATCTTGACTGAATTTTTACAGAAATATTAATCTTTACTGCTTAGTTTCCTACCTTTATACTTTTACTTTTGTTCTCTCCTTCCCACTCTAGGAATCCCCTTTAATATTTTTTACAGAGCTGGCTTAGCAGTCATGAACTCCTTCAGTTTTTATTTGTCTGGGAAACTCTTTATCTCTCCTTCTATTCTGAATGAGAGCCTTGGTGGATAGTTTTCTTGACTGCAGATTTTTCTCATTGGGCACTTTGAATCTATCATGCTGCTCCCCTCTGGCTTGCAGAGCTTTTGCTGAAAAATCCTCTGCTGGCCCCACTTTGTGAGCCTTACTTAGTGAGCATGAGTGGGGGGAGGAACTGAGGGAGAGGGAGAAGCAGACTCCTCACTGAGCTGGGACCCCAATGTGGGATTTGATTCCGCGACTCCCAAGATCTTGACCTGAGCTGAAGGTAGATGCTTAACCAACTGAGCTATCCAGGTGCCCCATGGAGTTTCTCTTTTATGTTACTATATTTTTTTGCCTTGCTGCTTTTATTTTTTTATCATTGTATTTTGCCAATTTAATTACAATATATCTTGGTATGGATCTCCTTTTATTGATTTTGTTGGGCATTTTCTGTGCCTCCTGGATCTGGATGTCTGTTACCTTCCCCAGATTAGGGCAGTTTTCAGCTTTTACTTCTTACAATAAATTTTCTACTCCATTTTCTCTTTCTTCTTCTAGGACTCCTATAATACGAATGTTATTACATTTGGTGTAGTCACTGTGTTCCCTAAGCCTATTTTCATTTCTCATAATTCTTTTTTCTCTCTTGTTCAACTTGATTAGTTTTCAGTATTCTGTATTCTAGGTCACTAATTTGTTCCTCTGCTTCTTCCATCCTGCTCTTCATTCCGTCAAGTGTGCTTCTCATTTTGTTTAATGAGCCCTTTATCATTGCTATGTTATTCCTTATCTCTGTATTATGGATCTCACTAATGTCTTCCACTCTTTTCTCAAGTCCAGTGAGTATGTTTGTGAACATTACTTTAAATTCTCTATCAGGCATGTTACTAATTTCCTTTTTGCTTAGATTTCTGGCCGTGGCCTTGTCCTATTCTTTCATTTGGGATAAATTTCTCTGTCTTCTCATTTTACTGATATTTCTGTGCCTCTTTCTCTGTTAGGAAAGTCAGCTACATCTTCTGTTCTTAAGGATAATGGCCTTCTGATGAATAGGTCCTTGTGCCCTGCTCAGTAGTATCCCTGTTCCACAGGGCCTGTAGCTTGCTGGAGTGTCTCCAGTGTGTCCTGCATATGCTCTTATTTTGTCCTAGGCACTTTGTCCTTCAGGTCAGTTGTCTGCAGAGACTTTGCTTGCTGGTTGTGGGCAGCGTTTTGTCCCCTTGCCTGAAGTGGCATGTTTTAACTAGGTGTGCTCTGGTCTGTTTCTCACCACCACTGTAACTGAGGCTCTGCAAAATTCCTGTCAGGAGACAATGTGTAAGCAGAGTTTGGGGCCAGTCTTCTGGGGAGGTGGCCTGCCACGGTGGGAGTATGGCAAAAGAGCTGGGAAATCAAGGTACCACTGGAATGTGGGAGAGGCAGAGCTTGGTGTAAGCATGTTAGGTAGGGATTGTCAGAGTTGTGCTGGTTCCTGTGGTGGCCCTGTGCTTACACTTAGGGTCAGGGGAAGGAAATAGCACCACCTAGCTCCTTTCTTCCTGAAGGTTTCTCTCCGTGAATGCTGCCTTTCTGGGATATGGTCTGAAATGAATAAATAACCTCCCCACTTTGTACTCCAGGTACTCTTCATATCACTCTTTCCACACTGTATACCCACAGGTTGTTTGCCTGTCTACTCTGCAAGAGCAGCACAATCCCCTGTGGATTGTATCCCAGCCAAGCCCAGTGACCTTTAAAACTCCAGGCTTTATGCCCCACTGATTGTCAAGAGTCACAAAATTTGACCTCTCTTGCTACGGGGATTTGTTTTCCCATTCACTACCCTGTATGGGTAGTCTGTAACCCTTTCCTGTGACCACTGCTTCCTCCCCACCCCAGTGGCTGCAGTCTATTTCTCTCCCCAGCCACGTCTCCACACTTTCTGTCTTCTTCAGTGTGGCCTCTTCTTTACTTTTAGTTGTGTAGTTCATTCTTCTAGTCTTCAGGTTAATTTCTGGTGTATTTTGGATGATTTGATAGTTACCTGGTTGTATTCATGGGACAGGTGAGCATAGGGGTTCCTCTTACTCTGCTACCATCTTCCAAGAAGTCACTACTACATATTTTTAGTCTCATTTTCATTTTTTGTTTTTTTCTCCTACCCTGTTCTTATGTCCTGCACTTCATCTGTCTATACTCTATTGAGTTCAATACATAAACAGGTATATTTTGATAGAAAATTGTTTGTTAGGAGTTGTATTTGAACACATTAATAATATACCCCAAAACAAACAAGATAAAATTGATCGAGAGCATCCTCTGATAAAAGGTTCCATAAAGGTCCATCAATGACAGTGTTTTTATTTCATTCCTACTACTGTCAGGTGACTGCCAGATAAATACATATTATCTCAGTTTTTCATAACTTTGAAAAACATCTTTATTGAGATACAATTCACATACCATTAAATTAACCAATCTTAAGTATACAATTTGCTTTTTGTATATTCTCAGATATTATATTTCTTATTTTCCTTAAACTCATTATGTATAATTTTATAATTGGAGTTTTTCTAGAATTTTACCATCAGAATGGAATTCTTCTAGACATCATAGAATTTCAGATGTTAATTCTGATTTGGGTTAAGTACTGTGCTTTGAGAATCATCGAATACTGTTTTCTCTGAGAAATTGAATAGGAGTTGCTTTTGTTTTTTTTCTAATAACTAGTTTGAATCATGATGTGGCATTTGTGAAGGAAAACATCAATACCCCTGATAACCCATGTGGAAATGGCAAACAAGATCGGATCAAACAAAGAAGAGCTTCCTGTCCTCGACCAGAGAAGGGGACTAAATTCCAACTTACTGTCCTTCAGGTCAGTGTGTAAATATTATTTGGTTAAGAGTGTGTGTAGAGGTGTATGTTGACAGATTGGGGCCATGTTGCTTCAGACAGGAGTATAGAGCATTGTGAAATGCTAACATATCTTTCATTAAAAATTTTTCTGATACGAGTATTATGTACTAGGAAATATTAGGAAGAAAATAAAAATTACTTTTTATAACCTCTCAGAAATAGTTCCTATTAATGTTTTAGTTTTCATCTTTTTTTCCCTCTATATGTATGTGTAGTATTTTACATGATTAAGGTTGTAATAGTACTAGTAATAGTAGCAAATTTATTGTATTCTTTTGTGGTAGAACTTCAAATGTTATGCATTTGTTTTATCATTTAATCCTTCAGTAACCCTGTATGATAGGTGTTGGTATACTCATCTTTATGAATAAAGATACTAAAGATTATAGAAGTAAAGTAATTATCCTGTGGTCATTGTATTAGCAAGTGATAGATCTGAATCCAATTCAGACTTTAAAGCTGTTATTTCTAACCAATGTGATATATGTTTTGGATGGATGCTTAAACCTATATATATAATTTCATATTCTTTTTCTTTTGCTGAACACACATACATGCATAACAAATATATTAAGTTTATTAGGTTTTTAACTTTAATTCCAGTATAGTTAACATACAGTGTTGTATTAGTTTCAGGTATACAATATAGTTACTCAGTAGTTATGTACAATCCTTAGTGCTCATTATGATAAGTGTATTCTTTAATCTGTATCATCTATTTCACCCATCCCTCATATTCCTCCCCTGTGTTAAAAACCTGTTCTCTGTAGTCTGTTTCTTGGTTGTCTCTCTTTTTTTCAATTGTTTGTTTTATTTCTTAAATAACAAAATGAGTAAAATCCTATGGTATTTGTCTTTCTCTCACTGACTTCCTGTGCTTAGAATTTCACTTTTGAGCTCCATCCATTTTGTTGCAATTGACAAGATTTCATTCTTTTTTATGGCTGAATAATATTACATTTTATATATATATACCACATCTTCTTTATCCATTCATCAATTGATGGACACTTGAGCTGCTTCCATATCTTGGTTATTCTAAATAGTGCTGCTATTAACACAGGGGTGTATATATCCCTTTGAATTAGTGTTTATGTATTCTTTATGCAAATACCCAATAGTGCAATTGCTGCATTGTGGGGTAGTTCTATTTTTAACTTTCTGAGGACCCTCCATACTGTTTTCCACAATGGCTACACCAGTTTGTGTTCCAAGTAGCAGTGCTTGAGGGTTCTTTTTTCTCCACATCCTCCTCAACAGGTGTTCTTTCTTGTGTTGTTGATTTTAGCCATTCTAACAAGCGGGAGATAATAGCTCATTGTAGTTTTGATTTCCGTTTCTGTGATGATGAGCATCTTTTCACATGTCTGTTGGCCATTTGAAAATCTTTGGAAAATGTTTATGTTCTTTGTAATTGGATTATTTGTTTTTGTGTGTTGAGTTTTATAAATTCTTTTTTTTAAATTTTTATTTATTTATGATAGTTACAGAGAGAGAGAGAGGCAGAGACACAGGCAGAGGGAGAAGCAGGCTCCATGCACCGGGAGCCCGATGTGGGATTCAATCCCGGGTCTCCAGGATCGCGCCCTGGGCCAAAGGCAGGCGCCAAACCGCTGCGCCACTCAGGGATCCCTATAAATTCTTTATATATTTTGCATACTAGCAATATGGTATACACTATACTAGCAGATATATACAGATATATAAAACAAAATTCGTTTTGTTAATTGCTTCCTTTGCTGTGTAGAAGCTTTTGATTTTGATGTAGTCCCATTAGATCATTTTTGCTTTTGTTTCCCTTTCTTCGAGAGATAACTAGAAAGTAGTTGTTAGTGCTGATGTCAAGAAGTTACTGCTTGTGTTCTCTTCTAGGATTTTTAGTTTTAAGTCTTACATTTAGATCTTTAACCCATTTTGAATTTATTTTTGTATATGGTGTAAGAAAGTGGTGGAATTTCATTTTTTGTGTGTTGCTGTCCAGCTTTTCCAACACCATTTTGTTGAAGAGACTGTCCTTTTACCATTAGATATTGTTTCCTGCTTTGTTGAAGATTAACTGGCCCTAAAGTTGTGAGTTTACTTCTGGATTTTCTATTATTTTTCATTGATTTATGTGCTTATTTTTGTGAGTGTCATACTGTTTTGATTAATACAGCTCAGTTGTATAACTTGATGTCCAGATTCGTGAAGATTTGTGAAGCCTCCAGTTTTCTTTCCTTTTTCATTTTTTAAAAATCTATTTCTTTATTTTAGAGAGAGTGAGTGCATGAATTGACGGAGGGGTACAGGGAAAGGGAGAGAGGCAGACTGCTCACTGAGTGTGGAGCCCAATGTGAAGCTCGATTTCACAACCCTGAGATCATGACCTGAGCTGAAATCAAGAGTTGGACACTTAACTTACTGAGCCATGCAGGTGCCCCTGCTTTTCCTTTTTAAACACTGATTTTTGTGTGTATGTTCATCAGGGATATTGGCCTGTAGTTCTCTATCTTTTTAAAAATATTTTATTTATTTATTTGAGAGAGAGAAAGAGAACACGAACAGGGGGAGAAGCAGAGGGAGCAGCAGACTCCCCGCTGAGCAGGAAGCCTGAAGTGGGGCCTGATCCCAGGACCCTGAAATCATGACCTGAGTCAAAGGCAGATGTTTAACTGACTAAGCCGCTCAGGGACTCCTGTAGTTCTCTTTTTCAGTGGTGTCTTTATTTGATTTTGGTATCAGGGTAATGCTGGCAGCATAGAGTAAATTTGCTAGTTTTCCTTTCTTCTCTATTTTTTGGAATAGTTTGAGAAGGATAGGTATTAACTGTTCTTTATTTTTTTAAAGATTTTTAAATTTATTCATGAGACACACACACACACAGAGAGAGAGAGAGAGAGAGAGAGAGAGAGAGAGAGAGGCAGAGACACAGGCAGAGGGAGAAGCAGGCTCCATGCAGGGAGCCCGATGTGGGACTCAATCCGGTGTCTCCAGGATCAGGCCCTGGGCTGAAGGTGGTGCTAAACCGCTGAGCCACCAGGGCCTCCCGGTATTAATTGTTCTTTAAATGTTTGGTAGAATGCACTTGTGAAGCCATTTGGACCTGGACTTTTGTTTTTTGGGAATTTTTTGATTACTCTTTCTTTCCTGGTTATCTGTTCAAATTTTCTATTCCCTTCTGTTTTCAGTTTTGATAGTTTGTTTCTAGGAATTTATCCATTTCTTCTAGGTTGCCCAATTTCTGGTATATAGTTTTTCATAATATTCTCAAGATAATTTCTATGTGTGGTGTTTATTATTTCTCTTAGCTTATTTGTGATTTTATTTATTTAAGCCTTTTCTTTTTTCTTGATAAGTCTCGGTAGAGGAGCTAGTCCTTGCTTTCACTGGTCTGTTCTACTGTTTTTCTTTTTTTTTTTTTTTCAGTTTCTGTATCATTTGTTTCTGCTCTAATTTTTATTATTTCCTTCTTTCTGCCAGTTTCAGGTTTTGTTTGTGTTTTTTTCTAGCTCCTTTAGGTGCAAGGTCAGGTTGTTTGAGAGTTCTCTTGCTTTTTGAGGTAGGCTTGCATTGCTATAAACTTCCACATTGGAACAGCTTTTGCTGCATCCCCAAGGTTTTGGACCATTGTGTTTCCATTTTCATTTGTTTCTTTATTTCTTCTTTTATTTCCTGGTTGAGCCATTCATTGACTGTTGCATGTTATTTAACCTGCATGTATTTGTGGTCTTTCCAGATTTTTTCTTGTGATTGACTTCTAGTTTCATAGCATTGTGGTCAGAAAATATGCATGGTATGGCTTCAGTCTTCTTGAATTTGTTGTGGCTTGTTTTGAGAGCCACCATGTGATCTATTCTGTAGATTGTTCAGTGTGCACTTGAAAAGAACGTGTATTCTGCTGTTTTAGGATGGAATGTTCTGACTGTATCTGTTAAATCCATCTATTCCAGTATTTCATTCAAAGCCAGTGTTTCCTTGTTGATTTTTTGTTTAGATGATGTGTCCATTGATGTAAATGGGGTGTTAATGTCCCCTACTATTATTGTATTATTATTGATGTTTATGTATTAACCATTTTATGTATTTGGGTGCTCCCATGTCAGGTTTGTAAGTATTTACAGTTGTTATACGTTCTTGTTGGATTGTCCCCTTTATTTGTCATGTCCTTCTTTGTGTCTTCTTACATTCTTGGTTTTAATGTCTAGTTTGTCCAATGTAAGTATTGCTATTCAGGTTTTCTTCTGACATCCATTTGCCATGATAGATGTTTATCCATCCTCTCACTTTCAGTCTTCAGGTGTCTTTAGGTGTAAAATCAGTCCCTTATAGGCAGCATATAGATGAGCATTGTTTTCTTATTCATTCTTTTACCATATGTCTTTTCATTGGAACATTTAATCTGGTTATTACATCAAAAGTAATTGATGGATGTGTATTTATTACATTTTATTACTTGTTTTGTGGTTGTTTCTAAAGATTTTCTCCAACTCTTTCTTGGCTTTTTCTCTTTCATGTATTGATTTTTTAGTGATATATTTGGATTTCTTTCTCTTTGAATATTAGTGGTCTTGATATATGATGTAATGTTTGATGTATGATAAATTTGATATATCATCTAATGCATATTGCAGTCTGTATTAGGTTGATGGTCATTTAAGTTTGAACCCATTCTTAACTCTTGTCCTCCCCATGTTTCAGGTATATGGTAGTTCATTTTATCCTTTTTTAAGTGAGTTTCTTAACTGATTTTTTACAGAAATACTCACTTTTATTACTTTCTATTTCCTATATCTCTACTGTCACTTTTTTGTTTTTACTTTTAAAGTTTGTTTGTTTCTTTGTTTTAGAGAGAGAGCACTTGCATACTAGTGGGGAGAGGGACAGAGAGAGAGGGGAGAGAAAATCTATAGCAGACCCTCTGCTGTGCACAGAGCCCATCATGGGGCTCAATCTCACCATCCTGAGATCATGACCTGAACTGAAATCAAGAGTCAGATGTCGAACCTATTGATCTGCTCAGGTGCCCCATATAACTGTCACTTTTGCATTCTCTTTTCCACTCAGAGTCCTTTTTAGTATTTCTTGCAGGGCTAGTTTAATGATCATGAATTGCTTTAGTTTTTGTCTGTGAAACTCTATCTCTTCTTTTATACAGAAAGATAGCTTTACTGGATAGAATATTCTTGGCTGCAGATTTTTTCCCACTTAGCCCTTTGAATAGATCATGCCACTCTCTTTTGGTTTGCAAAGTTTCTGTTAAAAAATCTCTTGCTAGTCTTATGGTTTTTCCTCTGTAAGTTAAGGATTTCTCTCATCTTTCTGCTTTTGAAATTTTTTTCTTTGTTACTATATTTTCCACATTTAATTACAGTATGTCTTTGTGTCAGTCTCTGCTTTTTTTATTCTGTTGGGGGTTCTCTATGGCTTCTGGAACTGGATTTTGCTTCCTTTCCCATATTGGGGAGGTTTTCAACTATTATTTCTTGAAATAAATTTTCTGTTCCCACCCCCTTCTCTCTTCTTTTTCTGGGCTCAAGTTATTTGAATCTTATTACATTTGATGGATTGACCAAGTTCCCTAAGTCTATTCTTTTTTTGCATAGTTCTTTTGTCTCTTGTTCAGCTTAATTACTTTCCACTAGTCTTTCTTCCAGGTCACTAATTAATTTCTCTACTTCTACCTTGCTATTCATTCCATGAAGTATGTTTCTCATTTCTTTGTGCCCTTTTATCTCTGTTATGTCTTTACTTATCTCTGTGTTATGGGTCTTACTCATGTCTTCCATTCGTTTCTCAGTTCAGTGAGTTTCCTTATCTTTTTTTTTACATTCTCTATGAGGCATTTTACTTATGTCTCTGAGTATGGCCTTGTCCAGTTCTTTTATTTGGGGTAAGTTTTTGTCTCCTCATTTTGTCTGGCTCTCTATGTCTATTTTTGTGTGAAGATGGTCACTTGTATCTTCTGCTATTGAAAATAGTGACTTTATGTGGCGCCTGGGTGGCGCAGATGGTTGGGTGTCTGACTCTTGGTTTCAGCTCCGGTTGTGATCTTAGAGTTGAGTTTGAGCCCCACCTTGAGCCCTGCATCAGGCTCCATGCTCATCATGGAGTCTGCTTGAGATTCTCTTTCCCTCTCCCTCCTCCCTCTCCCTCACCTTCTGCCTCTGCCTCCTGCACTCTCTCTCTCTCTCTCTCAAAATGAATACATAAATCTTTGGGGGAAAAAAAGAAAGAAATTAGTGACTTTATGAAGAAGGGGCCCTGGAGTGCTCTGGAGTTCAAGGACCTCTGTTCACCAGAAACTGGAACTTCAGGAAAGTATCCTATGTATGTTGTTTACAACCTGCTGTTGTGTCTGGGTCAGTTTTCCTTTCATTGCAGTCATCTGCACTGTCTCTTTACTTGTTGTGGCTGTGGTTGCTCTCTCTGGTGTTAGTGGGCCCCAGGCAGGCCCATTTGAGAGGCTGTGCCCACTGAGGAACTTGGGAGTGGGGCTGCCATGTTAGCAAAGTTTGTGCTGTGCCATGAGTCCTATCCAGGATCTCCTGAAGTGCTGCCATGTCTGGGGACTATGCGCTATTGAGGCCAGGGGCATGTGGTTGAGCTTGACTCACAATAGTGGCTGGGGGATCATGGCTGGGCAATACACATGAGGGTTGGTGGGTTTGTACAGTTGGACATGGTGGATGTACCTGTTGCCCCATGGCAGCTGTGCACCCTGCAGCTGAGTGGGGTACATATGCATATTTAACAAAATTTGCCCTAAGCCTAGCACCAAGACTAGCAGGTTTGTAGTAGGCAAGTTCTCAGCCAAAACCATGGGTGTGGCACAGTGCTAGTGGGTTAGGTAGCAAGCACTTTTGCAGTCCCATCTCCCACAGATGTCTCTGTGCTTATGCTGAGGTGCAGTGGAGAAAATTGGCACCTGCCAGCTCCAAAATCAGTACGAACATATCTGTCTCCTGTTTTCCCCCAGCTTTGTGTGAACTGCCATTTTTATGTTGCCTCTCCACAGGTTGCTGTCTTTTTAAGGGTGATAGCCCAGCTATCACTTGCCTTCCTGGCTTGCCTAGTGCTGATTCAGCTGACCTCTAAAGCCCCACTGGTTTTACAAGCTCCTAGAATTCAACACCTCTAGTTCTTAAAGCCAAACTTTATAGGGAGTAGTCTTCCTTACTTGAGTTCCCTGGTGTGAGGGCCTGTTTCTCTGCTTTCATTGTATGCACAACTAGTCCCTTCTGCAGGCGGCCTCCTTCACCTTACTAACCTTTGAGATGAAGCTTCCTCCCTATATTTATTTATGGAGTTTGTTTTACCAGTCTTTGGATCACTCTCCAGTTTATTGACTTGGATGTGAATGATACCCAGTTGAAAATACAGGATGGGGTGAGCTCTGGGTCCTCCTACTCTACCATCTTGCCGAGCTCTGATTCTCTCTTCTGCCCATTTTGTATCCAGATTATTTTTTGTGTTGAGTTGTAGAATTTCTTTATATATTTTGGATAATAACCCATTATTGGATATGTTATTTGCAAATATGTTCTCCCATTCAGTAGGTTTTTCAGTTTTTTATCTTTTATTTTTTTTTAAAGATTTTATTTATTCATGAGAGACTGAGAGTGAGAGGCTGAGACACAGGCAGAGAGAGAAACAGGCTCCATGCAGGGAGCCTGATGCGGGATTTGATTCCGGGACTCCAGGATCACACCCTGGGCCTAAGGGAGGCGCTCAACCGCTGAGCTACCCAGGCATCCCTGTTTTTCAGTTTTATTGATTGTTTCCATTGCTGTACAGAAACTTTTTATTTTGATATAGGCCCAGTTGTTCATTTCTGCTTTTATTTCCTATGCCTCAGGAGACATATCTAGAACAATGTTGGTACAGCCAGTGTCACAGAAATTACTGCCTGTGTCCCTTTCTAGGATTTTTATGGTTTTAGGCCTCTCATTTAATTCTTTCATCCATTTTGAATTTATTTTTGTGTATGGTATATGAAAGTGTTCCAGTTTCCGTCTTTTGCCTGTAGCTCTCTAGTTTTACCCAACACTATTTTTCAAAGAGACAGTCTTTTTCCAATTGTATATTCTTGCCTCTTTTGTTGAAGATTAATTGACCATATAATTGTGTATTTATTTCTGGCCTTCTGTCCTATTCTGTTGATCTGGGTGTTGGTTTCTGTGCCATTACCATACTGTTTTGATTATAACGTCTTTGTGGTATAACTTGACATCCGGAATTGTGTTACCTCTAGCTTTGCTTTTCTTTTTGAGGATTGCTTTGGCTAATGAGGGTTTCTTGTGGTCACATACAAATTTTAGTACATTTTGTTCTGGTTCTGTGAAAAATGTTATTACTTTGATAGAGTTTGTGTTAAATGTATAGATTGCTTTGGGTTGTATGGTCATTTTAACAATATTTGTTCTTTCAGTCCATTAGCATGAATATCTTTCCATTTATTTGTGTCATATTCATCTTTCATCAGTATTTTATAGTTTTCAGGGTACAGGTCTTTCACCTCTTTGGTAAGTTTACTCCAAGGTATTTTATTATTTTTGGTGCATTTGTAAATGTGATTGCTTTCTTTCTCTTTCTGGTGATTCATCACTAGTGTTTTGAAATGCAACTGATTTTTGTCCATTGATGTTTTATCCTGCGACCTTAGTAAATTCATTTATCAGTTCTAGTAGGGTTTTTTTTTTTTTTAGCTTTTCTATATTTAGTACCACATCATCTGCAAATAATGAAAGTTTTACATCTTCCTTACCGATTTGGATTCCTTTTATTTGTTTTTGTCATCTAATTGCTGTGGCTGGGACTTGCAGTACTATGTTGAGTAAAGTGATGAAAATGGACATCCTTGAATTTTTCCTGACCTTGGGGGGGAAAGGTTTCCATTTTTCATCATTGAGCGTGATATTATCTATGGATATATTATCTATGTATATATTATATATGTCTATGGATATAATATAGATATTATCTATGGATTATGTTGAGGTTTGTTCCTTATAAACCTATTTTATTGAGGGTTTTTATCATGAAAGGATGTTGTGCTTTGTCATATATTTTTGCCGCACCTATTGAAATGATCATATGGTTCTTATCCTTTCTCATGTCGATGTGTGTATCATGTTGATTGATTTGCAAATATTGAGCCACCCTTGCATCCCAGGAATAAATTCCACTTGATTGTGGTGAATGATTTTTTTATTGTGTTGGATTCAATTTGGTAGTATTTTGTTTAGTATTTTTGCATCCATGTTTATCAGGGATATTAGCATATAGTTAGTTTTTTTTTTTTCTGTAGTTTCTTTATCTGCTTTTGGCATCCAGTTAATGCTGGCCTCATAGAATGAATTTGGAAATTTTCCTTCTCTATTTTTTGTAATTAGTTTAATTTCTTCTGTTGTTTGTCATTTAGGTTGTTTCTTTCTGTCAGTCTCTTTGTCTGCCAGTCTGTCATCTTTAAATTTTTGTCTTTCTCTTTCCTTTTGTCTGTTTGTCTGTGTGTGTCTCTCTGTAGCAAACACTTTTGAACACAGATCTTTATAAGCCTCCCTGATTCTTTTTAATGCTTCATTCTTAGAATTAATGGGTGAAAAAGTGACAAAAAGCAAAAAACTAACCTCATTAATACAAAGAATAAAAGTGGTTGGCAGGCAGGATTTGTTGGGGATTTGTCGTTTTGTTGGGGAGGATGTATGTACAGCAAAGGGAATATAGTGACATTGTGATAACGATATTTGGTGACAGATGGTGAGTACATTTACCTTGATTAGCCAGTTCCAATTGAGTGACATGTGGAATTGTTAAATCAGTATGTTGGACACCTGAATTCAGTATAACACTGTATGTTAATTATATTTCAATTTAAAATAAATTAATAAAACTAGTGAAACTGTATGAAGATTTAAAAAATTTAAAAATATGTATTGATAGATGCGCTGTCCCAAAAGGTTGGACCAATATACATTTCCATTAGCGGTGCATTTTCTTTTTTTTAAAGATTTTATTTATTTATTCATGAGAGACAGAGAGAGGCAGAGACACAGGCAGAGAGAGAAGCAGGCTCCATACAGGGAGCCCAACGCAGAACTCCATCCCGGGTCTCCAGGATCACACCTTGGGCCAAAGGCGGTGTTAAACTGCTGAGCCACACAGGCTGCCCCCATTAGCGGTGCATTTTCTTTTGTTTAAAGAGCAAATTTGTGGGATTAAGAGAATTTTGGATGACTGAACAATCTTTGCATTTTGGAAAAATATAGTGAGTCTTCTGACTTTTTTGTCTTTTTATAAAAGTTGTGTTCCTTTTTCTTTCCCACTGGGATCACATTTCTAATTTATATTTTACTAATTTAACTCATATTTTCATAGAATGGGTGTTAAGGCAGTATTTCAATAGGGAAAAGCACTCTTTTTATCTTCTCAGCAACTTAAACTATTTTTCCATATATTTGAATGTTAGCTCATCTACATACATGTTCCTTGGTCCATTTGCAAAGAGAAGGTAATAATTGTGACTCTTAAATTGGTGAAATATTTGTGCCCAGGTGTCGGTATCTGGAGACAATATGGTGGAGTGTCAACTGGAGACACACAACAATAAGATGGTCACCTTCAAGTTTGATGTTGATGGTGATGCACCAGAGGATATTGCAGACTATATGGTAAATACAATGAAACCAAATTATCTTCCCTTCAGCATTCTGTCTCTTTTTTTCCCCTCATTTATTCAAAGCAACCTTTTGGGGGTACCATTAGTTTTTAAAATTTGCACAGAATTACACTGCTTATGATCAAAACTAAGTCACTGTACCTTCTTTCATTCCAATATATTTATTTCTAACATGTGAGGGGGTTTTATTAAGACATTATCTAGGTCAGTGATACTTATCCCTGGCTGCATGTTAAAGTCACCTTAAGAGTTTTTAAAATAAATCCATTGCCTGGGTCCCTAATTAAATTAGAATCTTTGGATATAACGCCTAAGCATCAATAGTTTTTAGTATATGCCACATAATCCTAACGTGTTAGTTTCTGATATATCATCTTACTAATCGATGTTTAATGCTCATTTCATTTAGTTTTCATATTTTCTTTGAATTGTTAGTCTTAAGTTAGTAGTTTTGCCCTTTTTAAATGCAGATAAGCAAGGGTGGAAGGAAGAGTACATAATGCTTTTGTTTCTGCCAGTTTTCTTTAGATATGCATTCCTAGAGAAATAGAATTAAGCATTTTAAAAGTTAATAATGTTGTCAGTTCTGCCTCTTGTTTAACATAGTATCTTCTGAACTCTCTCCAGGCCATTCTTTATAACTTTTAGAGATATTTCATTTTGTGATTTAAAAACGTTTGGGTTTGGACATCTAGTGGGAATCATAAAGATTGTCTCAGTTATGTTCCTCAAATGATAATTTATAGAATGCAAGATATTTTTTAAAATGCTGGCTTTTTTTGCTGGTAGGTAGTAACAATCTGACAATTGGCAGTGGTCTCAAAAAGAGAATAATTTAATGTATTATGTGGTATTTTAGTGCTGGTCGGGTTTGTTTTTTTAAGATTTATTTATTTATTTTTAGAGGGAGAGTGCCAGAGCATGAGCACGGGGAGGGACAGAGTAAGTGAATCTCAAGCAGACTCCCCACTGAGTGTAGAGCCTGACAAAGGGCTTGATCTCATGACCCTGAGATCATGACCTGAGCTGAAACCAAGTGTTGGATGCTCAATTGACTAAGCCACCCAGGTGCCCCATGCTGGTCGTTTTTAATTCTATTGTGGCATTTGTATCTAAATAATTAATTTTAATTTATTTTTCTTTACGATAGTCAACATTGGTACAATATTATAATTTTGAGAAAACTGAAATTAATAGACTTACTTTTGGACAGGTTGAAGATAACTTCGTGCTAGAAAGCGAGAAAGAAAAATTTGTAGAAGAACTGAGGGCTATTGTAGGTCAAGCCCAGGAGACTCTTCATGTCCACTCTGCTGCAGATAGAGCCATCGGAATTGATTCTATTATTGTGGAACCCAACAGTGGCCAAGTAAGAGCAGTTGTTTAGCAAATAGGTCTTCTCAGATCTATATCAGGAACTTCTTTATTTATCTGTTCATTTTTAATTCAGACAGGATCGTCTGAACAAGTACAGATAAGTTCTGCGTCCACTCAAACCAGCAGTAAGTATATTTAATAAAATTTACCATGTGGTTTTTGAAGACATTTGAACTTTAATTTACACATCTTCATTGGGAAACATTTCCTTTAGCCAATAAAGGAAATTAGTAAATTATTAATGTAGGTTTTCCTGTACTTTGAAAGGCCTTTTTAAAAAGCCCAGACGTAAAAAGTAAAACCATTCTCCAGATTTCCTTCAAGTGTTGGTTCTTTACCCAATTAATTTATTTCTGAGTCGTTGCATGGTATGTTACCAGAAAAGCAGTCACTGTACTGATGACCTTTAATGGCTTTACTGTTTGAACTTAACTGGTAAGTTGGTTTTTTTTTTAACCACTAATATGAGATGGACAGAACTTAACTAATATCACTATGTTCTAAGTTTGCCTCATGTTTTAATATAGTCATTTATATTTTGATTTCCTTCCACTAGTGTTATACTTCTGCTGTGATCACTGATAAGTTTTTGTAATTATCAGATACTAACTAAACTTCCAGGGACTAAAAATGGGGTCTTCTGTTTTCTTTTCTGATGACTTTATCTCTCCATTCTTTTCAGCTCTGGTCATGGTTATATTTAGAGTATCTGGGAGGGGGCGAAGAGCCATAGACAAATGAGGACCTGTGAAGGAATTATAACAACATGAAGAAGCAACAGGTGGTGTGGGAGTCATGAAATCAGATACCATTACCCTGAAACTTACTTTGTGTTAGGATGCCAGGGTCCTCCGCTGTTCTTTCTTGTTAGGAGGAATTTGAGCAGATTTCTGACTAATAAAGTAGGGTAGAGTTTTAAAAAATTACTTATTTGACAAGTTTACAATGTAGGAGTAAAGATGTAGGGATTTACTTTGTTTTTAAGTTGTCATGTGGTAAAATTGATGTTTTTTTTGGTGTATAGTTCTGTAAATTATAATACTCATAGATTTGTGTAAGCATCATCATAATCAGGATACAGAACAGGAGATAACAGATTTTATTGGAGAAAGTGCTTTCCATTTTTTCCCAGAAATGTGTCCTGCTTCTAATTGCAATTGATAAAATGTTTGTTTCATAGATTATAAAATCCTTCCCTAACGATATCTTGTGCTTAGTTCTTTAGAGTATTTGCCAGTGTTGGGAGGTCTGGTCTTATAAATTACACATATCCCAGTGCTGTTGGAAATGGAGATACAAGACAAATTGATGTTTTAACTTGGTTTCCTTAATAGGGTAAACATGTTGAAAATTGCTTAGCATATTGATTTTTACTAATTATTTCTGCAGATGAATCTGCTTCTCAGTCATCCCCAGTTGGACGGTGGCGATTCTGTATCAATCAGACAATAAGAAACCGTGAGGTTCAGTCTCCTCCTTCTCTTCAGCAGTCCCTGTCTACAGTTCCTGGGCTATCTCGACTTCCTAGTAAGTGTTCATTGTCTGCCAACTTTATCCAGACTTGGAGGGGTCACAAAATATTTACCATATCTTTAGTTTGTGTTCATGGGTATTTCATTCTTAGGAGAATTTTCATAAGCATTTTTGAAGGTGTTATTATCAGGGTATAATGTAAAACATTTTAAAATTAATATTTTTTAAATTATAATATTTATGAAAAAAATAAGAGGTTTTTATTCCTTGACAGTTTGAATTCTGTGTATTTTGAGTCTTATTTATAAGACTTACTCACACAGGTTCTTGTTTGTCCCTTGCTCCTCTTGTCCCCTTTGAGTTTGGTTACCAGTCTGTACTTTGTATTTATTAATATATGCCTAGCTATTCTCTGTTATTGTTCCAGGTCCAAGAACCACAAGTAATAAGGAACTATCACAGGACACACTGCCCACTCTAGAAAGTAATCCATGCCAGCGTGTACTTTTTGCCTCCAAGTCAGAACTCAAGGATGTAGTTGATGGTAAGATTTCTGAATATGCCAGTGTAGAAACTAAGCATCCAGCTGTATTTTACCAAGTGGAAGATGACAGGCAAATAATGGCACCAGTTACTAGTAGTTCAAGTTATACTGCTACTTCAGTTCGTGCAGTTGCAGTTGAATGTGAGGGACTCACCAACCAAGCAGGCATATTTCTACCTGTATATCCATGTCACCAAGCTGCCAGTCAGGCTGATGTACTTATGGTCCCTCCTGGCGAGTCAACTCAGATTGCTGGTAACTCTCTTACAACTCTGGCATTTATGTCTGATCAAAAGCCTCAGTCCTTAGTAGTGCAGCAGCCATCTATGGATGCAGAGTTTATTTCCCAAGAAGGAGAAACCACAATGAACACTGAAGCAAGTTCTCCTAAGATGGTCATTCCCACTCAGACCCCTGGCCTTGAACCGACTGCCCTTCTACCCACTGCTGTCTTGGAATCAGAAGGGGAAAGACCTCCAAAAATGGAGTTTGCAGACAACCGAATTAAAACTCTGGATGAAAAGTTAAGAAACTTGCTCTATCAGGAGCATAGCATATCTAGCATCTATCCTGAGAGTCAGAAGGATACCCAAAGCATAGACTCTCCATTTTCTTCCTCTGCTGAAGATACGCTCTCATGTCCAGTGCCAGAAGTCATAGGCATCAGCCACAGTGGACTTCAAGATAGTCCTGCACAGTCCCCTAATTTTCAGCAGACAGGCTCTAAGATTCTGTTCAATGTGGCTGCAAGTCAGCCTGCTAACATATCAGTATTCAAAAGGGACCTGAATGTGATAACTTCTATACCCAGCGAATTATGTTTACATGTAAGTATTATTCTTTCTAATCGATTTCTTACCCTTACTCTTTTAAAGAAATTCCTTGTTTTCTAAAGTTCTATCCTTTGAAATGAAATTGTCTATGTCACAAGATTCTAAGAGGTCACAGGTATTTAAGAAAGCCAAGGCTTAAGCTGCAGATGCCTACAATTTCTAGAAAGAGATGACAGAAGTATTTGGTGAGAGAGCCCTCTGGTGAATTAGCTAAGAACTTGCAAGGATGGGTTTTTATTTTGTTTTGTTTTGTTTTTGTGTGTGTGTATGTGGGTGTTTTTGTTGTTGTTGTTGTTTTTGTTTTGTTTTTTGTATTAGTGGCAAAATAGTGTAATAGGGCTGATTTGTAGATTGTTTTAGTGGGTAGGAAGAACTGACTTTTAGATTTCCACTTAAAAGTGCCTGTTATCCATTTCCTTTCTTAAAAGTTCATGGTTTAAGGTTAATCTTGTTTGGTGGGTTTTATTTTGAAAAAAATGGTTTATTTATTAAGTTTTTATTTACATTCCAGTTAACATCGAGTATAATATTAGTTCAAGTGTACAATATAGTGATTCAGCACTTGCATACATTACCCCGTGTCATCACAAATGCCCTCCTTAATCCTCATAGCCTATCCACCACCCTCTGGTAACCATACGTTTGTTCACTATAGTTTTAAGAGTCTGATTCTTGGTTTTCCTCTTGCCCTGCCCCAGTTTGTTTGTTTTGTTTCTTAGATTCCACATATAAGTGAAATCTTATGGTATTTTTTGAAGGTTTTTTAAGTTGTTACAGAGATAACAACTATCTGGCATTTATCCACTATTTGGTACTTACCCTTCTTATGCTTACACAGATCTGTTTACATACCTATAACTTTTTATTTACAGAAATAGGAGTGTGCTACATGCATATTGATCTGCAAAGTTACCTTTTCATTTATAGTATATTATAGATACATTTCTAAATCTTCACTATATCTTTTTATTATTATATAAATAGTATATGTGTGTATATAAAGTAAAATCCATCCCATTTCAAACCTATAGATATAACTATTAATGAATCTTTGCAGACATGGTTTTAATTAACATACAAATATTTATGTAATCATAGTTAATTTTTTAAAAAAGATTTTATTTATTTGAGAGAGAGCATGAGCAGGGGGGAGGGATAGAGGACTCCCTGCTGAGTGGGGAGCTCAACTTGGGGCTCCATTCCCCCTAAGGTCATGACCTGATCCAAAGTCAGATGCTTAGCCAACTGAGCCACCCAAGTGCCCTAATCATACTTCCTTATTACATATTTACAAAGACATAGATATATATGTTTATATACACGTGGTTCTTTACATACTTGTGCTGTTCTGCATTTTTTTTCAATTATGAACATTTATCCATGTTGGTACATGTAGTTCCACTTCACTTATGTTTTTTAAACAATGCATAATATTCCATTGAATAGATATAACAAATATTTATATTGTTATAAACTAGTAATTTTAAATTATGCAATTAATATATAAACAGGAAAGCAATTCAGAAGGATAAAAAATTTAAAGTAATTATGTTAACAACTTCTAATACCCCATCCTATTCCACAAACACTGTTAAGTTCTTGGTTTTAATTCTTGAGGCCATTGGCATTAATAACTTGTAAACAATATACTTATTCATCTATTTTTTGATGTAATAATTTTAGATAATACCTAATAATTCACAGCTGTGAAGAGTGAAGAAATTACTGTATTTTCCCTTTCCTCTTCTTTCCCATACATCTCCCAATTTTTATTACTTGTATTACTTTTTAACACTGGCAAAGTTTATAACATCTACATTTTTTTCTGTAACACTGGTTGTGCTTTGTCTGTAGGTTGATTTGAAGAATTGAAGATCAATAAACAACATTTATATTATGATTATATGTGTATCTGATGATGTAATATGATTAAAAGCACAGGAAATGAAATAGACTTCTCTGTCATTTAAATTTTGTTGCTCAGAGGATATTCTTTCAAATGTCAAGGTCAAATAGATTCTTTTAAAGTGTCCACTGCTACATCTGGATCAGTCTTAACTGTTTCTGGTGTCCTAGAATTCCCTTTCCCCCCCTGAAATGCTTCTATGAGTAATATTTTTAGGTATGTTGTATGGGTGACTATTTTTTTAAAGTCCAAAAATGCCTTTTGTTTGTTTCACACTTGATTAAGTATACGTGGCAGGGTCATTTTGAGTTAGTTTTTATATATATATATTGTGTGAAATAAGAGTTCACCTTATTCTTTTGCATCTGACTGTCTAGTTGTTCCAGCACCATTGTTATTCTTTGTTGTTATTATAAATGGAATTGTTTTCTTAATTTCCTTTTCAGATTTTTCATTGCTATTGTATAAAGTATAACCAATTTTGAAGTGTTGATTTTGTATCCTTCAATTTTGCTGAATTTGTGTATTATTTAGGATTATATGTATAATACATAAGATCATATTGTCTGCAAAAAGAGATAGTTTATTTCTTCACTTCCTTATCTATTAACTTTTCATTGCATGCTTTCCATCTCTTTGTCCTTCTGCTTTTTGTAGAGAATTTCTCAATTTTTAAGCTGTTTCCAATTTCCTGTTCAGCTATTTTTTATGTCAAGGATTCTATTTTTGTTTTTTCATTTTTATTATTTTTACTTTTATCATTTTTTAAGAAAGGGGCAGGGAGAAGGGCAGAGGGAGAGGGAGAAGCTCAAGCAGGCTCCACACCCAGCCTGGAGCCCAATGCAGGATGCGATCTCACAACCCTGAGATCATGATCTGAGCCAAAATCAGGAGTTGGACACCTAACCCACTGAGCCACCCAGGCACCCTAAGGATTACATTTTTATTTTTTTTATTTATTTATTTATTTATTTTTTTAATTTTTTAAATTTTTATTTATTTATGATAGTCACAGAGAGAGAGAGAGAGAGAGAGAGAGGCAGAGACACAGGCAGAGGGAGAAGCAGGCTCCATGCACCGGGAGCCTGACGTGGGATTCGATCCCGGGTCTCCAGGATCGCGCCCTGGGCCAAAGGCAGGCGCTAAACCACTGCGCCACCCAGGGATCCCAGGATTACATTTTTAATTTCCAGTAACTATAGTTCATTATTTTTCTTATGTTTGTATTATCTTCACACATTTTTCTAGAGATTAATTAAAGTCTTATTCTGTGTTATTGGCTATTCTTCTTGTTGTTGAATTTAGTGCTTGCTTTCTTTTTAAAAATTTTTATTTACTTACTTTTTATGCAGGCTCCACACGCAGTGTGGACTCACAATCCTGAGATCAAGAGTCATATGCTCCACTGACTGAACTAGCCAGGTGCCCCTAGTATTTTCTTATAGTATCAATTTCCCACATTTGATGATTCTTAGTTGTGTACTCTTCTTTTTCCCCTGTTAAGATTCTTTGTTTGTCTCTCTAAATGCTATATATAATTATTGTAGCCTTCCTCTGGTAATTGTGGGAAAGGCATGGGACATGTTTTTTGGCTCTGAATATTATAATTTTTCTCCAAATGCTGCCAGGAGGGTGGCTTAATAGTCTTCAAAGATAGAAGTGCTTTTCCTTCCTTGTGGAAGTTGTCTCCTTCCTACATTGCTGATTTGGCCACATTTTCCTCTCACCACTCTTATTTGGGAGCAGATGCCCCTGCTGTCTTTTGCTTGTAGAGATAGGGAGGGAAAGAACTGCATTATCTATTCTTTCTGTGGTACGCCAACCAGTTTACTCTCCCATTCAGTGAGTAAGTCAGGATCTCTTTTTGTGGAGCTCAAATTCTAGTTTCATGTTTCTCAAAAGTGAGTATTTTTTGTATTAATTATTATGGAGGATTTATTATTAAAGTACTCAGAATACAGCAGTTAATTCTGACATGTTGGGAGAGGTAGGAAGACAAGAAGAGGAGAGTGATTTTATAGCCAACTATGGCCTGATGTTAACAATTTTTAGAGCAAGAATTTGAAATAATTTTGAGGCCCATTGTAAATTTCTGTGTGCTTACATAAAGTAAGAAATTCAATTTGGTAAGATTTCTCTACAAATCTAAATGCCTAGATATCTTGTTTTTCTATGTTATCATGTGTATTAGGCATCTTTAACTCTCACAAATATGAGCATAAATGAAAGTTTCATTTTAAGAGCATAGGGTTTCAGTAACCATTTTTATTAAATGAAGTTTATGAAGGAAATAACTTAAATTTTAATCTTCAGTTTTCAAAGTTGCTATAATGGAAAATATTCTAGGGTGGAAGATTAATATTCTGCTCTTTATTTATCTGAAGTTCAGATAATATTTTTAAAGAAAAGGAAAGGATTAATTCCTAGAAGTTGACTATTTCAGATGCACTCTGATATGTAAATATATATAGCATTTTATTTATGCTTACTCATTAGTCCATGCAAGAAACTCCAGTGGTGTACACAACTGCTTCACCTTATACAAATTATTACCATTTTGGTTTTTCTCTTTTTGTCTCCATTAGGAGATGTCTCCAGATGCTTCACTTCCAGGAGATCCAGAGGCCTATCCTGCTGCTGTGTCAAGCGGTGGAGCCATTCATCTGCAGACAGGAGGTGGATATTTTGGCCTAAGCTTTACTTGTCCTAGTCTCAAAAATCCTATTAGCAAGAAATCCTGGACTCGCAAATTAAAAAGCTGGGCATACAGGCTACGGCAGTCAACCAGCTTTTTCAAGAGATCAAAAGTCCGTCAAGGTAGTGTGCTTACAGTCAGGGACATAGACTAGGTAACATCACTTTTCATTTACTTCTTTTTTTTGTTGTTGTTTGTTTGTTCATATACAGATCTTAACCACTTTTTCCACATAGCCCATGTATGTGACATGTCCCATTAATGTCATTGCCATTTTCCTTTTGTAACTAATTTGATTTTATAGTTACTCATTTCATGTAGATACTAAGTCTCGGGATAAGTCTTACAATGTCTGATTTTGAGTTAGGGACTTCTACAATGTTGCTTATTACATTAACACTTTTTAATTATCTAGCAGGGTTAAGCTTTTTCTACATTTCTTCATTTTTTTGGTAATATAAACAAATTTAGTCTTAACAAACAATTTTCTCTTTTCTGCTTACAATTGCATAAAACTTGCAGTGGAAACAGAAGATAGGAGATCAGCAGTTGGTCCTGATCCCATTCCTCTGACAGGAGAGTCCACAGCTGATACTAGGGCTTTGAGTAGATGTAAAGCAATGAGTGGATCATTTCAGCGGGGTCGATTCCAGGTTTGTGTCTTTGGTTGAATCTTTATCTACACGGGCATTGAAGATCTTGGTATTTAGAGGATATTTATCTTAGATGTAGATTATTGTCATATTTAATTTTTTCCCCTTATACACAGCCCGTTACCTTTCGTAGCCTTCCAGTAAAGGCAAGTCTAAAGAAGTAATTTTAGTAGCTGGAAAAGAGCACAGAAATGAGTTACCATTTTTCAGTGGGTGGTTGGATCATCTTTTTTATAAATCTATTTCTTGTCCTTTAGAATCTCAGCAACTTGAATTATCAAAAATTTTAAATTGTAGTATTTTATTTGAGTAACATGAAGCCCACTCTCTTTACCCAAGGAGCCCGAGTGAAAGACTTTGAAAATGGGAATTATAGATGGGATTTTAAGTTTGGATATTATCAATGTGTGTACATCCACTTGTCTGTGCCATATTTTGATATTGAATTTCTTTGTGGGTTTACTCTTTGGTTAGACAGAACCAGCCACTTTTGCCTTTTTGTTTCTCAGGTGATTACAGTTCCTCAGCAACAGTCAGTGAAAGTGACATCTTTTGGAATAGAACGCACACCAGCATTCAATAAACTGACAACTCATTCTAGTGAAGAAGTTTTAGCCTTTACGGACATGGCAAAGTCTCAGTTAGTGGAAATGGAACCTGCCACACACAATCCACAAACTTCACTTCCTTCTCAGAAGTTACGAGTTCTTCATGAAACCTTTAAAGAAGATAAAAAAATTCTCAAACAAGGTGACAACCTCACATCTTTCAGCACAGCTCATGAAGCTGATGTATCTTCAATGACCCCAGAAAAAGAATTGGGGGAAAACTCAGCCACGGAAAGTAGTGTGCATTCTGGACTTGAATTGTTGCTTAAAGAGAGAGAGATACTTATTGCTGGGAAACAGCCAAGCTCTGATAGTGAATTTTCAGCCACTCTTGCTGTCAGAGGGAAGTCAGTGGCAAACACTGGTCCAGAGAGTGGTCAGTGCTTACCACTCCGTGAAGAAAAAGCCTGTGCTCAAATACAGAGCTCACTCTTCTATTCGCCATCTTCTCCAATGAGCAGTGATGATGAGTCAGAAATAGAGGATGAGGATTTGAAGGCAGAGCTTCAAAGATTACGAGAAAAGTAAGATTGTTTCTCTCTCTCTCTCTCTCTTTTTTTTTTGATTGTTTCTCTTTTATCACAAATCTGCCTGGAGTTTTATAGAATTAAGTATTTGATAGCTAATTTACAATTGGTGACATTTAAAAAAATATTTATTTACTTATTTGAGAGAGAGGGAGAGTGAGCAGGGAAGGGACAGAGGGGAAAGAATCTCAAGCAGACTCCGTGCTGAAAGTGGAGCCCAGAACAGGGCTCTAACTCAAAACCTTGAGATCATGACCTGAACCAGAGCCAAAAGTCAGACACTTAACTGACTGAACCACCCAGGTGCCCCACAATTGGTGACATTTTAATGATTGGGAATTTTTGATGATTGAAAACTACAAAGATAGCATCGGATCTACAGGTTAAGGTCTCAGTTCCACAGATGCCAATCATAAGTCCAGGTAGTACTACGTATGCTTCTGACCAACCTGTTGTAAATCAAAGGTTCCTACAAGCTCTTCCTTGGGTTCAGTTATTTACTAGAACAGCTTACAGAACTCAGAAAGAACAGTTTACTTACTAGATCATCAGTTTATTATAAAAGGACACAACTGAGGAACAACCAGATGGCAAGATATAGGGGAAGGGGCATGGAGCTTCCATGCCCTCTTGGGAGTGCCACTCTCCCAGCTTTCATTTATTTACCAACCTGGAAGCTCCCCAAACCCTATAGTTAAGGGATTTTTATGGAAGCTTCATTATAGTAGGTATTATTGATTTAAATTAATGGCCATTGGTGATTAATTGAATCTCTACCTTCTAACCCCTCCCCAGAGGGATAGTGGGAGGGGCTGAAAGTCCCTCTCCCTAATCACTTGGTTGGGTCTCCTGGCAATCAGCCCCCATCCTTAGGGGCTGTTTAAAAGTTAGTACATTTTTTAAAAAGATTTTATTTATTTATTCATGAGAGACAGAGAGAGAGAGAGAGAGAGAGAGAGAGAGAGGCAGAGACATAGGCAGAGGAGAAGCAGGCTCCATGCAAGGAGCCTAATGCGGGACTCAATCCCTGAACTCCAGGGTTATGCCCTGGGCCAAAGGCAGGTACTAAACCACTGAGCCACCCAGGCGTCCCAGTGCATTTTTAAAAAAGATTTTATTTATTTATTCATGAGAGACACAGAGAGAGAGGCAGAGACATAGAGGGAGGCTGATGTGGGACTTGATCCCAGGACCTGGGATCATGCCCTGAGCCAAAGGCAGACGCTCAACCACTGAGCCACCCAGGCGCCCCAAGTTAGTGCATTTATATAAACTTAGGTGTGATTCCAAGGGGCTTGTTACAAATAATAAGATTCCTTTCACCTCTATCACTCCAGAGTTACTTTGGAACTGAAGCTATTTGAGGACAACAGACCAAATATTAAAATAAAAGATTCTCCTGGGACTCCTGGGTGGCTCAGCATTTGAACATCTGCCTTTGGTTAAGGGCATGATCCCAGCATCCTGGGTCCCTGCATGGAGCCTGCTTCTCCTCTCCCTATGTCTCTGCCTCTCTGTGTCTCTCATGAATAAATAAATAAAATCTTTAACAAAAAAATGATAAAATAGAAGATTCTCCTAATCCTTTATAGCTCAGGAGATTACTAGGGTTTTAGGAGCTGTATTCCAGGAACAGGGATAAAGACCAAATGTATATATTTTAATATAAATCATAATATCGCAACAGTAAGAAAACACACAAATCAATCTCTTACTTCTCATGCCCCAATCTCCTTTCTCAGAGGCAACCACTATGAATTGTTTGGTATATATCTTGCCTGTCATTTTTCTATGCATTCACAAATATATACATTTGTATTTTATAAAAGTGAGGTCATAATATACATGTTATTATGTAGTTTTTTATTTAACATTATTGCTTATATATATACATATTTGCACAAATAATCTTTATTCCATACATTAGTCATTTAAAGTTTTTTAGTCCATCATTAATACACATTTCAGCTTTATTCCATGTTTTGCTTATGTAAATAATGTTGAAGTAAACATCCTTCTATTTTTACATACTTACATATTTTTTGTGGGATAGATCCCTAAAAGTAGAATTTCTGGGTTAAAAGGTTTGTACACTTTAAATTGATAGCTACTGCTAAATTGTTATCCAAGGTAGCTATACCATTTTATACACCAAACAAATATATGTGAAAGTGGGGTCCCTGGCTGGCTCAGTCAGTAGAGCATGTGACTCTTGATTGTAGGATCATGAGTTCCAGCCCCACGTTGGGCATAGAGATTACTTAAAAATACATATACATGATAGTACCTTTTTTCCTACTTAACAACATTGGACTGGATATTATTGATCCTTTTACTTTTATTCCAAGCAGATGAACTAAAAATATTTCTTAAGAAATAATTGTAGTCTCCTAATTAATAGTGAAGTTGAACATCATCTCATATTTATTGGCTCCTTTTATTTCCTCCTCTTTGGAGTTGCCTTCATATATTCTTTCCCCTTTTTCCCTATAAGGTTGTTTCTTGTTTTCTTATTGATTTTTAGGAACTATCTGTATATTCTGAATAGTAACCTTTTATTATATGTTGCAAATATTTTGTTATTTATATTTGCAGCATATAATAAAGGTTAACATTATCAATATTATGTGACTTTAAATTTTATTTTATTCTCTTTCACTATATTGAAGTTTTAGAAATTTGTTCTTGTCAAATTTGTTCACTTTTTTTCCTTAGTGTCTGATTAGTTTAATGTGTTTAGGAAGGCATATCCCATCCTAAAATTGTGAATATTCTGTATTTTCACATTCTTAATCTAAGTTCCTTGTTAAACTTTACTTGTATTGACATAGAGTTTCTTGGATCATCTATATGGTGCCAGTGCTATTAAAATGCTTTCTGCATGATTTTCATTTAGACACATTCAGGAGGTGGTAAATCTTCAAACCCAGCAGAATAAGGAGCTGCAGGAGCTCTATGAACGCCTTCGGGCAATTAAAGATAGCAAAATCCAGTCATCAGAGGTTCCTCAGCCACCTTCATCACCACGTAGACCAAGATCTTTCAAAAGCAAACTTCGTAGCCGCCCCCAGTCCTTGACACAAGTGGACAGTGGTGCAGCTGCTGCAGGTAAATTGGTCTTAAAAGTGATTTAAAAAACATGGTCAAAGATCAGCAAAATTAGAAATATTATGATAATATATTTATTTTTATAATTTATTTCTTATTAAGCTAAGATGCTTTAAAGAAGTACACATTATCCTCAGATTCTTTTCTACCTTTTTGATATTAAATATTCTTTTATGAAATAATGGTAAGGACAGATGATAGATTTTGGAGAGCAGGTGAGTGTGTTTTATGTTTTTACTTGGAAAACAAATACCTGGAAGCCCAACATCAATCCCCCACATAGTTTTTGAAATGTTAGCAGTCAGTGGGAACTGTGGGTTTGCATTTGGAGTTTGTTGAGGAATTTCTAGGTAACAAAGACAATCTTAAAATTACAGTCATATTCTATGTGATGTAGAGATCATCATTTATTATTTATGAGAATATTAGAAAAATGTACTTATTTGATTTGAAAAAAGAGGATCAGTCTCTACTTAATGAAGAAGTTGTTAATTGAATCAGACTTCTTCGTTACATGTGCATAGTCAAGTGGAGGTTGACGGTGAACCATAAGGATATATGTGAGATCTCAACAGAATTTGTGGTAGACAGAATAACAGCCCTCAAACATGTCCTTATGCAAATTCTTGGAACCTGTGACTACATTTGGTTATGTAGCAAAGGGGAATGGAGGTTGTAGATGGAATTAAGTTTGATAATAAACTGACTTTAAAATAGAGTATACTGGATTATCCGGGTGGGTCAAATGTAATCACAAGGGCCCTTTAAAGTGAAAGAGAGAAAAGAGGGTCAAAGAAAAGATGTGAGGAGAGGAACAGTGGCAGACAGATGTAACATTGCTGGATTTGAAGATAAAAGAGAAGTTTGTGGGCAGCCCTGGTGGCGCAGGCAGTTTAGCACTGCCTGTAGCCCGGGGCGTGATCCTGGAGACCTGGGATCGAGTCCACGTCGGGCTTCCTGCATGGAGCCTGCTTCTTTTGTGTCTCTGCCTCTCTCTCTCTCTCAATAAATAAATAAATAAATCTTAAAAAAAAAAGAAGAGAGAAGTTCGATCAGTAGCAGGAACAGAGAGCTAACCCCAGAGAGCCCTGAGCAGCCCTACCACCGCTGCCGGCCTAGTTACCATCACACCCCGGGAGGAGCCTAGTTACCATCACACCCCGGCAGCCGGCCCCAGTCACCATCACCGCAACCACGAGCAGCGAGGCAGAGACCCAGCAGCCACCCGCCACCCCCGCCCTCAGCGCTGCAAATACCAAGCTTGGCACCATGGGAAGCAGTGGCCTCACATCAGCCGCACCTGCCGGCAGGGACAAAAAGGTCATTGCAACAAAGGTTTTGGGAACAGTAAAATGGTTCAGTGTAAGAAACAGATATGGTTTCATCAACAGGAATGACACCAAGGAAGGTGTATACACCAGACTGCCATAAAGAAGAATAACCCCAGGAAGTACCTTCGCAGTGTAGGACATGGAGAGACTGTGGAGTTTGATGTTGTTGAAGGAGAAAAGGGTGTGGAGGCAGCAAACATTACAGGCCTTGGTGGAGTTCCAGTGCAAGGCAGTAAATATGCAGCAGACTGTAACCATCATAGATGCTATCCACCTTGCAGGGGTCCTCCACGCAATTACCAGCAGAATTACCAGAATAGTGAGAGTGGGGAAAAGAACGAGGGATCAGAAAGTGCTCCTGAAGGCCAGGCCCAACAGCACTGGCCCTACCACAGGCAACGGTTCCCACCTTATTACATGCAGAGACCCTATGGGCATCGACCACAGTATTCCAACCTTCCTGTGCAGGAAGAAGTGATGGAAGGTGTTGACAACCAGGGTGCAGCAGAGCAAGGTAGACCAGTGAGATGGAATATGTATCGAGGTTATAGACCACAATTCTGTAGGGGTCCTCCTCACCAAAGACAACCTAGAGAGGATGGCAATGAGGAAGATAAGGAAAATCAAGGAGATGAGACCCAAGGTCAGCAGCCACCTCAATGTCAGTACCGCGGCAACCTCAATTACCACCACAGACGCCCAGAAAACCCTAAACCACAAGATGGTAAAGAGACCAAAGCAGCCGTTCCACCAGCTGAGAATTCGTCTGCTACCGAGGCTGAGCAGGGCAAGGCTGAGTAAATGCCAGTTTACCATCTCTACCATCATCCGGTTGAGTAATCCAATATGAAAAAATGAAGATGAAATTCCAGCAATAAGAAATGAACAAAAGATTGGAGCTGAAGACCTTAAGTAAGTGCTTGCTTTTTGCCCACTGACCAGATAAATAGAACTATCTGCATTATTTATGCAGCATGGGGTTTTTTTATTATTTTTACCTAAAGATGTCTCTTTTTGGTAATGATAAGCGTGGTTTTTTTTTAAAGCCTGGTTTTTCTCAATACACCTTTAAAGGTTTTTAAATTGTTTCATATCTGGTCAAGTTGAGATTTTTTTAAGAACCTCATTTTTAATTTGTAATAAAAGTTTACAACTTGATTTTTTTCAAAAAAAGTCAACAAACAGTAAGCACCCATTAATAAAGGTCTTAAATAATAACAAAAAAAATAAAAGAAAAGAAGACAAAAGAAGAGGGGCACAAACCAAGGAATTCAGGCTGCCCCTAAAAGCTGGAAAAGGCTGGGGAACAGATCTTCTCTAGAGCCTCCAGAAGGAATGCATCCCTACCAACACCTAAATTGTAGTTCAGTGAGACCCATGATTGCCTTCTAACCTACAGAACTATAAGATGATAAATTTGTGTTATGTTGGTATGGATGTTAGTCACTAATCTATGGTTTGATTACAAGATGCAGCAGCCATCAGGGAACTTTGAAAAAGCAGTTTATTCATGGGACCTGGAGGGTACACGATATGCCTGGGGTCCACAAGCAGACCTGAGTTCTGCTTTTGTTGGGTTGAGGGTAGGGTGCCAGGGATTTTTCAGGTTCACTTTTTATTGGTGAATTTGCTCTTATGTTTTAATAAGAGCAGGAATAAAAGCACAGGAAAGGAAAAATGGGGTCACTCAAGTGATTAGTTACCTAGGTCAACCCAGACTTTTTAAAAGGGGAATCTCATGGGTGGGGTAGACTGGCTTTTTATCTAGTTGTGTAGCTGGCCATGTGTTTATTGGAAATGGATGTCTTTGAAATGAATGCCTCAAAAATCAACAGCTTAACATCAGGTGCATGCATTACAATCAGAAAAGCTGATTGTCAGACACTTACACTATACCACTTCTTTCTAGTCAACTATAGCCAGAGGCAAGTAATCTCATGGTAAAAACAGGTCTTTTGAGACTGGCTTCTTTTGACTCAGAATATTCTCCTTGAGATTCTTCAAATTATTTTATGTTATAATACTTATTCCTTTTTGTTGCTGCATAATATGTTGTGGTATGGATGTACCACAGCTTCTTTATCCTGTTGAGAGACACTTATGTTGTTTCCCATCTTGGGTTTTACAAATGAAACTGCCACTGTAAGTATTCATGTATAGCTTTTGGAGTGAATATAAGTATTCAGATCACTTGGATAAAACAGAAGATTGCTGAGTCATATGGTACATATATATAGAAAATTTTTAAGAAATTGCAAAACTGTTTTCCTAAACAGTCATATCATTTTCCATTCCCATGAGCACTATATGGGACTTCTAGTTTCTCTGGATGCTCTTCAGCCCTTGGTATTATCAGTATATTTTATTTAGCCAATCTAATAGGTATATGGTGGTATAACATAGTCGTTTTAGTTTTCATTTCCCTAATGGTTAGTGATGTTGAACATTTTTTTCTTGTGCCTATTTGTGATCCATATATCCTCTGATGAAGTGCCTGCTCAAGTCTTTTATCAGTTTTTCTTTCCTGTTTGTTAGAAGTAGAAAGATTTATAGAGGATTGGTGTTGATTCTTCCTAAAATGTTTGGTAGAATTAAACAGTAAAGCCATCTGGGCCTTCATTTTCTATGTTGGGAGTTTTTAAAATACTAATTCAATCTCTTTGCTTATTATAGCTCTATTAAAATTTTCTCTTTAGTGTAATTTTATAGAAATCTGACCCTTTCATCTAAATTAATTTGTCAGCATACAGTAGTTAATAGTATTCTCTTATCCTCTGTATTTCTGGAAGATTTGTAGTGATGTCCCTCCTTTCATTTTTAATTTTAGTAATTGGATCTCTTTTTTTTTTTGGTCAGTCTAGTTAAAAGTTTGTCAGTTTTACTGATCTTTTCAAAAAAGGTTTCATTGATTCTGTTGCTTTTCTCTATTTATTTCCACTGTAATCTTTTTTTTTTTTTTTTTTTTTTTTTTTTTTTAATATTTTATTTATTATTTATTTATTTAAGTCACAGACAGAGAGAGAGAGAGGCAGAGACACAGGCAGAGAGAGAAGCAGGCTCCATGCACCAGGAGCCCGATGTGGGATTCGATCCCGGGTCTCCAGGATCGCGCCCTGGGCCAAAGGCAGGCGCCAAACCGCTGCGCCACCCAGGGATCCCTATTTCCACTGTAATCTTTATTATTTTCTTCCTTGTGCTTGCTTTGAGTTTACTATTCTTTTTCTACTTTCTCTAGAATAAACACAGCAAGATCCATACCTAAACACATGAACTTTCATCAGTTTAATTATGATATGTATAGGTATAGCTCTCATTGATATTTTTTATCATTGATTTTTTTTTCTATTATGCACATCTTATGCTTGATGGTATTCCACAGGTGACTAAGGCACTGTTTATTTTTTACTCCTTTTTCCTACTGTTTCTCAAGTGGATTTCTCCATTAATCAATCTTATTGATTGATTCTATCTTTTGCCCTCATATCTGTTGTTGAACCACTGTAGTGAATTTTTCTATTTCAATTATTATACTTTTAAACTCCAGAGTTTATATTTTTATAAATAATTTCTATCTCTATTGATAATCTCTATTTGATGTGAGATACAGATATCATACTTTAAACTTTTAGGCATAGTTTCCTAAAATTCAAATACAGGTTTTGTTTACCAAGACCAAAATCTAGGCCCCCTTCAGGATATTTTCCTGACTTTTTTCTGTATATGTGGTATACTTTCTTCTTTCTTTGAATGTCTCTTAGTTTTGTGATAAAAACTGGACATCATAGGTAAAATATTGTAACAACTCTGGTATCAGATTCTTCCACCCTCTTTCCCATTTTGTTTGTTTGTTTATTATTGTATTTTCTTGTTGCTGCTTATTTGTTTACTGAGTTTCCAACACTACTCTATATCCCCTGCGGTGTATGGCCATTGAATTCTTTGCAACTTTAAAAAAATTGTTTTTATTTTTAAGTCTGGCATGCTGATGTTCACATGTGGACAGTGGGCCAGTACATTCAGTGGTGAACCAACGAGTTTTCAGAAGTTTTCATTAAATGCCTCATCTGGATGTTTTTGCCAAGGGGATCTCTATGAGAAGGCACACTTTCAAGCTTCACTTTCTAAGACAACTTTTGAAATAATTTTCTGCTTGCCAGGAACTGAAGTTCAGCCAGAACTGAGTGGTACTTTCTCCTTTCTCGGGTCTTTCTTGGCATGCCAGACATTTATATTCCTAGGAATATGTCAGGGGTTTTGAAAGTTTCCTATGGTCATCTAACTATCCTAGAATTTTTAAAATTTTAGGGCAGCCTCTAGTTTGCCCCAACTGAATCACAGCCTTCTGCATCTAAGGTGTTGCCAGTACTTTCCTGTTGTTTCAGTAATGCCCTGGAGGTAGCTCCCTACCCAACCCCACTCCCCATACCCAGCCTGCCTGGGCTGACCTGAGCTCTGAAATGAAACCAAATATCCACCGCACTTTAAGAATAGAGATTTATTTTTTAGGTTGTTGCAAGTTTAGACACAATATTGACTGTGCTCTGGGGTTGGTACTTTTAAAGGAACTCAAAAAGAGGTCTAGTCTCTATTGTCTGCAGTTGCTGCTGGGTTTTGGCTATCATAACACTGAGCTGAGGAAGAAGCAGGGATGGGAATTGCCAAAAGTTAAAAATGTCACAGACCTCAGTAATTTGTCTTGGATAAATGATTTTTATTTCGTTCTGTGTCTTTGGATAATTGTCAGAGTTCTGAAATGGTTGGTGTGAGCTGTTTTGCCCATATTTTTATTATCTTAAAGAGCACGTTCACTGGGGCACCTGGGTGGCTCAGTGATAAAGTGTCTGCCTTTGGCTTAGGTCATGATCCCAGAGTCTTGTGATCAAATTCCACATCGGGGTCCCCATGGGGAGTCTGCTTCTCCCTCTGCCTATGTCTCTGCCTCTCCCTCTGTGTCTCTCATGAATAAATAAATAAAATCTTAAAAAAAAAACCACGTTCACCTTAGGCCCTTACTCTGCATTTTTGAAGTCCTTCTCTTTTCTCTTTTTCTATTATCTGAAAGAGCTTATTTCTTCTTTAACTGGAAGAATTTTCCAATGAAACCAGTTGGGCTCAGAGATTACTATTTTAGGACATTTTTCACTACAAATTCAAATTAGTTAATAGTAGTTGTGGGACTTTTCAGTTTATACTTTTTGTGTTGAGTAAGTTTTGGTAGTTTGTAGGTTTTGAAGCTTGGTCCATTTCATCTAAGTTGTTCAATCTTTGTGTTTAGAGTTTATTATTACCTTTTCAAGCTCTTGGAAACCTGTAGTAACATCACCTATTTCTGATATTTGTAATTTTTGTCTTCTCTTTTTTCCTGTCAGTCTTGATAAAGGCTTATCAATTTTGTTGATCTTTTCAAAGAGATCCAGTGTTTGCTTTTATTGATTTTCTCTATTGTTTACCTGTTTTAATTTGCATTGATTTCTGCTCTTCATATTCTCTTCTCCTTACCCATGCCTTGTTTTTATTTTGCCCCTTTCTCTAATTTCCTTAAATGGAAGCTAAGATTTTTTTTTTGTTGCTAAGATTATTTTTTAAAGATTTATAGGTAAAATCTTTAGAAAAAAACCCTATCTAGAGTGCTTATTTTTTATAAGAAGTAATGGACCCAGTTATTTTTTTTTAAGATTTATTCATTTATTTGAGAGAGAAAGCACACACACAAGTGGGGGGAGAGGCAGAGGGAGACACTATCAAGCAGATTCCCCACTGAGTGTGGAACCCTATGCTGGCTCAGACCGAAGACCCAAGAGATCATGACCTGAGTCAGAACCAAGAGTAGGCTGCCCAACCAACTGAGCCACCTAAGCGCCCCTGTGAGTTTACCTTGTGAGTTGTAGCCTATCTTCTTTGGTCTGTTGTTCCAATGTTAGCTCAGTTGCATTGCCTCTGTGGTGTTCTTTGGATCTTTCCCACATGTGGGTCTCCAAGTGGTCAATCTCAGTCTTTGGCAGTTGTCTTAGTTCAGTTCTCATGTCTTTGGTGTACTGCATTTCTTGTTGCTGAGAGAAAGGAGTATGCTCAGGTGTGCCCCTTCATAATAGGAAGAGAGCATAAGGAAGTCTGTGCATGAATTTCTCCAGATTCCTGTCTTTTTCCCTTGCTGATCTATCATGCATCTTTTTGCTGTAATAAACTTAGCTGTGAGTACAACTACATGCTGAGTCCTCAGAACTGAATCACTGAATCTGTGAGTGGTTTTGAGGACCCTGAAACATAATTACATAATCTCAATCCTCAAAAGAACTCTAAGGTAGATAGAAGTTAATGTCTGTCTTTTATAGGTAAGAAGACTAAAGTTAGTGAGGCTAAACAACTTCCCTAAGACCTAAGACCTCAGTTCATAACAGAGGGAATCCAAATCTGTTTAACCCCAAAGACTTGGTTCTTTTTTGTTATTCTGCATTGCCTCCCAATATCAAAAATTGTGTCTGCAGTGGGTTGAGAGGAAGCAATGGAGAATCATAGTGGATGATAGTGGTCTGAGATTGCTACATATAGGTTGTAGTATTTGAGTTGGTCTTGAAGGATAAATAGGATTAAAATTGGTGAAGTGCTGTGGGAAGAGTATTGTCAGTAGGTAGAATTGCATGATATAAAGGCATGCAAATGGTAAAATTTAAGATTTATTTCCAAGAAAGAAAATATAACAGTTGAGTGAAATGGAGGGTTTACATTAGAATTAGAAGGTTTTTCTTACATACTTTACAAAAAGAACTTTTGGCTTGTCTATGCTCTAGTTTGGTGTAAGATAATTTATCTAACACATAATGATATGTTTAAGCTTAATACATGAGATATAGTATGTATAAGGATAATAAACACCTGTTCTGCAAAGATAACCATGACTACTAACAATGACTTTACCACGTCAACAAGTTAAAAACCCACTGTTGTTGGTATTAAGAAACCTTTAGGGCAGCCTGGGTGGCTCAGAGGTTTAGCGCCACCTTCAGCCCAAGGCATGATCCTGGAGACCCAGGATTGAGTCCCACGTCGGGCTCCCTGCATGGAACCTGCTTCTCCCTCTGCCTGTGTCTCTGCCTCTCATTAATAAATAAATAAAATCTTTTAAAAATAAAAAGAAACCTTTAAGGGGGAGGAGGAAGAGGAGTGAAATCGAAAATAGTTAGCTGATACTAATCTGGTGGTAGTGTGAAGAATATATTGGCTAGAGCTAGGGAGTGAGTCCATTTATTTAGATCATTGTACTCACAGCATTCCATGTATGAGATGATTAAGAGCTTAGAGAATTATGGAAGTGAAAATAGGCAAGAGGTGTTGTATAGGATGAATTGCAATGATGTGGTGATGAATTAGATATTTGTCTGTTTTTGGTTAGATCCAAATGTTCAGAGTCAAGTGACTTGGAGAAAATGTGAAAGATATCACAGAAATAGGACACTTAGGTGAACTGTTATGTGTATTGAATTGAACAATTTATTGACATCCAAGGGGAAAAAACACATTTGGGTTTTGAAATTGGATTGAAGATGGGTCAAGATCTGAGATAAGAGATGGGAACCCATTGCAGTTGGATGGTCACTAAAACTATCTGAATGTGGGCATCACCTTAGGGAACAAACAAACAAACAAACAAACAAACAAAAAGAGCACCAAGTACCATACTCTGGTTTTATTCATTTCATCAGTAAGAAATGAATATTAAAGAATATCTTTGAAGTTAAGTAATGTCATAAGTAATGTTGACATTTTTTATAAATGGTAAAACATTTGTACAGTACTTCTTTTCATGTAAGTATTTTCTCGTTTGTGAGCTTCAAATTAAGTGATCTTTTATGGTATATGAAAAACTCTTAAATGAAATCAATAAATAATTGTCCTTTTCATGTGTAGAGTATAGTTAGGCCCTGGATAACGTTCAAATCACATTTTCTGCTTCTCATGTAGCACTTTATTCTTGATAACTTCTGGAAGGTATGTGTGTGCATATCATTCTGTTGCCTACTTAGGAGTCTTGCCCTTGGCCCCTATTTCATTTAAATACCTGCTTGGTTTGCTAATCATTTCTTCACTTGCTGGCTTTTGTGCCACTGGTGCAACATCCATCATTACCATCAATTGAGAGTTCAAGATCACTTGTTCCATCAGAGCTGTACACAAGAATCCTGACATTGGGCTTTCCCTTAGTGCAGAAATGTTCTTAAATGAATGACATTCCAACTTAGCTTTATGTGACACAATTTTTTTTTAAGAAACTAAGGGGAATAAGCACAAAAGTACTCCTTGGAAGAAGTGGGGTGGGCAAAAATGCTGGCACTAACTTGTATATGGTTCTGGCTATCTTCTCCTTTTTACTCCTGCCTGCTGACATTTTTCCAGGGTAAGAAGACAATCTTAGGTTTCAGCTCCAGAGTCTTACCCAATATCATTCTATTTGTTCCATCACTGGAGTTGATGGAGAATTAGATGAACGTGCAGAGGGATTACAGGAAAAAATGTCTTTATTATAGGCTGACTTGGTGTCTTTGAGTTTTAAGTCTTAGAAAAGGAGAAAAAATAAATAAATAAATAAAAAAGAAAAGGAGAGACTTCCAGCAAAATTGGTATGTCCTTTTGGTATCTCATGGTTGCCCAAAATGTAGTATCCATGATTTTGATAAAACTCATTTGTATATGTGAATATGGTCCAATTAATTCATTAAGCTATTCTCTTTTTTTTATTTTTTTATTTTTTTATTAAGCTATTCTTAAGCAAATTTCATTAATATATTTTCATTTAAGATTTAATCTCCTTGAATCTAAGCTTTTAGTAGTGCAGAATTCGTTGAGAATCACAGATTTTGTATAAGCAATCATTAAGATTATCATGTTCCTCCTTTTGAAGCAATTTCCCCCATTCATTTCCCAGTGTCTTCTGTGGTACAGTAGAAGGTACACTGACCTAATTGTCTGGATACCTGGGTTCTAGCTGAGCACATAGCCTCAGCTTCTGGATCCCATTCTTTTCATTGAAAAAAAAAAAAAAGAATACTTGTTGAGCCTATATCACAGGCCTGTTGTAAGTCTCAAAAATGATAAAGAAAATTACTTTGAAAGTGTCAATATGGAGGCTTTTTGTATCATCTTCTGCAATTTCTATATTTTTCATAATTAAAAAACTACCATAATAAATGTACAAGAAATTTTCATATGCTTGTTTAATAAAATCCCTGAAAATGTTATTGTGCTTATATTTCACAACTCTATTTCCTAAAATTCATTTTAAATCCACTCTCTTGGGGGATCCCTGGGTGGTTCAGTGGTTTAGCTCCTGCCTTTGGCCCAGGGCGCGATCCTGGAGTCCCGGGATCGAGTCCCACATCGGGCTCCTGGCATGGAGCCTGCTTCTCCCTCCTCCTGTGTCTCTGCCTCTCTCTCTCTCTCTATGTCTATCATGAATAAATAAATAAATAAATCTTAAAAAAAATAAAAAAAATAAACCCACTCTCTTAAGTTTTGGTGTGTAAATCAGAGGAATTGGAACTTCATGAATTTTTTTCTGTGAAAATGATTTAGTGAATGTGTATAATAGTACTAAATAATTTAAAGACTTAGTGTGACGTTCAGATTAGGAAATTTTTTTTTTTGGCAGAGACTTCTATAATTGATTTGTTTCATTTATTTGGACATCTTATGCTCTACAACTCTTGAGGTTCACAGACCATCTGCATTCTTGTTTCTGCCATTTATCATTAAACAAAAATATTGGTTAGAAAATTAGATTCTGGTTTTCTGATGCTGGTTGAAAGTCAGTATGGTATATTGAAAAGAGAGAGCATCCTTGTCTACACAGGCCTGATTCAGTTGGTAACTAATTGCAAGAACTCATCATACTTATTCTGGGGCTCATTCACCCATTATAAAACAAGTGGTTTGAATTAGACTTCTAAGATTCTTTGCAATTTTAACATTCTATGGTTGTTTTTTGAACTCTTCTAAATATCTATCTGAGGAAACTAATATAAAGATTATAATTGATACTGTTTTTAGAAATATTGTTTATTATATTTGACTTATAACTTCTACCTTATTTGACTTAAACCAAGGTGACCATATAATTTGCCATCCAAATAGAGGAAACTTTTGAAAGCTAATAATTACTCCAGGGCAGCAGCTTTTAAACCAGAACTGTCCCAGATAAACTCAAATATCTGGTTACCCTATATGTACCCTATATGTGAATTTCTGTCAACTGCATTATTGGCCAAAATCAGTATTTATCAGTTTTAATTCCTTTTTGTGATTTTCCTGTTTTTTTTCTTCTAGATCCACTGTGTGTGGAAAGTAATGTAGCATCATGCCAGCAGTCTCCAGCTAGTAAAAAAGGGATGTTCACAGACGACTTACATAAATTGGTGGATGACTGGACAAAGGAAGCAGTAGGAAATTCTCTAATTAAGCCAAGTTTAAACCAACTCAAACAGAGTCAACACAAACTCGAGACAGAAAACTGGAACAAAGTATATGAAGTAAGTTGGTTTTATGTGTTCCTCTTTATTTATGAGAACTAAAACCAGGGGCACCTGGGTGGCTCACTTGGTTAAGGATCTGACTCTTGATCTCAGCTCAGGTCATGATCTCAGGGTTGTAAGTTCAAGCCCCACATTGGGCTTCATGCTGGGCATGGAGCTTACTTTAAAAAAAAAAAGAACTAAAACCATAAAAATTGATTCACTTAGGCCTATGGTTAAAGTCACTATGAGAGAATGGTGTGATTTGACAACATAGAGATTTTTATCCTCGTCTAGATTCATTATGTCTTGGAGCAAATTATCTTTTAGACAAGAGGTCAGCAAAGTTTTTCTGAGAAGGGGCCAGCTAGGAAATACTTTCAAGCCATGTAGTTGCAACTAGTCAATTCTGTCATAGGGCAAAAGCAGCCATCGACAAATCATAAATGAGTGCATGTGGCTTTGTTCCATTAAAACTTGATTTGCAAAAAGAGGTGGCAGACTGTAGATTTCTGTCCCTTGTTTTAGACTCTTATACCTGAAAAAATAAACATCAAGTATCAAAAGAAAGCATCTGTAGCGAGGATTAATTCAGTCCTGTGGTGCAAGAAAAGTTTGGGTTTTGAGGAAAAGGTATCATATGTTGTATGTCAATATTCTTAGAACTATTAAGTGATCTCATTTGTTTGGTTTAAGAAATAATTTCAAAGCTTTTTAAGCTAGAATACTATAAAAGGCATCTTAAGTTTACAGATGAGATGCCTAGTTAATTGCATATGGCCTTAGTCAGATGTACATGTATTTGAGATATAGAAAGATGTCCTGAATGCATTCTGGATTGGGAAGAAGGCAGGCTTATAGAACAGTACATACAGTATTTGTTTAAAATTACGTATATTAGATATATGTATATACACATAGAAATGAGAAAAGCCATTAACAATAGGCTGGATGGTGGAATCTGGGCCTTATTTTACTTTGTACTTCTCTGTTTGGATTTTTAAAGTATTTTTCAAAATTAGTAAATCTATTAAAATGTGTATCAGGGCTTAGAATCTGAACCCTCATAATTGAAATATATTTGTGTGCTGTGTTATGTATGTATGTGTATATTTGTACACATGTATGTATGTGTATATTTGTAGTCATTGTATATAGTTTAGTAAAGGAAGTCTGAAAATACGTTTAGTGTTAATCTTGAATAGAAATTTCAAAAACCTAGACTTCCCAAACTAGTAAGCAGCATATCTTCTTGGGGACTCTGTGTATTTATCTTATTCCTGGCACCGATTTATACACAGATAGTATCACCATTGTAAAAATTGGAAGGCTTTAGAGGCAAATTTCAAGGCATAAATGCATTGGTGCTGCCATTGAGAGATCCTCTGAATACTGTGAATGGAGACTTTTGTTGACTAGTAGGAGGGTGGTTTTTTGCAGTATAATGGGGGATTTTTGGAGGGAGAGTGAGTAGAAAATGGAGTATGAACAAAAGTGGTGAAGGACACAGAATTGGGTTCCAGTGTCAACTCAGTCACTTACTAGTTGTGTGACTATAGGCAAGTCATCTGTGCCTCAATGTCTATGTCCTTAAAACAGAGATACTTACCTGCCTTATAAGATTGCTGTGAGGATTAAATGAGGTGTAACACCTATAAAGTGACTAGCACAAAGTAGTAATATTTTTGTATTTTGAGTTCAGTTGATTACATCTTTGTGTGGAAAGCTCATCTCCTAATCTAATGTTCTTGCTTGTTACTGGTCTGTGGCCTTACTTAGAAAATTTTGTCACAATTATGTCAGGCCCTTTACTTTGTGCCAAGCGCCCTACTAGGCACTGGATTTGATGAGCAAAAACAAGTATGTGCCCTCTCTCATGGAACTTACACTCTGGTGGGACAGTTAGATATGAACAGACTAATATAAATAAATATAAAATTGTAGCTGTAATATGGACTACAAAGGAAAAATATAGGATATCATATAGTAAGAGATTTGATCTAATAAAAGGAAGTCAAGCTTTCCCTGAGAAAGTGATGATTGAACAGAGATCTGAAGAATGAGTAGGTGTTGACTAGGTGAAAAAGGAAGGGGATATGATTCCAAGCAGAAAGAAGAGCATATGCAAAAGCCATGTATGGCTAAAGGGATTACAAGGGGACTGAAAATAGGCCCATTTGGCTGAAGTGAAGAGAGCAGAGAGGAGCTGGTGCACAGTGACTCTAAGGACGTTGGGAGGGCCTTAAAAGTAGTGATGATAAGGAACTTTGTCTATTTTAAGAAAGCTAGATAGCAAAAAAAAAAAAAAATTGGATAGCCATTGAAGCCCTAGGGTTAACATCACATTTGCTTTTTGAAAAGGTTATTCTGACTTGAAACAAGAAGAAAGGATTTTTGGGGGTAAGGATACGAGTTGATAGATCGGTTAAAATTTAGTCACAGTAGTGCAGATAAAGAGAAGTTGAGATGAAGAAAAGTGAACAGATTCTAAGAATGTTTAAGAGAGAAAATGGGGGAGCCTGGGTGGCTGAGTCAGTTAAGTGTCTGACTCTTCATCCCAGCTCAGGTCTTGATCTTGGGGTCATGAGTCAAGCCCTGCTTTAGGCTTCACACTGGGCATGGAGCCTACTTAAAAAAAGGAGATAGAGAAAATGGACAAGATTTAGTGATGGAATAGATGTATGGCAGAGGGAAGGGATCAAGACTAGGTTTCTGGCTGGCATTACTGGCTATCATTCCAGCATGCCAATTACTGAGATGTGGAACATGAGTAGGCAGTGCGTTTTGGTAGAGGAAAGACCATAGGTCATTTGAATCTCAAATCCCTTTGAAATATGCAAGAAAAGGTTAAGTATAACAAATCATCTCTCATTGTCTTTTTTAAAAATAAAAACCACATTATTTGTAAAATAATATTGTTCATAGAATTTAATAAATGCAGTAAAGTACAGATCTTAAAACAGCACCTTCTAATCCCACTACCTAGAAATTATTGTCACTAACTTTAGATAAACACCATTTCAGATATCTTTCTATGTTTGTATTTAGATACATGGAAATGACTTTATAAAAATGCAATCATATATATATGCTCTTTTGAATCAGAAGTATTAAATTTAATTTTACTTTAACAGGACAAAAACACTGATACGAAGAAGGGATTACTGAACTTGAAGTGAAAGTATTTTTTTCACCTCAAGAGATGTAGTCATTCATTCTTGAATCAAGCAAAAGCCTTTAGCTTTAGTTTGAAAGTTTATTTGAAAGGCTTTTAGCTTGACTATTCAGTTTAGAAGAACTAAGCATTTGGGACTGATACCAAACTCTAAGTGGGATTTATTTACTTTCATTAGACATATTATTACCATGTGCATAAGATTTCAGTAATCTCTGTATGTGTGCATAATCACAAGAAGACATGATAAGAAGAGTCAGGCAGGAATATATTTTCACAATACTGCCAAAAACATAATTGTCTTGAGTTTAAACTTCCAAAAATGCTACAGGAACATTAGACTTTAAGGCAATGAGTAGAAGTGGGTAGGGAGGTGACATTTGTTGAGCACTTACTATATATGCCACGCTCTTTTCCCTTGTGTCACACTAAATCATGCTTCTCTGTCTCCAAAGAATTATGTAGTAAGCTGGGCTATTATTGTCTGTGGTGCTGAATGAGAGAATTCATGGGGCTGGCAAAAGGAAATAAAGATAGAAGAGTAGTGCTAGCATAAAGAAAGGCGATGACACTAACTGGACAGACATTTAGCAGGGTCCTTGGAGTAGGCTGGAACTCTATTCAAATCCTTACCTCACTATAAAGTTGCTTAGTGATATTAGGTGTTACCAATTTTGAGCTTCGGTTTCCTTAATCTGAAAATGCCTACTTTGCAGGGCAGTAGTGAAGAGGAAGTGAAAGAAGGTATGCAACAATGCTTGGTACACAGATAGGTGGTCTAAAAGTGGTACCCATTTATAGTAATAATGGGAATAGTAAGCCAGAAAGAATAGGAAGGAATATAGATGGGTAAAAGCATCAACCAAATGAACTGATCTTTTGTTTTTATTTTTGTTTTTGTTAGAATACTCCATCTACTATGGGCTACACATCAACATGGATTTCTTCTCTGTCCCAAATCCGTGGAGCTGTCCCAACCTCCATGCCACAAGGACTCCCACTCCCTTCATTTCCTGGGCCATTATCATCATATGGAATGCCCCATGTTTGTCAGTATAATGCTGTGGGGGGGCCAGGGTACCCAGTACAGTGGGTAGGAATTTCAGGAACACCACAACAGTCTGTAGTAATTCCTACTCAATCTGGGGGACCATTCCAGCCAGGAATGAATTTACAGGCATTTCCAGCTTCATCAGTGCAGAATCCATCTGCAATCCCTCCTGGTCCCAAATGAATCAGAGTAGATGATGAAGAAAAGGGAGATTTTTTCAGAATTATTTTCAGGACACCTAAGATACTAAACGTTCTTCTTGGGTTCTGCCACATTTTCCCTCATTTGAGTTTACTTTCCACTGTACTTTTTCATTCCATTGTGGTATTTTATATAGCTCATCATTCTGTAGAACTGTGCAGTTTGTACATAGAACACTGCACACAGAAATGTTTTTTCACTGCAAATCCTATCCTCTTTGATACTTGATTTTTTTAAAAAATACCGTTCAGAATGCTTTAATAAGCTCAGCTTGAGCATTACCATTTCCAGGACACTTTTCATGAATTGCTGAGAAGCCCCCATTTTTTACTGCTGCTATCTGCAGCTGGATGATACTTTAAAATGTATAAAAACTATTTAAATTGATATTCCCCAAACGTGGACGAAGTGAGACCCTCCAAAAGCTGGAGTCTTATGGGATTCTTCACATGTTTATCTTAGGTTTACTTTCACAGAAGGCAGGGTAACTTACTGCAGGAAACATTTTGGTATATAAAATTAGAATAACTTTGTCAACCAATATAGACCGTGAGCCCTTTTTAATGTGATTTTCTTCCCGTCTTCACAGCAGGAGGAGTGAAGCCTTGTTTTAGGTGAGGCGGAGAGAAAGGAAAAAACAGAACTGTAACAGTTCCTTGATTCTGCAGATACTGTAGCTGCTTTAGGATTTCAATAGTAATTCAAAGCAGCTATCTCCTTGTTTCTCATGTGCACACTACATTGTTTTGGGGCATCTGAGAGGCATTGGTTTGGCTTGCATTCTTTTGCAAGGGATATATTGCAGCTGATATGAATCTCATTTTGGGGGAATCTTTGTATTCCTAACAAAGAGGATTCAAGTTACACCTCTCAATCCATTCTTCTGAAGTAAAATGTACTTGACAAGTTGGTTGTAGGTTTTGAGACTTACACATGAAACACTGGCTTTACAGGGTTCTAAAATGTGGGGTATACACTGTCCTGCAGTGAGATAGTAGACCCTTGAAGGACACTATTTAAGTTGCCCTTAGCTTCTTTTTTTTACTACAATTTTTTTAGTTGTTATAATTTCTTATTAGTATATATAGCATCCTAGATGATTTTAGATCTTATGATTTTGGCAGCCTCTTTAAAATCTGAGAGAGATTACTGTCAAGTTGCACTTTACTGGGTTTTATCCAGTTTTAGGAGGAGGTGAGGCAGTGTCAAAATACACTTTTGGCTTTCGAGGAGGTTAACTATAATAATCTTAAAAGGCTAGTCACAGAGTTACCTAATGTTCAGTCTGTGAAACCCAAATAGAATTCTTAAATGGTATTAATCAACTACCACATATACATGTTTAAAATACTTTCCACTCTGAAAATTTCAAGCTCAAATTTCTAGTACACATTTACCTGATAATGAGCTGTCTACTGGTAAACATTCCAAAATTTCACCCAACATTTCTTTTAACAGATTTTCCTCCATATTCCCCTAAAATTTTTACCCCAAGAGCTTGCCAGGTAATGAGGAAAATTTAATAGGTATACATTTTTTTTTGCATAGCCTACTTTGTGACATTCAGTACCCTTTTTCAAAAAATGTGTCTAATATTGCTTAGCTAAGGATCACACTAAATATCATAAAGATTGATTCTGTCATTATCCTTTGGGGTGTCTAAGGCAGCATTTTCAGAATTACCGTTTATAAGAGTCACAGTTTCTTTTCATAAAACATACTCTGGTTTGGGTGATTCTTTCTAAATCTTATGTACAGATTCTTCAAATTTCTTCTACAGTATTGGTTTTCAAGTTGCAGTGATTTTAGGACATTAGCATTAATGCAAATGCTTACATTGCAGTATTTTCCATGTGTACAAAAACAATGCACCTAAAATCCGTAATTCTTTAAAACTGCTCATGTTTTATTATAATAGTTGGTTTTGTGTAATTACACTAAGACTTAATACCTATAAAGTGAAAATCCTGCAGGTTTTAAGATCCCTTCTTCTCTAGATGTAATCTTTTTAAACCGTGTACCCCAGGATGAAAAAACTTCCATGGATGACATGCACAATTACATTTATTATTGGCTGCTCTACATCAAATGTCCCACATTTTGCCACCACTTCTGTTTTATGTATAGCCTGCAGACTTTTGCAGTGCCTTGTAATATTTAGAATCTTTTCAGATTTTTTTGCTGGAAAGAAAAGTAGTCTTCTAAAGTTTGAAGATGGTGAATAGTGTACTGCTGTCTCCGTGCTGACTGCAGTAGTTGGATTAACATATGTTATGTATATATTATGTATATGTAACATGTATAAGTTTAAAGATACAGAAAAAGTGAGTTTGTGCAGAAATTAAGAAACGGTGTTACATCACTGTAGGGTTTTTTTCCCCCATTACTTAAATGTTGATTCAGATTATAGTCACTTTGTGAATATTGGCTAGTTTTTTATCTAGGGGTTTTGCATTATTTCATAATTTTGTGAACTCATATAATAGTGCTGTTTTCATCCTTGCTGAGGTGATTTTCCTCCCCAGAAATAATTAACTCTTGAGGTGAAGCTCAGAAATTCCCTTCTTACTTAACTATGAGCCTACTATATAACAGGAGCCTTCTTCCCATTTCCAAAAAAACACACAAACCTGTCCTTTTCATAGGAGAAAAACAGTTGTACTAAAGTACCCTGCTTGTAAAGTTTATTTGGGGGATAGTCTCTATGTTCAACCACCATGTTTACTTCTCAAAGTACAAGTCTGACAATAGTACTGTATCTCCATATGTGGCAATGTGAGCATTTCATCATGAAGTACATGCTGCTATGTTTGTGAAGTTGGGTGTAACATCATAAGACTATGAAACCAGTATCGGTATAAATCTAATGAAAATAACCCTATGTATATTTGTAGCAGTCTTGAATCTCTATTTAAGGTAATTTGCTGTAATATAACAAATATCCATTTTGTTTTTCATCCTTTTCTTGCCAATTTTATATCAAGCATGAATTCTAATGGTTTGACAGCAAAATTATCTGTGAAAGTTTAAAAGGCACTTTTCCGCTGTAATTTTTGGATTGAGTGTGGAGTGTTATGTGCAGTATGATGGGATGTATCATTTTAGAACCCCAGATTTAATTCCAGTCCAGTTACTTTTGTTTATCTACCTCGTTTTCAGTACAGAAGTGAACACTGCCTGTGAAACTTGCTTTTTTTTTGCCTTGATTCTCAGTATACTTTCAGGTTATAAATCTGGCCTGCCTCCTAGTCCCAGTGCTAACCATGAGTTCGAGTTGAGAGGGACCATCACTCTGCCACCAATCTGTGTTTAAGTGATAAGAGCCATGTGCCTCTGCAGAATAAGCTTTGGGGATTTGTGGATGACAGCAGAGAAGTAAATCCAGCTGGTGGCAATATAGGACTTGATTTAAGGGTCAGTCATAAAATAAATGCTAAGAAAGTATCTAAATTAGACAGTCCAGTGCCTGTAACTTTGCATCTTTTATTAAAGATGCATTTCTTGTCCGTGTGCCTAAAGGGCTAAAGGTTGAAATTGCTTTAACTACCACAATGAAATATTTGATAAATCCTATAGCAGTGGCCTGTCATTCAGCATACTGGTAGGTACTTGCAGTGGCATTTTGTTACCTTAAAATGGCTATATGCTTTTAGTTGAATTGTAGTTGGTGGTAACTGTTTATTTGATCTCTAAAGTTTATTGGAGGCATTGACTTTTTTCTTTGTTGTCTTTTCTGAATGATGAAATGATGCATTCCTTTTCTTTTTCCAGAAAACCTAGCTAATGTTTATAAGCCACATGCTCCTTGTTTCACATGTTTACTGTAACACTACAGCATATTTAATGTTAGCAAAATACTGTATTTCAGGCTTCATGCACAAATACATTCCTGAGGTTTATTTGCCATCAGTTTGAAATTTGGTTATTTAATCTTCTGTTTGGTTTAGAAAAACTTGAGATTTGAGGTGGTGTGCAGGTCATTTTCTAGAATAGATTGTTCATTTTTTCATTCTGTAGTGTACTGGGGACTTTTTATCCCCCCTTTGTTTTGAAGGTGAACCAGAAAGGGGGTATGTTGTAGAAAAGGCCATTGATTTGATAAATATAATTTCTGGGATTCAGTTTCTTTTAAAAACAATCCAGACTGTAAAATTGTGACACTCAAACTTGGTAAAATCCTTTGAAATTGGTATGAAGTTTTGTTGGAGCCAAATGCTTTCAGATCATCATGGAAGTAGTCTTTGTATGTGAAGGATGAACACAAACATTGGTCAGGGTCCTTGCTAGCTAACATAGGCAGGGGCCTGGGATAGTGGCTAGGTTACACTGAAGTTATTTTCAACTGAGATAGTTGAAAGAGTGTACAAACCAACAGCTTCCATTCTGGAAGGTTTTCTTTTAATTTAAAAAAAAAACTCAAAAAGGCTAAAGTCAAGCAAGAAGGGAAAAGAGAAACTGGGCCCTTGAAAAAAAATGTGCGGGTGTAAAATAAACTCCTAAATGTGTGCTTGTCATCCTTTTAGGTTTTTGTTTTTGTTTTTTAAGTTGCATTTCTTTTTCACTATAAGCTAAGATTTCAGATTGAGGTTTGTGGTCCAGAACATACCCTCAGCAGAAATAGTGACTGATCGGAAAGTGCAGTTGTTCAAGGTCTGTCATGCTCAATCTCTTAAAGCTGTCATTTGTTTGATATGAATATTAAGCATGTAGACCTAGTGCAGCATGGGAGCCACTCAGGAAGTTTATGCAATTAATAAACTTTCATGCATAATTTACTATGAAGTATGCAGACTTTCAGCCACTTCTCTACACTTAACATTTAGTTGTATATGTGAACTCTCCTTCCTTAATTGGGGAATGTAGCATTATATAGAATGTTGTTAAACTCAATTTTAATCCTTCTTGACATTAACTTTTTTTTTTTTTTGGTAAACCAAGTGATCTGCCTTTAAGCAGTTGTCTGTTTTTGGTTCTTTGAAACTGTGATTTTTATTTCATTTGTACCCAGCCATTGTAAGTATTTTGTTTTGTTTCTTGGAAATTTTGTTTTGAAACGAAAATAAAGGCTGTGTTATAAAATGAGTATGCTATCTTATTAAAATGCTTTCACAGTCACTGCAATCACCTGTCTTAAACTGATTCTTCATTTATCAAATGTAATTTAGCAGATTTAAAAAATGTAGTCCTAAATAAATAAAATCTTAAGAAAAAAAAGTGCAGCCCGGTAGCTCAGCGGTTTAGTGCCGCCTTCAGCCCAGGGCCTGATCCTGGAGACCCGGGATTGAGTCCCACGTTCAGACTCCCTGCATGGAGCCTGCTTCTCCCTCTGCCTGTGTCTCTGCCTCTCTGTCTCTCTCTGTCTCTCTGCCTCTCTCTCATGAATAAATAAATAAAATCTTTAAAAAAAATTAGTCCTATAAATTATGCTGGCTGAACAAATTAACCAAGATAATCAAGATTATCTCTTGATGTATACAGCTCTAGCAAAAATTGAGTTGTACCTCTTCTCCACTCTTATTAAGGAACTATACTTGTAACTGTCACTATGATTTTCTGAGTATTTATTGTGTTATCTAGACTTTTACTTGTGATAGTTTTAATTTCAAAACAATCCTATAGGCTAAATCTGTTACTGTCTCTACAGAGAAAATTAATGTATCAGAGAGATTAAAGAATTTGCCCTGGTAATATAGCTAGGAAATGGTAAAGCCTGAATCCAGAACCAGATCTGTCTGACTCCCAAGCTCATGGGAAAAACCCCAGGCCACACATTTCTTGGATATACTGTAAAGAAAAATAATGCAAATACATTTACAATAAGTCTTCATCTATTATTAGGATTAGTATGTACTCTTTTTAACATATCTTTCATTAGGTTGTAGCCAGTGCTTGTTTCATAATTTTAGGAGTAGAAGTATGTGTTTATGGTACAAATAAGGATTCAAGATGTGCCCTTTGCGCAAACTTATTAAGGAGATTTCCTTTCATATTGACAATGTATATGGTACACCCTTAGAAAAAATTACATTTGGAAACTTCCCTCCCATATTTCTCATTTACCACACCACAGTGACTTGGGAAACTGCCAAATGAGGTGCGATCACTTGTTCACTTTGATAACTTATTAGAATAGTGCATATGTTATGCAAACAGCCCTGGGGTAAGTTAGAAGCCTATCAAAAATATTTAAGATTAGCTGAGGATTTTATAAATATTTTTTTAAAATCTATTACCTTGATATATTGACCCAGTAATGCTGAGGCATTCTATCTTAGATGATCCCTAAAGGTAGGATACAAGGTACATAGTGGAACAAGCATGGCATGGGTTTTGATTCACAGACCTCTCAAACCTCCATTTTCTCATTTGTAAAATGAGGTGGTTGTATTAAATGAGATCTGTAGAAGCAGCTATGTCTGTCCCTAATGAACTAATTGTGTTTATTGTGAGATATCTCTCTCCGGTGACTTTCACACTAAATTTGTAATTAGGAATCAGGCTGGTTTGGAAATTGGCCCTCATTCTTACTACAGTTAATACAGATATACTTTTTAGAGTGCAGCAGACCTGGATTTGTAGTCTAGCTTTGTGAACTTGGGAAAACTGCTACACTTTTCCACCTCAACTTCTTTATCTGTAAAAAAAGGATAGCTGCCTTAGTTGGGCTGTTTCTAGACTAAATGATAAAGCATATAAAGGACTGGTACATAGTAGGTTTGCTCAAATAATAGTAACGACTACTCAAGGGACCTTACATTATCACTATTTTAAAAGAAGAGGAAACAGGTGACAAACTGAACCCAACCTGTGAGTCAGTGTGAGATTCATTGGTGGAAAAGATTAGGTATTGGCCCAAAAGGTGCTAGAGGATGTAACAGAGTGGGGGTTCAGAGGTGAACATGTCTATGTTGGGGGATAAGACCATATAAAACCCATGTAAAGTGTGCACCACTAGATAAAAGAATGAGATGGCAGAATTGTCTGGCCTAAAGAGTTTAGAAGGAGCTGAAATAGTAGTAGTCGGGGAAAAGAGGGTACAGTGTTACAACAGAAGCTCAAGACAGAAATAAAGGTGTACAGCATAGGTAATGGTCCAAATAGGAGCAGGACCTTGTGATAGATAAATGAATTGGACTAGCTCACATGCATGTTACAAATGAGAAAATAGCCTCAGGAATTTAACCAGTATTTGTAAGGTTTCTTCATCCCAGCTCAGAGATTCTCAACCCTGACTGCATATTAAAATCACCTGGGGAGCTATGTAAAGCATAGCAATGTGAATATACTTAACATTACTGAATTGTGCAGGTAAAAATGGTTAAAATGGTAAATTTTGTATGTATTTTACCACAATTAAAAAAAACGCATGTGTGTCCCATCCCTACAACCAGTATCGTTACATACACATATTAATGTAATTAGGGTTGAGAACCACTGTCCTTGTTTACTAATCAAATGACTTCCCTGCTTGCTACTAGCCAGTTGCTGGTTCAAGAAAAACAAGAAATATGGCAGCCTCATTAGACCTTCTAATGAACTATTTCCTATAACCATATGAGCTTATAGCCTCTCATACAGGCCCCAAGGTTCTGGGCAATAGAGAAAGCTAAGTGGGCCCCTTGCAGAAACTGAACAGCTTGTTGCTACTTGAGTGGAAGATACCAGAAGATTGAGTCCAATGTGAACTCTCCATACCAACTTCTTATGCTTCTTTCCACCTTTCCTGATAAGAATGAACATTAATTAGGTATGTACTGTGCCAGTTACTAAGCTAAGCACTCTACATCATTTAACCTCCACAAGCTTCTGAGGTAAGTATCATTACTATTTCCCTTCTAAGCTCCTCAACTGTCGAAAACTGCTTTCTCCCAGTGTCCAGCTTTATTCCTGGCATGTAGCAGGTACCAAATCTGTAGAATGAATTAATAAGTTCTTATTTCACAGATACAGTAAGGGATCAAGAGGCTAAGTAACTTGTTAGATAGCTAATAAGGAGTTGAACTAGTATTGGAATCCAGATCTTGGCTCCAAAGCATGCACTTTAACTACTATTCTGTGACATCTACTATCCCCTTCTGCTCTCAGGGCTTTGACCTATGTTATCTCTACCCTCTCTGGTCTATCCAGCATGAAGTTTCTCCTGTATTAGGTATGTTAAGACTCTTGTGTCCAAGTAATAGAAATCAATTTGAACAAGCTTAAGCAAAAAGAATTTATTATAAAGATGGTGGTGTCTCACAAAATCCAGGGATAATGCAAATGGGCTTTAGGAACAAATACATCAGGTGCTTGAATGCAGCCAGGATTTTTCATCTCTTCACCAACCAGCTCAATCCCAAATTCTCTGTGAAGGTACATAAAGAATGCTTCCTGCTGCAACCATGAGGATAAAGTAGAGAAAGGGTGCTGGGAAGACAAAACAATAGATGTTTACCTGTACTCCTCCTCTTAAACTGCCCATAAACACATGCCACTTTCCCCACATCTACAATTCCAAAAACGCAAATACCTAACAATCCACGGCCAACTACAAGTCACATGCCCCTTCCTCTACTTCAGCGACAGTCTAAATGTGGCTCCTCTTGATCCTGCAACCTTTTGTAAACTTAACCACTACCAATAGATCTAATATGAGAAATAGATTAACCATGATCAAAATCCCCTTTTAGGAGAGGAGAGGGGCACACCATTATCAGCTACCAAGTCCAAATATGCACCATTTCCACCTGGATAGGAATAAAAGTAAATTACAGGCATAGAAAAACTTATGGGAGTCAATTTACTGATGCACCTTCTCACTTAACCAGTCTACTTGGGCCGAGGGCATGTTCTAGAAGAGAAGTGATTCTCAAATTTGAGAGTGCATTATAATAGTCACCTGAAGGTGAGACCTGCAAAAACTTTCTCAACACAAACAGTCCCTTCAAACACCTAGGTCAAGAGACTTGACCAAACTTTAGTATAGCTTCTAGAAGCCTAAGGCTAGTCCCTGAGATGACTCATTTCCCATTTGGAAAGCTCAGGGCTGTCAACAGAATTTATAGTTTGCTTTAGCCAACACTTAAAGATAGCCCCCTGACCTCCCATTTTTAGAGCATTTACTAAAAAAGGCTTACACCTGTGAGCTCTTCCCCTCCGTCCCCTCTTACAACTCAGAAAGATCTTTCTTAAGGACCTGAGAGCCATTCCTTTGAAATGTAATCATCAGGAAGGTTAGGCCTCTATTTCCCAGTCTCTGTAGGACAGCACCCTAATTTCCGTAAGTGCCAGCTAGCAGACCTAGCTGGCCTAATCGCTTTTACACTCTTGCCCACTCTTTGTAATTTTTCACTACCCTGACTCTACTTGAGCCCCTGCACCCTCCTTCATCCTCCCTCATCCTTCCTTTAAAATACCCAGTCACCTCTGCACAAGTGGGAACAGAGCCCAGCTTTTTCCCCAACTGACAGTAGTTACTGAATAAAATGTTTTCACTGCTTTTATTTCAAGATTTTAAAAAAAAATTCTAGTGACCATGGTAAAATTGGTTTCAGGAGTAGAATTTAGTGATTCATCACTTATATATAACACCCAGTGCTCATCACAAGTGCCCTCATCACCCAGTTTTCACTGCTTTAACTAATGTCAGGTTTTGTTTATCTTTGACATTACTTAAAAACACAGATTGCTGGCCCCACTCACAGAGTTTGATTCTGGAGGTCTGAGGTGAAGCCTGAGAATTCCTAACAGTTTGTAGGTGATGCTGATGTGCAGGTCCAGGGACCATCCTTTGAAAATCACCATTTTGACTCATGGTCTCTATTCACTAGATATGATTTTCTAGTGATACAACTTCCTCAAAACCTCACTTGACTGCCTGTGGATTTCATTTGAGGGGACTCAGAATGCTAATAACAAGTCCAAGAACCTTGTCAAATTATAATCTTTGTTTTTTTTTTTTAAATTATAATCTTTGAATCTTAAGATCTACTAAAGGGAATAACCTGGCTCAGCCTGTTGCAGCTTCTCTTAGTACTCTACTGAATGACTTGGCTTATTCTCCCTGGCATTCTACTCAAGCTATACCCAAGTTCAGAGGTTGGGTAGATAATAATAGGCTGAGTTCAAGGCTATGAAGTGTGTGTGTGTGTCTTTTAAAATATTTATGAGAGAGAGATAAGCAGACTCCACCTGAGTGCGGAGCCTGACGTGGGGCTTGATCCCAGAACCCTGAGATCACAAACTGAGCCAAAACTTAACTGACTGAGCCACCCAGGTGCCCTGCCTCTCTTTTCCGATCTGCTTTGGGCATGTTATACCTATTCTCTCTTCTTTGCATTTCAGCTGAATGTATTTACAGAGGAAAATATCATCACATTTGGGGATCTGGAGGACAAGGAATCTATGGAGGTTTAGACAGATAACCACATTCCAATTACCTAGATGCCAATTTCCTAATCAGTGAACATTTGAAATGAGAAAGTTCTGCTTTAAGTTAGCAAAGCCCATGAACATCTGACACTCAGCAATTGAAGATCTCTTGATACAGGCAGAAGGGCTGCTCTGTTTAGAGTCCTGAGAGTAATAAGCAACTGCCTCACTGCCAAATAACACAAAATGCCAACTTCCCATTAACTGATGTGGGAGATCACTAATCTCTGCCAGTTCCATATTTTGGGATCTATAAATTGCCACACTCCATTTCTCCTATCAGTTTTTGAAGGGATTTTTTTTTCATCATAAGTAGTTTCTAATCCAATTCTGTCTTAAAAGTAATAATAGTAAGGATATGGGGTTGCCTCACAGAAACCAATGACCAAGAATGCTTCAGGAATGATACAGAACCTGGAACTTAAACACAAGACTATATCTCACTTCTGTGCTGAGAATCTGCATTTTTCTTCCCTTTCTATAGAGTACATTTTACTTCTTTCCCTCTGGTGGTGAAATTGCTGACAGCTTCCAAGTTTTATGTTTAGAGAAAAACTGATCTCTCTGGTCCAATTCCAACTTTCCAGGGAATGAGATTCTGATTGATCCAGCTTGGATTGTCTATCTTTGACCCATTCAGTTATGGTTATATGAACTAGAAAACCTCTATTCTTTCCATCTTTCATCCCTTTGAGCCACTGCTCTCTCCTTTTACTAAGAGTTACCTATGTGCACTGCTTCACCATCTATTCTTTGCCAGTATGGCTTGTTCTATCTGCACTATTCTTTCATGATAAATTCCTTTATGGAGCTTGAAGCATTTTCAGCTTTTGCATCCTGATAGACTGTTCTCAGACTTTCATTTATCTGGACTACTCTTGGGTTCTGCACTTTTATATTCTAACTTGGCCTACCATTATCTCCCATCTTTCATTATGTTCCAAGCCAGGTCTGGCTACACTACTCCCTATTACAAACAGATCTTCTATTTTGTTGTCCTCCTGCTAAAAGAGTGGGCCCTAAAAGCCAGTCAGAAGACTGATGCTACATCAGAATCAACTAAAAAGCATGCTGAAAGTCTATTTTTCAAAAGATTATGATTCTGTACGTCTGGAATTGTAGCCCTTGCAGTTATTCTGCAAGAGCTCCCAGATTCACAATGAGGTTTGGAAACAAAGGTCCAAACTAAAAGACACTGTAGCTCTGTGACTACCTTGCAGTTTAATTTGTGTTGGTGCTTATTTCCCAGACCAAAGACGTTCTGGAAAAAAAAAAGTGATAATTTCACTTTGTCTCTGCATTGCCTTGGGCAAATAAGTAACGTCAACTTCACTACTCATAAACTGGGGCCAACAACTCTTCGAAGAATTACGGTAGTTAAAAGTTAAGTAGAGTACTACAGAAATGTTGGTTACCACTTTTACGTTTCATGTGTGTCCCATCTCATTCATTAAAAGATACGCATATTATACCACCCCCCCCCCCGGAAAATGCTCCCTCCTCAGGAATTTTAGCGTTGTTTAGCTGAACTCAATTAATCCACTCTACTTCCTTTCCCATGGTGCATCACTTCTTCCCCCAAACTCCTTTTCCTGGGAAAGGCGGTAAACAGCCTGAAGCAATTCGGCGGATGCAGGGAGTTGGGATTGCAAATCCTAAACACGTTTCACGCCCCGTCACTTCGAGTCCTGTGAGCGCAAGGGCAGAAAGGGTTGGTAATCTTGTTCCTCGACTGCATCCTGAGGCCATAAAGAAGACTACAACTCCCAGGATGCCCCCTCCGCCCCGCCCCACTATCCCTCCCCCAAGCTAGAAAGCGTGTACCATAGAGAAGACGAGGCAACATGGCTCCCGGAGGTGGAAGGAAGAGGCTTCACCCCTTTTGAAGCGGTGAAGATCGGCCAGAGAGGGGGGAGAAAAAAAAAGAAGTCACTAGAGCCCGTCATCGCTTTTATCCTCCTAGCCTCTCCTGAGTCCGGTCGGCCTCACCCCTCCTCCCCACTCCGCCCTCGTCCTCTCGCTCGTTTCCCCCCTCCCCCTCAGGATTCCTTTTCCCACCCCCTCGCCCCCTGCGGAGTGCGCACGCGCCCGCCCCCAGCTTCGCGCCCAGATCGCCGCCTAACCTGCTCGCGCAGCCGCCGTCTCGTCTGCCCACCGACGAAGCATGGGCGTCCAGGGCTTCCAAGAGTTCCTGGAGAAGCGCTGTCCCGGGGCCGTGGTGCCCGTGGACCTCCTCAAACTCGCGCGCACGGTCTCGCGCCAGCAGCAACAGCACCAGCATCGTCAGCTGCCGCCTACGGCAGCGCTAGCACCCGGGGCTCCACGCGCCGCCAGAGGCTCCGCACCTCTGCAACCGCCGCTCCCGCCCGCTGCCTTGGGTGCCTACTCCGGGGGCGCGGGGCCGACTCGTCACCATCACCCCGCTCACCACTTCCACCACCAGGGCCAGGCGCACCCTGGGCTGCACCCGCCACCACCGCCGCTTCCCCCTCCGCTGCCTGGGGCCCGGGTGCTTGTGGACGCGGGCTCGGCGCTTCCGCGGCTTTATGGTGGCTACCAGACGGATTGGGTGTGTGGCGGCCAATGGAACGCCATGCTGGGCTACTTGTCAGCGCTGTGCCAGGCTTGTGCCTATCCCGGCGGCGACGGCCTGGAGCTGGTGGTCATGTTCCCCGGGGGCCTTGGAAAGGACCGGCTGGCCGAATGGGGCCGTCGGTGCCAGGCCGAGCGGCAGACAGCGCAACTGATCGTGGGACACGTGGGCAACAAGGGCACCCCTCCTCCACGGGCCTGGTTCCTGCCACCGGCCTGCCTGAGCCACTGCGTGAGGCTAGCACTCATCCGCTTCCGGGTCAAGGTGAGGGAGGGGCCGGATCTTAAATAATATGCCCACACCTATTCCCTCCCAGCTAAACACCTAACCACCCACCCACTAACCTGCTCCCCATCTACTCGCTCACCGACTTAGCAGCTAATCCACTTGCCTAACTATCCTTTATCATTCTATCCATCTACCCACCCTTTCATACCACCTCATACCAATTTGCCCACCAACACAACCACATCTCTACTCATGTCATCCCAATAACTCCCTTTACCTTCGTTTATCCAGTGGCCTATCCCAGGGTTTTAGCCGAATTTCTTTTGTCGCCCCATCTTTCTCCTGCTGTCTTCTGCCTTACGCTGAAATGGCTTTTTTCCAAATTTTACCAGTTGGTACCTCTGTATGTCTCCTTCCAACCTTGCAGCAAATCAAACATGTTAATCGAATACCTTTCTAGATCTTTCCCCACCATTTGACCCTGTCCGCTTTTTTTTTTTACTGCTGTATTCAGCCTTTTTTCACTTCAACATGCTATCTCCTCCTGCCTTAGCCTAAACAAATAAAAAACCCACTGATTCAGTCACTGTTCAACAAATATTAGACCACTGAGAGAGGGATTTAAAGGACATGTGAGACATGATTTCCTGCCCTTGGAAAATCAAGTATATAAACATGAAAGATTTATTTAATGGTTTAAGTGTATGTGATTATGCTTTTACGATACAGACTGTAAGTACAGTATCTGCTTTGTGTGTGTTGGGGGATATCTGTGGGCTAAATGGGTCAGGGGAGGGAGGCTTCCTTGAAGAACTGGATCTCTAGTTCTACAGGGTTGGGTTGGATTTGAATGAGTTACAGGTTTGGGAGGGCTGCTTTATGTGGGAGAAAGAAAATGAGCGGAAGCAAAAAGGAATATGCATGTCAGGCCCCATGGACAGTTAAGTCCAATCTCTGCATGTAGTTGGTCACTGCATATGGGGTCTGGGGAACAGCTGGGCAGCAGCATCTCCAGTTCTTGGCACCACTCCTATTGCTCTGTTGCTCTCCCATACTCTTAGGTTTCAAGTTCTTATGTGTGGGGAATACCAAGGCTTTTGAGAAGTAAAGGAGGTGGGCAGGAAGAAGAAAAAGTAGTACAGGGTTGGGTAGGACAAAACCTCAAACCCATTTTCCAACCAAGGCTCTTGGGTATGTGGTCACAATTAGAAGACAGGACAGGGAATTGTGAGCATCATAAAGAAATTGTCCTGGGTAGAGTAATGTGGAAGGAAAACTCATCTGAGAGACTATAAAGACCTGCAACAAGCTTGCAGTGGTCAGAGAGTTTGTGGCTACAAACTTCTGTCATGCTAGAACTCCTTGTACATATTCTTAAATCTGTGCCTGGGTTGGATACAACATCCAGTAAAGAGCCATCTCAAATATACAAAGTAAGAAAAAATAATATAGCAGGCATTCATTTGTTTTCCCTCAAGACTGAACATTTTTCAGTAGATTCTTCATTTATGACAGTTCTTTCCATTTTGTTTTCATTGCTACCACTCGAGCTTTAAGGACTTTTTAACTCAGTGGCATTATTAACCTGGTTGCTGGTGACAATGACTGATGGAATGCTTATTTTGTGCCAGGTGCTAATCTATGTGCTGTAACAACAAAATTTCTTTCATTTGATCCTCACAATAACCTGTGAAGCAGTATTATCCCTGTTATCCAAATGTGGAAACTGAGGCACAGGAGGTTTAGAAAGTTGCCCAAAGTCACCAAGCAATAAATGGCAGAGCTGAGGGATCCCTGGGTGGCGCAGCGGTTTGGCGCCTGCCTTTGGCCCAGGGCACGATCCTGGAGACCCGGGATCGAATCCCACGTCGGGCTCCCGGTGCATGGAGCCTGCTTCTCCCTCTGCCTATGTCTCTGCCTCTCTCTCTCTGTGACTATCATAAATAATAAATTAAAAAAAAATGGCAGAGCTGAGATTTTGAGGTTAATGCCCAGGCAGTCTGGCTCCAGAGCTCATGCTCTTAACAATGGTGCTCTAAGATGAATCTTTCTAAAGTGCCAATGTGATTAGATCATTCCCCCTACTCACCTAAAATCTTTCCTGGTTCTGGATAAAGACAGGTCTGGGTCATTAATTTATTTCATTTATTGCTTGCTGTAGACTAGGTACTATGCCTGTTGCCAGGGGTTAAGAGGTTAAAAAAAAAAAAGGAATCCTTATACTTAAGGAGGTCAGTTTAGTAAAAGACAAAACCAAGTTGCAGATATGATACTGTGAGCTAATTGCAAATGATGAAAAATATGGCCCTTACAGGGGGCATGGTTAATTCTGAGTGAGGGTTTAAAAGTTGGGAGAGGCTTCACGGTTTGGTGCTTAGCCATGAAGAGGGCTGGGAAGGATAGTTTGGGTAGTGGACAAAGGTGTGGAGACCTAAAATGGCCAGCCATGAGATCTGAATGGATTTTGATTGTAGGTTGGCAAGAGAGCTAAACACTAAGTGTGGATTTGTGGTTTCCAGACTTTTTGTTCATGCATCCCATCAATCAAAAGTTTTGAGAAGCAGCCTTAATATGGCCTACCAAAATTCTCTATCGCACATTATTTAATTTTTAAAATCCCAGCAGTTCATTCTAATAAGATAGATTAGATAAATGGATTGATAAGGCTAGTGAAAATGGAGGAATCTCACTGCAAAATTTCAACTTTGCCATATGTTTGAAGTTTTTCATAATAGGATATTGGGGAAAAATTCCCAAAAGTCCTCTTCAGTCCTGAGAACTACCATTTGGGGAATATATAAATCTTGTTCCCTATGCTAGATTGTAAACAAATTCTTTCATCTTTTCATATTCTCCATAATGTCTTGTATATTTTAGGTTTAGGATACATTCTCTTAGGAATTCTAAGAGAGTGGTTTATAAGAGTAACTTTTAAAAAGTGTGTAGTGTGGCTCTTAATCTAGTGGATTTAAAACTGGCTCCAAAGTCACATATAGTAAGGTATCTGTAGTTGTTACAATGAATGAAGTTCTCTTTTCTGGTTCTGGTTGGTGATTTTTGTTGTTGGAGTGATGGAGAACTTCCTTCCTGGTTTATAGTACAGACTTAAAAGTTATTGGTTAATAACTGATCATGGTTTGCCTTTATAGAGGAGTGTGTTCCACTGTCTTTAAGATAGCAGTTTTTCACTTGGATGATCTGTATGGGTCCCGTTTCTTTTGACTGAACTGCTAGTGCTTCAGAACAAAACTTACTACTGTATTTCTCCTCCCCTTGGTTTTATTCTTCAGCCTAGACCACAAAATGGGTCTTTATTCCTAATCTCATTTTCTTTTTTTTTTTTTTTCGTTTTTTTTTTAATTTTTTTTTTCAATTTTCATTTATTTATGATAGAGAGAGAGAGAGAGGCAGAGACATAGGCAGAGGGAGAAGCAGGCTCCATGCACCGGGATGCCCGATGTGGGATTCGATCCCAGGTCTTCAGGATCGCGCCCTGGGCCAAAGGCAGGCGCCAAACCGCTGCGCCACCCAGGGATCCCTAATCTCATTTTCATATCGATTTTTTTATTTATTTATGAGAGACAGAGAGACAGAGACAGAGAGAGGCAGAGGCAGAGACACAGGCAGAGGGAGGAGCAGGCTCCATCCACGCAGGCAGCCAAACATGGGATTCGATCCCAGGTCTCCAGGATCAGGCCCTGGGCTGAAGGCAGTGCTAAACCACTGAGCCACGGCCGCCCTCCTAATCTCATTTTCATTTGTAACAGAGAAAATAAAGGTGGAGTGATTAAATAAAAGATAAATTGCTGGGCTGTTTAGCTTTAGACAGTTTGAGACTTCCCATTAAACGAGTCAATGTATATTGTTGGCTTGAATTTTGTCATTTGTTTGGTTTCATTGGTATGTTCTGCAAACCTTTATAAGTGGTAATTGTCAATAGCAGGAAAATTAAGTAAACTGACAAATTGCTAGCCTGATCTCTTCCTAAGGGTCTCAAAAGTCGAGCAGCCAAAAGCAGTTTTAGAATGTAGTCTGGGAGATGACATGGGGGTGGCTCTGGGGATGACTGCTTTGTTTTAATGGTTAATATATATTAGAAAAAAAGAAAACACATCAAACGCACCTCTTCACAGTTAATTCTTTAGAATGGGACCAATTAAAGAAAAATTAGTTGGTTTAAAGAAAAGTATTAAGTTGCAGTACTTGGATGTGGCAGAAATCATATTGGTGGTAGGTGAACAATCCAAGTTTTGAAAAGTCTGACCAAGAGCTGGTGTCTTTTTATGCTTTTGTATAGCATACGGTATAGCAATGGCTGCTATGGTTCTGGGTTATTTATTTATCCTCAGTCATAGACACATCCTGATGATACTTCTTAGGTCCCTAATGGTAGGAAAAATGATTTTTTTTAAGGTTTTTATTTATTCATGAGAGACACAGAGAGGGAGAAGCAGACTTCCTGCGGGGAGCCTGATGTGGGACTCGATCCCAGGACCCCGGGATCATGACCTGAGCCAAAGGCAGATGCTCAAGAGCTGAGCCACCCAGATGCCCCAGAAAAATGCTTCTAATAATAATAATTATTAATAATAATATTATTAGTAATAATTATTACTACTTCTTGAGTTCCAAGTTGTACATAAAGTGCTTTTTATATATCTCATTTATTCCTCACAAGCTTGCAAGAATGCACAGTATTCTTCCCCATTTAACAGTTGAATAACTGAGGTACAAAGAGGTGGGATGATATTTTTGGTCTGTACAGTATTACATGCTGGGTAAAAATCCTTGTTCTGAGTCTGTGTTGCTCATAGTCCCTTTCCACATTTCTACCACACTATTTCCTTCTTTTTGTATATTCCTGCGTAAGATTGTACACTTTTATTGGCCAGATAATATGCATAAATACAAGAAGAAAAACAATAATAAGTCAACTTGTTGAGCACTTAGTTTGTTCCAGCATTGCTAAATGTACATTACTACCAATGTAAAGCACATGTGTAAGCTAAGTGCCAAATGAGTAAGTCATACCAATCTCTTTTTTTGCATTTTCAGTCTCTCCCTCTGGTTTCTTGCACTTACAACATAAACAAATAACCTTTAAACAACAAAAACTTTGCCTTTACTTTGTTATTCCCTTAAGTCATGATCCTTATCCCATTCTTCCCTTTTAGCCATTAATCATGAACAAAGAAGACTATTAATTCCCATTCCCTAGCCTGTTGTCACTTGATATCTGAGGTCACCATTCTCAAGCTGCCACATCCATTTCCACTCTTACCCTTTCTTGGTCCTCTTTGAAATAATTAACACTATTGAGCCATGCATTCCTTGAATTGCCTTCCTTGGATTTCATAATGCTACTCACTTCTGATTCTCTTTGTAATTCTCTATTTCTTTCTCCTTTCCTAAGTTACTCTTCTCTGCCTGCTTCCTTAAGCTTTGGTTCTCTCAAAGCTTCTGTCCTAGTCATTTTATTCTATATTCACTTCCTGAGCAATCTTACCATTATTATGGCATTAAATATTAACTATATTCTGATGATTCCTATAGCTCTTTCCCTACCCTCAACCTGTCTCGAGCTTTTTTTTAAGATTTTATTTATTTATTCATGAGAGAGACACAGAGAGAGAGAGAGAGAGAGGCAGAGAGAGAGAGAGAGGCAGAGACACAGGCAGAGGGAGAAGCAGGCTCCATGCAGGGAGCCGGATGTGGGACTCTATCCTGGGTCTCCAGGATCACGCACTGGGTGGAAGGCAGGCGCTAAACTGCTGAACCACCCGGCCTGCCCTCTCATGAGCTTTTGACATATCTTTTCAGTTCTACTACTAATGTCTTATAGGTCACTTAACCTTAATAATATTCAAGATGTAACTCATTATCTTCTCCCAAAACTTGTTCTATTTCCAGTATTCACTTTTTCTTTGAACATTGTCTTTTATCTATTTCAAGCCAGAGATACTGGAGTCCTTAATTCTTCACTCTCCTGTCATATCCACTGTCATATCCACTTGGTTACCTAGTCCTCTCACTTCTACCTCAAAAATGTCTTCTGAGTTCAGCTATTCCCACCCCCATTGCCTTAGTTCAAGCTGCCATCATTTCTTATGTTAACCATGAAAATAGCTTCACTTTTCCCTTTACCACTTCTGGGCTGTAATCCATCTTACACATTGCCATCCGGGATACCATCCTAAAGACCAAAGCTGACTTCATTGTGTGCCCAAACATACCGACTGGCTACTTTCTGCCTACCCTCCCAAGACCAGACTTTTCAGCATTGCAGTTGCCTTTTACAGTCTGATCCCAAACTCTCCAGGGTTACTTGGTGCTTACTCTGCCCACACCTGTTCCAACCATTGGTATGTCTCAACCATCCTGAATTTTTAGTTCCCTAGGCTTACAGAGTATTCTCATCTAGTGCTTTGCCTATGTTACTCTCACTCTTGGCATAGCAAATTACTACATGTTGCTCAAAAGTTATCACTATGAATCTTTTCCAGCCAGCCTGAATGATGTGCTACTCAAATGCTCTTTAATTACCTCTCATTTATTCTCTTTCATAGTATTTTCGTATCACTTCATTTTAGTTCTCTTTATTTCCCATGCTGTACATTACATCTTAAGAAGTTATTTATTTTATAAGATGAAGTTTGTGTATAATCCTCTTTTAATTGAATTCCAAGAGCGCAGGGATTTGCTTCTAGGGCTTGACACATTGTATACAATTATGGTTGTTGGGAGAGAGAGATTGGTTGATTGACTAACTGGGGAGCTTTAAAGGTCAGATAAGGAAGAGTTTAGAGCCTGTGTTTTATAATGTTATATATTAATTCCATGTAAATCAACTTAAATTCCAAATGGAATTTCAGAGCTGTTAAGTAAGTTTGGTAGCTGCCTAGCAATGTATTTATAGAATAAATCCCCTCTTGGTTGTGGTAATAATAGCTACCACATGGGCTGAGTATCTTACATAGATTCATTATGCCATTTAATCCTCATAGCTATCCTCAGGATATGTATTAATCTCCATTTTTTATGGCTAAAATAAAAACAGACTCAGCATAGCCACTGGCCTGAGGTTGCACTGCTAGAATATGGTTGAGCCAAGATACAAACCTAAATATATTTGACACCAAAATCCTTTATCTTTAGCATATTATAAAACAATATAGTTGCATTTTAAACTTTTTCCAGAACATTTTTCTTATAATTAGTGTAGCATAATGGCTAAGATCTTGGAGCCAGATTGCCTGGGTTTAAATCCTTGTTCTCCTACCTACTAGCTATGTAAACAGGCAAGTTAACCTATCTGTGCCTCAGTTTCTTTATCTGGAAGATGAGGGTAGTAATTATACCTGCATCACACACTTTGTTGTGAGCCTTAAATGATTTAATGCAAGTGCTTAAAATATTACATGGCACATAGTAAGTGCTGCATAAATGCCAGCAACTATTACTTTGAACAAAATATCTTGTATGCCAAGTAGGTTGAACATAGATCATTTCACTCTCATGCTTTAAGATTAATATGGCGTGGCATACAGGGTCTTCATGATCTGCCTGCTATTCTTTGGCCTCATTTCATGTTTGTCTTAGTGAATGATTTTCAATTCAAGTAACATTTTTTGAGCATCTCCTTTTGCCAGACCCTATATACTAAGTACTATGAACAGTGGAATTCATTCATTCAATAAATATTTATTGGGCTCCTACTGTATGCCAGACACAATTCAAGATTGTGAAGATAAAGTAGTGAACAAAACAGATTTCTGATCTTATGAACTTTATATTCTAGTGGGGAGAACGGACAATAAACAAGATAAAAAGACAAAACTATGTAGTGTTTTAGATGGTATATAAGTGTTATCGAGGAAAATGAAGCAGTTGATAAGGGAGTGTTAATGTCAGGGGGATACTCTCTCTCCAGGACCTTGTTGTCTGATAGGGGAGACAAGTACAAAAATACAGTAAGAGCCCTGAGGATCATTTTTCTAACCCTTGTCAGAAGCCTAAGGACATGGTCAGTGGAAGTAGCAGAACTAGGATTTGCATACCAGACACCAAAACCTTGCCCTTTTACCTATACTGTGAAGGAAATTGCAAAGGTAATGGCCAGGATAGCAAACTGGCAGCCCATAAGCCCACACATTTTTAAAAAAGAACTTCATTGATTTTCTACTGACCAGGAGCGTTTATCAGAGTCTGACATCAGACAGCAGATTTGGACTGAATATTAAGGCATCATCTAGTTGAATGATTTTTCACTTCCCTCTATTGCTTAACTTGCATTATATGAATGTATTTTTTCTTTGAAAAATATGAATTTGTTGCCAGCATTTTAAAAATTGTGAAATATTACCAAAAAGTCTGACTTTCCAACCACTTGTGAAATATTAGATCCTTTGGCAATACTGCCCCCTTTTGCTGAGCCACATGGGCTTCATTTATTGAATCTCTACCATTCCGTGATGTCTCCCTGACACAGTGACCAAGTGCCTCTTGCCATTCGTGATAGCCGTCTTCTAACAATGGCTCCCAATGATCCCTGCCTTCGGTATTCACACTCTTGTGTAATCTCCCCCCATCCCTTGTCTGTGGGCTGGACGTAGTTACTTGTTTCTAATGAACAGACTATAACAAAGTGATCAGATGTCACTTTCAAGATTAGATTATAAAAAACTGTGACTTCCATCTTGTTTGCACTCTTTCTCTGGTTCTTCTTGCTTGATCACTCTGATGAAACAAGCTGCCATGTTGTGAGCTGCCCTCTGGAGAGGCCCACCTGACAAACTGAGGGCAGCTTCCAACTAACAGCCAGTGAGGAACCGAGGCCCTTCAACCCAACAACCCACAAGGAACAGAATCCTGCCAACAGCCAAAAGAGTGAGCTTGGAAGTGGATCCTACTCCACTTGAGCCTTGAGATGACTGTAGCCCTGGCTAATACCCAGATTGCAGCCTGAGCCAGAGGACCCAGTTAAGCCATGCCCAAAAATATTATGAGATAATTAAATGTTTTTTTAAGCCACTGTTTTTGGGGTAATTTGTTATATAGAAGTAGAAATTGAAAACACCATTGATTGTTGTACTTTTTTGTAGTAGTTTTGATAAGCATGAACTATTTCTTGTACTCACATCTATGAAAAGTGACAAAAAATTATACAAGAAGGTCACATATTTTAAAAATTATAATTTTTAATTCAATGACAAGGGGTTTTTGTGCTGTAGTGAAAAGAGCAAATGAGTTGAAGTCTAAAGACTTGGATTCAGGTCAGTAGTTGGATATTGGGTAATTTATTATTTCATTTTGAAGACCTTCATTTATAAAATGGACAAGGAAATAATACCATGTTTCCCAGGACAGTCCAGAGAACTACTGTATATAATGTATGTGAAACATACTTTATATACATGTCTGTTAGTTTATATGAATTTCAGTCTCTCCTGTGTTTCCATAATACTCTTTACATACTTCCATTGGCTTATACTATAATATCTTGTGATTATCTGTTATATGCAAGTGACTTGATGGAAGGGACCATATTTTATTCATCTTTCCATCTCCTTAACACAGTATTTGGGCACATAGCAAGTGTGCAAAAAGCTTTGGTTGAAAGACTGAACAGTTGTTTTGTTAGATAACTAATGACATTTTTGAAACACTAAGATATACTTAAAATTCTTAACCAAGATCTTTCATCTTTGGAAAACTTCCTCTTGCCAGTTCACACATAGGCAGGCATGTCTATAAAGAGGGCAGTTTCTACAGATAAGTCTTTATATAAGGTCAGTATGTAAGGCTTAAATTTGGTCTATTGAACAATTCTTAGCACAGCCAAGGCACCTGAACCAGAACTGTAAGAATAGACTAGTCCATCTTCTGGTTATTCTCATAGCACAAAGAATACACTTAAATCTACATACATTTTACGATGTAAGTAAGGCAAGAAGCAGTCATGAGGTTTGGGGCATTGTCATTTCTCTCTCCCTCTGTCTCTCAAATCAAAAAGCTGGCAATATCAACTGAAGTTCACATATTTAAAGGAAAGTTGGAGAGAGCGTATTTCTTGGTGAAAGTGATGAGTATTCCTCTATATCTAAATAAAATATGTATGTTGAAATACTGCAGTTTAAGACATCATTTTAAAATAAACCATTGTAAGAAATATGACCAGTATAAAAAAAAGGAGTGCTGAAACAAAAAACTTTTAAGAGGGCTTGGAATTTTAATAGGCTGTGTTTTGGAATACAGACAGAACAAACGATATTGTTATGAAATGCATTTATATAGTTAAAGAATTTGCCAGGGCTTGAAAGTCTTTCTTAGTTGGTGTTTAAGAAAAGAGTGTCTGTTGAGCACAGCAGAAATTATATCATAAGCATTTGTAAAGGTAGGAAATACTGTTCTCAGGTTGTTAAAGATTGGTGGCTGAACATTTTTGGGACAAATTGGGTCAAGAATTTATTTGTGAAGTTTTAGATTGCAGCTGGTTACAAGAGATCTAAACACTACCCAAATAACTATACACTTAGCTATGTGCCTAGCCAGTAGTTTTCAAAGTATGGTCTCTGACCAACAGTACTATATCACCTGGAAACTTGTTTGAAATGTAGATTGGGGGATCCCTGGGTGGCGCAGCAGTTTGGCGCCTGCCTTTGGCCCAGGGCGTGATCCTGGAGACCCAGGATCAAATCCCACATCGGGCTCCCTGCATGGAGCTGCTTCTCCCTCTGCCTATGTCTCTGCCTCTCTCTCTCTCTGTGTGACTATCATGAATAAATAAATAAAATCTTAAAAAAAAAGAAAGAAATGTAGATTGGGGGATCCCTGGGTGGCGCAGCGGTTTAGCGCCTGCCTTTGGCCCAGGGCGCGATCCTGGAGACCCGGGATCGAATCCCACGTCGGGTTCCCGGTGCATGGAGCCTGCTTCTCCCTCTTCCTGTGTCTCTGCCTCTCTCTCTCTCTGTGTGACTATCATAAATAAATAAAAATTAAAAAAAAGAAATGTAGATTGTCAGGCCCTAGTCCAGACCTACTGAGTCAGAAACTGGATATGGGACTTGTCAATATGTTTTGGCAAGCTCTCTAGCTGATTCTGATACACCCTAAAGTTTGAGAACAACTGCACCTAGATAAAATTCATGTGTTAAGTATTTTGGTGGAATCTAGTTTTTTTTGGACTTGGAGCCTGTGACATTCAGAAATACCTGGATTTTGTGCGTTGAGGAAAACTTTAAAATTTTTATAGATCGGTCAAAATCATGACTACAGATGGTGCTTCTGCAGTAATGTTAATCTTGGACTCAGAATACTTCAATTTGAAGCAGAAACACTTCATAAGGACTTAAAGATTTTCATCGTGTCACTTCTTAGGGATTTAGTTTTTGTGCAAAAATGTTCAAAATGAATCATGTCAGGAACTAGTGATTAACATTGTGGTTTACACCAAACACAGTTGAACACTTTGATTTATTAGATGCATGTTATATAAAACTATAGTTTCTATAGTTTGGCCTAGTTGAGGCATGGTATCAAAGACACTGAAAAAAAAAAAGAGGGAGGGGGGACTTATTTGGTGTCCAAAGGGCATTTGATGCACTAGCAAAGATTGAAATAAAGTTATTTGACCTGTTTGGTTGACATTGCAACTCATCCAAGCACTCTGAATAAAAGGAGGTTTATTCTAAAATAGCTTCACAAATGTATGGTTGTATTTGCTCATTCCTAGCAAAATTATGCCTTTGGGAAACTCATTTGGCAGGTGATAAACTGACTTACTTTCCTGTGCTGAAATTGAATTCCAAGAAATGAAAGTAATGGCCTGAACTACATCCCCAAAATTGTGAAATTGTCTGTTACATTCCGGGAAAGGCTCTCTGGTCTTTTATTTTATGAAAAGGAACTAATACTGTTCAGTTAGTCTTTCTCAATTAAGGTTTATGGCATGAAGGAGGAGCTACAGTGGAGATACTGAATTACTATGCTATGGTACTGAAAATGAAGCATGCTATTATTGGAACACCAGAATTCTACAAATATCTTGGGAGTTGTTACTATATATATATATATATATATATATATACACACACACACACACACACACACACACACACACATACACACACCACTGTGCAAAATGTCTGTTAAGAAATGCCTAAATTTCTAAACAACTATTTTCCATTGTGAAATAGGATAAAATTATCATTCCCAATGAAAGGGCCAAAGGCTAAATTCTTTACTGAACATCCTAACCCAAAAATATAAGACCTAATATTGACTTCTTGGCACGTAAGAAACACCTCAGACTTCCTGTTCCAAGTTAAAGGGGAATAAATCACATACACAAATGTAATGATGAACTTTTTCTATTTTTGTGTTATTAATTTTTGAATTTTTAAAATGTAAACCCCAATATCTTGCATGTTTATATCATTAAGACCCACAGCATGGTTTAGTTTAAAAATTACATTTCTGGCAGTTGATTTTCTTAACCCAGCCCTTGAATGCATTTACAACCTTTGGTTCAAGGACTCTTAGAAATTTCTCACCGTCTTTGTCCTCTGCAGTTCCTGTCTTCCTTTCCTAGGTAACCCAAAGGCTACCTTAGACTCTTGTTCTTCTCTTATTCCTAAGGATACCTTGTATCAGGCTTTCTGATTTTTCAATCCTGAAAATTTGCTTTGGGCAGAAGAGGCATCTATACTGGTATCTACTTGTCTCAAATGATTTCCGATGACCTAGAGAGTAGTACATACTATAGACTTCATATCTACAAAATAAACAGGCTATAATTTATTTCATAACCACCTTTTCAGAGCCTGCATGTAAGTAATTTGTAAGTCTTACAATAAGGAATTCGCAAAATCTCCATTTTATAGATGGAGAAGCTAAGTGACTTCCCATGACTTACCCATCACTGGAGTTTAAACATATTTCCACTAGATAACTGAAATGCCTACTGTATCTTCTGATGATAAAGGTTATTCTCAAAGTAGAGTCTCTAGCCCCCTTATGAGCCACACCAGATTTTAAAAAATCTAATAGTAATTAGTAGCAGCCTAATAGTAATTAAGGTTACTAAAATTGGGTATTTGTAAATGAAAATTAGCACCTTTACTAATAACCTTTACTAAACACTGGATTGGTATTCTACCTCCATCCTGATGGAGATATTTAATGGCAAAGACTCTACAATGCATGTGTGTAGATCGTTGAGATTCCTACAGTCCGGAGAGAAGACCACTTTGTTGATGTTGGCTTGAATTGGCTATGATTTTTTTATTGCTGCTATTCTTACTTTTGGATTCTATATTATTCTTCAGATTCATCTTTATAGTTTGGTCTCTTAATAGTTGTTGGGCTACACAGTGTGTAGTGATGAAACGTTGTTTCAACAGTTTTGGTCTTCACCTTTTCAGTAGTTAGACTTCAAGGCACAAAGGGCTTGCACCTGAACTACAAACCATCTATATTTCTATTGCTAAAGCAGACTTATACATAATCCACTCCTCCCTTTGACTTTTCTTATAAAGTGATGCTTCCTTGTCATCTCTGATATCTTTTTGCTTTGGGAGTGAGAACAAATGGAGGAGGTAGACTACAGAGCTCTGCCACTAGTTTGGTGTATGTAACATGGTAGATGGGAGTGAGGCTAGTAATCCAAGAGAATTTGGGATGAGTTGGAGGAAGTATTGACGAGGTCAGAAAGTAGTGTTGCTTCTGGATTAAGCTCTTTCTATAGTCCAGGCAGGCTTCTAGGGAACCTAATGGATATAATATAATCACAGCAACTAACAGGCTCACAATCTAGTTAGTTATTCTTTATGGCCCCATGCTCTTTGTATTACTTTATGAATTGACCTGAAGTTAGTGAATGGTCAGTTTTCCAGTTGCCTTTATTTGATAAATAATATACTCAATGGAAAGAACATTATTTTGAAGATAGACCTAACTAGGTTCAAATTCAAGTTCTGCCATGTGGCTAGCTGTGTGATTTGAAGCAAACTATTTAAATTTTTCTATTAAAAAAGAAGGAAGTGATACCCATTTCACAGAGCTAGAAAGGTAAATGAAATACATCTTAAAATACTTAGCCCAGTGCCTATCATGAAGTATTAATCACTAGAATGTCAGCACCATGAGAATAGGAATTTGGGGCTCTTGGTCACTACTGTATTTCCACACTTAGATCAATGCCTGACATGTATCAGTGCCTGGTTCAGTAAATATTTGTTGAGAGTCAAAATGGCTCATTGGTTTCCTACTCTGCAATTATTTAGTGCACTGACAATCCAGCAGTAAGCAAAGTGGACCAAGAAATCTTGGCCCTCATGGAGATGGCATTCTAGTGATAAATACTTCTAGCTGTTTTTAGTAGCAGATATTCAATAAAATATTTCTGAAAGAGCCAAAATATAAAATAGGTAAGATGGAGAATATGAGCTCAGATTGAAGAGAAAGTAGGAGTACCTTTCCTGTCTGATTGTTTTGTCCAATTCTCCATCTACCCAAATACTTGTTTGGGAAGCACAATTTAAAAGCCACTGCTTTTGTCTATTGGTGATTGGAAATGAGACGTTAAACTTTCCTCAGAGAGCTGTTTTCCCCTGGGTTTTATAAATAAGTGTTGCTTCCTGTAGAAAGCATTGCCCTATTGACTGGTTAGGTGCCTTTCCTTTATGTTTCCATGGCACCCTGTGGTTATAACTTATGGTATATTAAGTGTCTTACTCTGTGCTTTCTGCATCCTGGCACTTAGAAGGCCCCTCAATTCATATTTGTTGTACTGAACAGTGAGATAGCAATTAAAAGCTGTAGGCAGTTAAGAATTTCACCTCTTACTTTGTTTGAGGCTCAAATGTGCTGCTTTTCCATTTAGTTGTTTGGGTATGTTGTTTAAGCTCACCTAAATAATTTTAGACTCCTGAAAAATTAGAAGGTAAACAACTGAACTGAATTGATTTGAGCCAGGGACTGGAAGTCATTCTGCTTACAGAGGATAGTAGTCATCATACATGGAAATGGGGCCGGGCTACTCAGATATTCTGAGGGGTCTTGTGGCTAGAAGGCTTCTTCCTTGCCCTGGTCAGGATTTCATTGCCATGCTGTGTGATCTGACTAGAGAGCACTGTTTTTTAAACTTGCCTCATTGTGACAATCAGTTGGTGTTCTTAAAAACAACCTAAGTGTCCATTGTTGGATGAATGAATAAAGAAAATATGGTATATACATACAATTAGAATAGTATTCAGCCTTAAAAAGGAAATCCTGACATTTAGGACAACATGGATGAACCTGGAGGACATTATGCTAAGTGAAATAAGCAAGACACAGAAGGAAAAATACTTCATGATCCCGCTTAATGAGGAATCTAAAATTGTCACTTAGAAGCAGAGAGTAGAATGGTGGTGGCCAAGAGCTATGAGGAGGAAATATTGGGGAAGTATTAGTCAAAGGGTACAAAGTTTTGGTTATACAAGACAAATGAGTCCTAGAGACCTGCACAGCATAGTTCCTGTGATTAACAATACTGTATCGTGTACTTACAACTTTGCTAGGAGAGTAGCTCTTATGTTAGGTTGCTTTTATTACAAAAAAATAAGAGGGCAGGAGGAAACTTTTGGAGGACATGGATATGTTTATGGCATAGACTGTGGTGATGATTCTTATCTCTAAATTAAAATTGTATACATGAATTATGTACAGCTTTTAGTAGGTCAGTGATACCTCAATAAATGGTTTAAGAAAATATATTCCCAGCCTACCCCTAGACCTACTCCTCAGAGGAGAGACCTGAAATAGGAGTAACTTCAAGGAATGGGGGATGACAGGACTACAGGCATACCTCATTCTATTGCCCTTTGCTTTATTGCATTTCACAGATACTGCATTTTTTACGAATTGGAGATTTCTGACAACCCTGCATCAAGTCTGTGGTGCCATTTTTCCAACAGCATTTATTCACTTCCTGTTTCTGCGTCACATTTTGGTAATTCTCATAATATTTCAGACTTTCTCATTAATATATATATTTTAAAGATTTTATTTATTTGTTCATGAGAGACACAGAGAGGCAGAGACATAGGCAGAGGGAGAAGCACACTTCCCACGGGGAGCTAGATGCTGAACTTAATCCCAGAATTCCCAGGATCACACCCTGAGCTAAAGGCAGAAACTCAACTGCTGAGCCACCCAGGTGATCCTCATTAATATATTTGTTATGGTGATTTGTAATCAAGAGATCTTTAAAAAAACACATTTTATTATGTATTCATGACAGAGAGAGAGAGAAAGGCCGAGGGAGAAGCAGGCTCTGTACAGGGAGCCCAACGCAGGACTCATCCCGGTTCTCCAGGATCACACCCCGGGCTGAAGGCGGTGCTAAACCACTGAGCCACCGGGACTGCCCAAGAGATCTTTGATGTTACTATAGTCCTTGTTTTGGGGTGCCACAAACCTCACCGATATAAAATGGCGAACTTAATAAATTTTGTTTGTGTTCTATTTCACTAGCCAGCCATTTAGCTTCCCTATTCCCCAAGACATAAGAATATTAAAATTAGACCAATTAATAGCCCTAGTATGGCCTCAGGTATTCAAATAAAAGGAAGAGGCACAGTCTCTCACTTTAAATTAGAGGCAAGAAATTATTAAACTTAGTAAGGCATATGGAAAGCTGAGATAGGCTGAAAGCTAGACTTCTTGTGCCCAAAAGATAACCATGTTGTGAATGCAAAGGAAACATTCTTGAAGGAAATTAAAAATGCTACTCTATTGAATACATGAACTATAAGTGAAACAGCCCTATCACTGATATAGAGAAAGTCTGAGTGATCTGGATCAAGCCAGCTACAACATTCCCTTAAACCAAAGCCTAATCCAGAGCAAGGCCCTAACTCTCCTTAATTCTAGGAAGCTGCAGAAGAAAAGTTTGAAGCTAGCAGAGGTTGGTTCATAACATTTAAGGAAAGAATCCATCTCTAGAACATAAAAGTGCATGATAAAGCAACAAGTGCTGATGTAGAAGCTGCAGCAAGTCATCAAGAATATCTAGGTAAGATAATTCATGACGGAGGCTGCACTAAACAGATTTCCCACGTACATGAAATGGCCTTCTATTGGAAAAAGATGCCATCTAGGACTTTCATAGCTAGAGAAGAGAAGTCAGTGCCTGGATTCACATCTTCAAAACAGGCTAACCCTTGTTAGGGGCAAATGCAGCTGGTAACTTTAAGGTGAAGCCAGTGCTTATTTACTGTTCTGAAAATCCTAGGGCCCTTAAGAATTATGCTAAATCGACTCTGCCTGTGCTCTATAAGTGGAAAAACAAAACCTAGATGACAGCACATCTGTTTACAACATGGTTTACTGAGTATTTTAAGCCCATAATTGAGACCTATTGCTCAGAAAAAGAATCTTTTCAAAATATGATTGTTCATTGACAGTACACCTGGTTACCTAAGAGCTCTGATACACATGAGATGAATGCTGTTTCCATGCTTCCTAACATAACACCCATTCTGCAGCCCATGAATCAAAGAGTAATTTCAATTTTCAAACCTTATTTAAGAAATTTTGTAAGGCTGTAGCTGCCATAGATAGTGATTCTTCTGATGGATCTGAGCAGAGTAAATTGAAAATCTTCTGGAAAGAATTGACTTCTAGATGCCATTAAGAGCATTCATGATTCATGGGAAGAAGTCAACATATCAACATTAATGAGAATTTAGAAGTTGATTCCAGTCCTCATGGATGACTTTGAGGTCTTCAAGACCAACAGAGGAAGTACTTTTACAGATGTGGTAGAAATAGCAAGAGAACTGAAATTGGAGGTAGAACCTTGAATTGCCATAATCTCATGATAAAATTAATGGGTGAGGAGTTCCCTTTTATGGATGGATAAGCAAAGAAAATAATTTCTTGAGATGGAATCTGCTTCTGGTGATGATGCTGTGAAGCTTGTTGGAATGACATTAAACAGTTTAGAATATTATATGAACTTAGTTGATAAACAGTGGCAGGATTTAAGGAATTGACTCCACTTTTGAAAGAAGTTTTACTGTGGGTAAAATGCTATCAAATGGCACCAGGTGCCACAGAGAAATCATTCCTGAAAGGAAGAATCAATCAATGTGGCAGACTTCTTTATTGTCTTAAGAAATTGCCACAGCCACCCCAGCTTCAGCATCCACCACCCTGTTCAGCCAGCAGCCATCAACATCGAGGCAAAACCCTGTACCACCAAAATGATTGACTTGCTGAAAGCTCAGATAATTGTTAGTGTTTTTTAGCAATAAAGTATTTTTAAACTAAGGGATGTACTTTTGCACATAATGCTATTGCACACTTAATAGACTACAGTATAGTACATAACTTTTATATACACTAGGAAACCAAAAGTTCATTTGCCTGCCTTATTGAGATACTTTATTGAAGTGCTCTGGAACTGAACCTATAATATCTGAGGCATGCCTATATTACTTTCCACCATACAGCTTTCTGTATTCTTTGATTTTTTTTTTACCTGGAGTATATTCTACTTTTATTCAGTTGTAATTTATCTTTTCAATTAAGTATTGCAATTCATATTATAAAAATTCAAAAGGTACAATAGGATATATGATAAAAGAAAATCTCCCTTCCACTCCTGTCCCTAGTTACTAGATTCCTTTCCCTAGAGTTGACCAATATTATCAGTTAGTTGTATATTATTCCAAAGTTATTATGCATATGAAACCAAATACTTATAACTATTTGTTACACAGACACACACACACCATAAATATACCTTTCAAAAAGTGGAAGTATACCATACATAATTTGTACATTGCTTTTTTATTTGCCACATCATGCTGATTTTTCCATGTGAGTATGTAAGAGTTTGGTCCTTGTTTTTTATGGTTCCACTCTATTCCATTGTATGTATATGTTATCATTTATATAACCAGTCCCTTATTGATGGGCAGGTAATTAGATTTTTTTCCAGTTTTCAGCTATTACAGTAATGCTACAATGAATACTTGTACAGTTGCAATGCTGTTGCTTATACTTACGCATTTGTGTTGTTCCAAGTGCTTTACGTATCTAAAAGATGAATCCATAGAAGCAAAATTACTGAGTCAAAAGGTATGTGTATTTGTAGTTTTGACAGATCTTGCCAAATTTTTCTCCCTAGAGATTGTATGATTTTCATGCCTACTTTCAATATTTGTATGTGCCTGTTTCCTTTACCAGTATAACATTTGGTGATGTTATAGTTGAAATACCATCTTTCAGTAGTGTTTCAGTTTTCACTTCTTATCACAAGTGAGTTTGATCACCATCTTACATGCTTACAATCTGTCTACCTTTTTTGTGAACTGTTTTCTTGTCAAGTTTTATCCTTTTCCGTTAGAGAAATTGGCCCTTTATACTATGAGTTGCAGATTTTTTTGCAGTTTGTCATTTGTCTTTTGAGTTTACTTACCTTGGCTTTTCCCAAACAGAAGTGTTTTGTTTTTATTTAGTCAAGAGGATTTATCTTTCTCTTTACTGTTACTGGGTTTTCTCTTATACATAAACTTTCCCCACTCTGAAATTATTTTCAAAAATCCCCATGAAGTCTTCTGTTATTTTTATGGTTATCCTACTGTTCTCAAATGAATGTCCAGTTATCCCAACACCATCTGTTGAGTAATCCATATTACCTTTGTAATTTGAATTATGAGTGATGGTTTTTGAACAAATAAATGGCATTTAATAAAGGCAAGGGCAGCTGTTATAAATTAAGGTACTGGGATCCCTGGGTGGCGCAGCGGTTTGGCGCCTGCCTTTGGCCCAGGGCGCGATCCTGGACACCCGAGATCGAATCCCACGTCGGGCTCCCGGTGCATGGAGCCTGCTTCTCCCTCTGCCTGTGTCTCTGCCTCTCTCTCTCTCTCTGTGACTATCATAAATAAATAAAAATTAAAAAAAAATTAAAAAAAAATAAATAAATTAAGGTACTTAGGAGCCATGTCAAATGAAGCATGGGTACCCTATTTGGATCCTAATTTGAACAAATAAACTCAAAAGACATTTTTAAAGTAATCTTGGAAAATAGAGTAGGGATTGGATATTAAGGTATTAAGAAACTATTAACTTTGGTGAAATGATAGCTTTGTTATTTTTAAACTCTATCTGTTACAGATAATGAAGTATTTATAGGTGTTTGATATCTGGAATTTTCTTGAAAGTATGCCAGAAATGACCAACAATCATATGAAAAGATGTTCAACATCACTAATTATCAGAGAAATACAAATGAAAACAACAATGAGATATCACCTCATACTTATTAGAATGGCTACTATAAAAAAGAAAGAAAAGAACAAGTGTTGGTGAATTTGTGGAGAAGCTAGAACCTTGTAGATTGTTTGTGGGAATATAAAATGGAGCAACCTCTATGGAAAACAATAGGGAGGTTCTTTTTAAAAATTAAAAATGAAACTACTGTGTGATTCAGCAATTCCACTTCTGAGTATTTACCCAAAAGAACTGAAAACAGGTTTTTGAGGAGATTATTTTCACATCTATGTTTATAGTAGTGCTAGTCATAAAAGCCAAGAAGTGGAAGCAGCCCATAAGTCCACTGATGAACAGATGAAGAAATTGTGGTATGCACATAGAATGGAATATTCATCAGCCTTAAAAAGGAAGGAAATCCTGTCACATGCTACAATGTGAATGAACCTTGAGGATATTATGTTAAGTGAAATGAGTTAGTCATAGAAAAGATAAATATTGTATGATTCCACTTATATGAGGTATCTAAAGTAGTCAAATTGATAAAAACAGAAAGTAGAAAAAAAAACAGAAAGTAGAACAGTGGTTTCCAGGAGCTGGGGAGAGGGAGAAACAGAGTTGTTTAAGGGGTTTAGAGTTTCAGATTTGCAAGATTGAAAAGTTCTGGAGATCTGTTTCACAACGGTGTGCCTAACAACACACAACAACGGTAAACCTAACACTACTGAGCTATACACTTAAAAATGGTTAAGATGATAAATTTTATGTGGTTTGTTTTTTTAGTCACATAAAAGATTTATTTATTTAGAATATGCATGTGAGTGGGGGGAGGGTCAGAGGGAGAGGGAATCTTCAAGCAGACCCCCTGCTGAGTGTAGTCGCTGACACAGGGCTTGATCCCAAAACCCTGAGGTCATGACTGAGCTGAAATCAAGAGTTGGCCACTCAACCGATTGAGCCATCCAGCTACACCAAAAATAACCATTTTAAGTGTATAATTAAATTGTATTCAGAGTTGTGCAACTGTGATCACTAATTCCAGAACATTTTTAACACCCTAAAAGGAAACCCACTACCTTCTAGCAGTCATTCATTTCCCTTTTCCCCTAGTCTCTAGAAACCACTAATCTATTTTTCCATCTCAATGGATTTTCCTATTCTGGAAAATTCATATAAAAGGAATCATATAATATGTGGCCTTTGTGTCTGGCTTCTTGCACTCTGTAGTGTTTTTAAGTTTGTTTATGTTGTAGAATGAATCAGTGCTTCATTCCTTTTTATAGCTAAATTACATTGCCTCTTCTGGTTATTCCACATTTTATTTAACCATTTTTTCTGTTGATGGTTATTTGGGATGCTCTGTGGCCTTGAGCATGGCACCTTGCTTCTCTGAGCCTCAGTTTCCTCATCTGTAAGAAGCGGCTTATAACATCTACATGGTCTGATTGTGATAAGAGGGAAAGTATACTTAGCACTATGCTTTGTACAAATAGATGCTCTAGGAGTGACTTGTATGAGAGGTATGCTGGAAGAAACTATCACCAGGGGGCAGCATAAAACTACTACTACCCTGACCCAATTGGAGTTAAACATAACTCTAGGTAAAAAACAACAACATAACTCTATGTGTAAATATGTTGCAGTACAAAGTAAAGATTTTTGGTTCTCCTACTTGGAAAACAAACATATACACATATTTCTTTGCTATCTATTTATCAGTTTCCCTCCCCTTGTGGACTTAATGTGTGACATAACTATCTACTGTGACTAGACCCTTTTTAGCCTAACAGAAGCTTAATGCATTGAAATTCTTGTCAGATTCCAGAAAACTACCATTTTTTATAATTTAAATGAAATAAAAGGTCAGTTGAGTTCAACAAAAATATATAGGTCCACAGGCTCTAGAGCCAAAATCCAGGCTTTGTTCCTTCCAGCCATGTGACCTTAGGAGTAGCAATGTAAAAATGGGGATGATAATAATAATAGTTATGGCCTTCTAAGATTGAATATTAAATGATTTAATGAATGCAGAGTACTTAGGACATTGCTTAGCACATAATATATGTTCAGGATCTGTTAGTTATTATTCATATTACTCTGTTCCAAGTTTCATGTTGGAGCCAGGAATAGATAAAGTCTCCACAGTCAAGGAAGTTAGCACCATAAAACCAGTATGCAGATTATTTCAGGATGCTCTAAGTGCAGCGATAGAGGCATACACAGGAAGGACACTTAAAGGTCTGTTTCTATTACATAAAAAATGCTGCTCTCCAGGAAGAAGCCTGGTACAATAGAAATAGTGCATTCTGGAGTCAGAACAGCCTGGGTTTGAATCTCGTGTACACTCATAAACATTATGCAGCTTTAGGAGCAGCCAATCTCTCATAGTCTTAGTTTTCCCAATCCTAAAATAGGGTGAAGTTTCTGATGTCTTCCTGCTGGAAGTGCCCTGTTTGGGTGCTCTGTGGTCTAAAATGTCCCTAAGGGATGCCTGGGTGGCTCAGCAGTTGAGTGTCTGCCTTAGGCTCACGGCACGATTCTGGGATCTGGGATCGAGTCCCATATCTGGCTTCACACAGGGAGCCTGCTTCTTCCTCTGCCTATGTCTCTGCCTCTCTCTGTGTGTCTCATGAATAGATAGGTTTTAAAGATTTATTTATTTTAGACTCAGCACAGCACACGTGATTTGGAGGAGGGGCAGAGGGAGAGATGCTTCAAGTAGAATCCCTGCTGAGCATGTAGCCCAACCTGGGGCTAGATACCACAACCCATGAGATGATTACCTGAGCCAAAACCAAGAGTCAGAGGCTTAACCAACTGAGCCACCCAGATGCCCACAAGCAAAGATTTTTTTAAAAGGTGTTAGGTAGAGGAGAAAAAGACATTAGATTAACTTAAAATCAGATTCTGACTATGTTATTTAACCTTTCTTTGTCTATTTCCACATGTAAGTTTTTTCATCCATATATACCTTGCTCATAGTTGTTCTGACAATGAGATAATGTATATAAAGTATATGTGGAATATAGAAGGTGCTGAGCAATAAATAATAGTTTTATTATATTTCTAACAAAGATATCTCTGTTATTTTTTAAATTATTTAATTGTTTATTTATTTATTTATGATAGAGAGAGAGAGAGAGAGAGAGGCAGAGACACAGGAGGAGGGAGAAGCAGGCCCCATGCAGGGAACCCGACGTGGGACTTGATCCTGGGACTCCAGGATCCCGCCCTGGGACAAAGGCAGGTGCTAAACCGCTAAGCCACCCAGGGATCCCAGATATCTCTGTTATTGTTGAAGTGGAAACTTAAGTAATATATACCATGTTAATTTCTGTATTCTCTTGAAGAGCCTTACACCACAGTTTCATGAAAGGACTGGGCATTTCAATGAATACATAGATAATACTGTGTTTGTTTATAGTAGGAATAATCAAGTTTGAAACTAGGAGAGACTTTTTTTTTTATAGAGTAATGTGTTCAGCCATGTGTGATCTTAAATTTCAACTATAACATTTAGTTACTAACCTTCTGAACTTCTAACCAAATATAGTCAGTTTCTGTTGCATTACATGTTCCTCTCTTCTTCCTTCTTAGGTCTTTCAGAGCCTTGAAGACCACCATTTGGAAGTGGTGGCTTTTTTCAGGGAAAATGGCTTCCATGGCCTTCTTGCCCATGACTCCGAGTATGCTCTCTACAATATTCCTTCTTACTACAGTTCCCATGCTCTGAAGCTGAGCTGGAATGGGAAGAATCTTACTACCAATCAGTTCCTGATGCAGGAGGTAGCCAAGCAGCTGGGCTTGAAGCGGATGAATTTTCCCATATTTGCTGCTTTGCTAGGTAGGTATCCAAAGAACAGATTCCAGTGATTGGTAAAGTTTCCTCTTCCAATGTTAAGACATGAAGACCAGAGCAATTTAGCCTATCATTATTGAATTTATCCTTTTAAAGTCCACATGCCAACACTATGCTGGGGAAAATTCAGCAGGCTTTTGGAATTCTTACTGGAAACTCAGCATGTTTGTCTTATGAATTTAACACCGGATCCTAGAAAATTATTTTGATTTTTGTAAGACTTTTTTTTTGTTATATTCCATAACTATTTTATGTAGAGTACTGTCTTAGGCCAAACATTTTAATAACTCTAAATAGCTTTGGCTCCCCCTTCAGAGCATTTGCATTTCTTTCCTGCTGTCTCAATTTAGATCAAGAACACAAATTGTTGTATACGTTTTTCTCTTTCTGTTTTGCTAACATTTTATTATGATAATTTCCAAACACACAGCAAAATTGAAAGAATTTGGTAGTGAAAATCCTATAAATCCTACATCTACCTCCTATATTCTTCCCTTAACATTTTCCCATATTTGCTTTATCATATATCTTGTCCATTCTAGCCATCCATCAATTTATCTTTTAAATATACATCTAAAAGTAAATTGCAGAGAGTTATGTTTTCCTAAAGACTTATTTACTTATTTGAGATAGAGGGAAAATGTAAGTGGGGGGAGTGGTAGTAGAGGAGGAGAGAGAGACTCTTAAATTAGACTCCCTGCTGAGTGCAGAGCCCAACCCAGGACTTGATCCCAGGACCCTGAGATCATGATCTGAGCTGAAACCAAGGGTTGGATGCTTAACCAACTGAGCCACCCGAATATCTTGAGAGTTGACTATGTTTTCAGGTGGCTTTCCAAGTACTGACAGCATGAAGGTTAATATATTGTGTCAGGTGTAACCTCTGCTTAAAATCCCAAAGGATTTGGTTTTGGCTCATCTAAAGGAGTCAGTACAGGTTTTAGAATTAGGCCTATGACAAATCCCTGAAGTTATAACTTCCTGGTTTCAATTTCCTCATGTGTGAAATGGAATAGTACACTTCATTGTGTTATTGACAAAATTAAATGAGATATAAAATGCCCAGCACTTACTAAGCAGTCTGTAATTGTGGCTGCTATTATAAAAGGCAGAATGACTAGGTGATAGATAATAGCATGGGCTTTGGAGTCTGCTTCTTATCCTGGTGGGGGCACTTATTAACCAAGCTACTTTGGGCTAAGTCACCAAACTTGTTTGAACCTCACTTTCCTTATCTGTAAGATGGGGATAATAATACTACTATGTGTGATTATTACAATGATAAAACATAAAATGTAGGTGATACAAAGTAGGTAATCAACACATAGATACTATAGATATTACATTGAGAACCTACACCTGTGTGAATTATTTGATTATTTTCTTTCCCAGAAGTCCTTTCATGGCCTGAAGGCTCTATGAAAACATTTGTACAGTCAAAAAATGATAAAATGTACTTTATAGGTAACCACATTCTCCCAGACGAGGACCTGGCTGCTTTTCACTGGAGCCTCTTGGGACCAGAACATCCCCTTGCATCTCTTAAGGTAAAGTGCCCCATTTCCTGCTTATGCATCCATGTCTAGGGGATATTGGGGTTTTTTTTCCATTGGCGTTTTGATAGAGTAATTACCTTTCATTAGGCTTAAAATATTTTAAATGCAGAAAATTATAATTATGATCAATACCCTTAATATCTTTTTTTATTAAGTTTTTATGTTAATTCCAGTATAGTTAACATACAGTGTTATATTAGTTTCGGGTATACAATATAGTGATTCAACAATTGCATACATCATCAAGTGCTCATCAGGACAAGTGCACTTCTTTTTTTTTTTTTTTTTTTTTTTCTTTTTTTTTACAAGTGCACTTCTTAATCATCATCACCTATTTAACCCATCTCCATACCCATCCCTGCCTCTAGTAACCATCTGTTCTCTACAGTTAAGAGTCTGTTTCTTGGTTTGTCTCTTTTTTTCCCTTTGTTTTTTATCTTTCTTAAATTCCACATATGAGTGGAACCATATATTTCCTGACTGAATTATTTCACTTAGCATTACATTCTCTAGATCCATCCATGTCATTGCAAATGGCAAGATTTCATCCCTTTTTATTGGAATAACATTCCATTGTATATATATACTACTTCTTTATCTTTCATCTATCAGTGGACACTTGGGCTGCTTCCATGCTTGGCTATTGAAAATAATGCTGCCTTAAACATAGGGGTGTATGTATCCCTTTGATTTGTGTTTTTGTATTCTTTATGTAAATACCCAGCAGTGCCATTATTGGATTGTAAGGCACTTCTATTTAACTTTCTAAGGAACATCCATACTGTTTTCCACAGTGGCTTCAAAGCGGCATTCCCACCCACAGTACATAAGGGTTCCTTTTTCTCCATATCCTTACCAACACTTGTTTCTTGTGTCTTTGACTTTAGCCATTCTGACAGGTGTGAGGTGATACCTCATTAGTTTTGATTTGCAATTCCCTGATGATGAGCCATGTTGAGCACCTTTCCATGCATCTATTGGCTGTGTGTATGTCTTTTACGGAGAAATGTCTGTTCACCTTCTGCCCATTTTTAAATGGATTATTGTTTTTATGGGTGTTGCATTGTATCAGTTCTTCGTATATTTTGGATACAAACCCTTTATTTTACATGCCATTTGCAAATATCTTCTTCCACTCAGTAGGTTGCCTTTTCGATTTGTTGATTGTTTTCCTTTGCTACACAGAAACTTTTTATTTTGTTTTCTTTTAAGGTTTTATTTATTTATTCATGAGAGACACATAGAGAGAGAGAGGCAGAGACACAGGCAGAGAAAGAAGCAGGCTCCATGCAGGGAGCCTGATGTGGGACTCAATCCTGGGACTCTAGGATCATGCCCAGGGCCAAAGGCAGGCATTCAACTGCTGAGCCACTCAGGCGTCCCAGAAATTTTTTATCTTATAGTCTCAGTAGTTTTTTTACTTTTGTTTCTCTTGCCTCAGGAGTCATGTCTAGAAAAATGTTGTTACAGCCATTGTTGAGGAGTACTGCCTGTGACCTCTTCAAGGATTTTTATGGTTTCAGGTCTCACATTTAAGTCTTTAATCTATTTTGAGTTTATTTTTGTGTATGGTGTAAAAAAGTGGGCCAGTTTCATTCTTTTTCATGCAGCTGTCCAGTTTTCCCAGCACCATTTGTCAAAGAGACTTTTTCCTGTTGTATATTCATTCCTTCTTTGTCAAAGTTTAATTGAACATACAATTGTATGTTTATTTCTGGGTTTTCTGATCTAGTCTATTGATCTATTTGTCTATTTTTATACTAGTTTACCATACCGTTTTAATTACTACTGCTTTGTAATATAAATTGATATCTGGAATTCTGATACCTCCAGTTTTGTTTTACTTTTTCAAGATAGCTTTGGCTATTGGAGGTCTTTCATGGTTCCATACAAATACTAGCATTCATTGTTCTAGTTCTGTGACAAATGCTTTCGGTATTTTGATAGGGATTGCATTAAATGTATAGATTGCTTTGGGTAGTATAGAAAAAGTGTAGTGTAGAAAAATTTTAACAATATTTGTTCTTCCAACCCATGAGCATGAAATATCTTTGCATCAGCTTGAATTTCTTTCATCAGTATTTTATAGTCTTCAGAGAACTTATTCGTAGATATTTTTTTGTTTCTGGCACAATTATAAGTGAGATTGTTTTCTTAATTTCACTTTCTGCTGTTTCATTATTGGTGTATAGGAACATAACAGATCTCTGTACATTGATTTTGTATCCTGAGAGTTTACTAAATTCATTAATGAGTTCCAGTAGGTTTCTGGTGGAGTCTTTAGGGTTTTCTATATACAATATCATGTCATCTGCAATAGTGAGAGTTTTGCTTCTTCCTTACCAATTTGGATACCTTTTATTTCTTTATGTTGTTTAATGGCTGTGGGTAGGACTTCCAGTACTATGTTGAATAAAAGTGGTGAGAGTTGACATCCTTATCTTGTTCCTGACCTTACAGGAAAAGCTCAGTTTTTCTCCATTGAGTATGATGTTCACTGTGGCTTTTTCATATAAGGCCTTTATTATGTTGAGGGTATGTTTCCTCTAGACCTACTTTGCAAAAGGTTTTTATCATGAATGATGTTGTACTTTGTCAAATGCTTTTTCTGCATCTATTAAAATGATCATATGGTTTTGATCCTTTCTCTTAATTGATGTGATGTATCACATTGATTGTTTTTGCAAATATTGAACCACTCTTGCATCCCAGGAATAAATCCCACTTGATCCTGGTGAATGATTTCTTTAATACATTGTTGTATTCGATTTGCTAATATTTTGTTGAGGATTTTTGCATCTATATTCATGAGAGATATTGGCCTGTAATTCTCTCTTTGTGATGTCTTTATCTGGTTTTGGTATCAAGATGATACTAGCCTGATGGAATGAATTTGGAAGATGTCCTTCCTCTTTTATTTTTTGAAATAGTTTGAGAACAATAGGTATTAACTCTTCTTAAATCTTTGGTACAATTCGAACGTGAAGCGGTTTGGTCCTAGACTTTTTTTAGGGTGGGGGAGTTTTTTGATTAGTGATTGAATTTCATTGCTGTTAATTGATAGTTTAAATTTTCTACTTTTTGGTAGGTTATGCTTTTCGAGGAATTTATTTCTTTCTGGGTTGTCCAATTTGTTGGCATATATGTTTTCATTATATTCTGTTAACAGTTGTTTGAAGTTCTGTGGTGTTGGTTGTAATTTCTCCTCTCTCATTACTGATTTTTTTTTTGTGGTCCTCTCTCTTTTGTTTAATGTGTCTTGCTAGAGTTTTTTTCAATTTTGTTGACCTTTACAAAGAACCAGCTTCTGGTTTCATTTATCTGTTCTATTGTTTTTTAAATTTCTATGTCATTTGTTTCTTCTGTAGTCTTTCTTATTTCCTTCTTTCTGCTGGGTTGAGTTTTCTTTGTTCTTTTTCTAGCTCCTTTAGGTATGTAGTTAGGTTGTTTGTTTGAGACTTGCTTTTAGAGGTAGGCCTGAATTGTTAGAAACTTCTCTCTTAGAACCATTTTTGCTGCATCCCAAAAATTTTGGGTCACTGTGTTTTCATTTTCGATGGTTTCCTTGTAATATTTTATTTCTTCTTTGACTTGTTGGTTGACCCATTCATTGTTTGGTAGCATATTATTTAACCTCCATGTATTTGTACTCTTTCCAGATTTTTTCTTGTGGTTGATTTCTAGTCTCATAGTGTTACGGTCAGAAAATATACATGATATGATTTTGGGTTTTTTAAATTTTTTTGAGACTTGTATTGTGGCCTGCCGTACGATCTGGAGACTGTTTCACATGCACTTAAAAAGAATGTATATACTGGTGTTTTAGGATTGAATGTTCTGAATATGTCTTGTTAAATCCCATCTGTTCCAAGGTGTAATTCAAAGCCATTGTTTCCACATTGATTTTATGTTTGGATGATCTGTTCATCAATATCTGTGGGTTGTTAATGTCCCCTATTATTATTGTATTCCTATCAATCATTTCCTTTATATTTGTTATTAACTCCTTTATGTTTTTGGTGTTCCCATGTTGATTATATATATATTTACAATTACTATATCCTCTTACTGGATTAGCCTTTTTATTATTATATAGTGTCTCTCTCTGCCTTTTTTTGCAACATTTTTTTTTTTTTTTTTGTAAATCTGTCTTGTCTGATATAAGCACTGCCACCCTGGCTTTCTTTTAACAATCATTTGCAAGATTGATGTTTTTCCATCCCCTCACTTTAAATCTGCGGGTATGTTAGGTCTGAAACTGTACACAGCATATAGATGGGTCTTGTTATTTTTTTAATCCATTCTGGCACTCTATGTCTTTTGATTGGAGCATATAGTCCATTTACATTCAATGTAATTATTGATAGATATGTATTTTTTTTCCATTTTGTTACCTGTTGTTGTTTCTGTAGATTTTCTCTGGTCCTTTCTTCTCTTTCTCTTTGACATGGTTTGTTGGCTTCTTTAGTTATATACTTTGATTCCTTTCCATTGTTTGCATATCTATTACTGTTTTTTGATTTGTGGTTATCATCAGATTTGTATATAATCTCTACATATAGCAGTCTGTACTAAATTGATGGTTGCTTAATTTTTATTTTTGTTTTTTATAGATTTTATTTATTTATTCATGAGACACACAGAGAGAGAGGCAGAGACACAGGCAGAGAGAGGAGAAGCAGGCTCCCTGCAAGGAGCCCGATGCGGGACTCGATCCCAGGACTCCAGGATCACACCCTGAGCCAAAGGCTCAACCACTGAGCCACCCAGGCGTCCCGGTTGCTTAATTTTAAACCCATTACTTCTCTCCCCTCTCACGTTTTAGGTATATGATGTCATATTTTGCATCGTTTTATTTTATGACTCTCTTACTGATTTTTACAGAAATATTTATTTTTATTGCTTTTGTGTTTTTTACTTTTCATGCCTTCACTTTTGGTCTCATTTACACTCAAAGAACCCCCTTTAATATTTCTTGTGGGGCTGGTTTAGTGGTCATGAACTCCTTTAGTTTTTATCTGATACACTGTTTATGTATCCTATTCTGAATGATAGCTTTGCTGGGTAGAGTATTCTTGGCTACAAGTTTTTCCCATTTAGCACTTTAAATGCCACTTTATCATGCTACTTCCTTCTGGCCTGCGCTATTTCTGCTTGAAAAATCTGCTGTTCACTTATGGGGTTGTCGTTTACCTTGCTTTTAAAGTTTTTGCTTGATCACTACTTTTTGCCATTTTAATTACTATGTTTCTTAGTGTGGACCTCTTTGGGTTGATTTTTTTGGGAATCTTTGTGCCTCTTAGATCTGCATATCTGTTTGTTTCTCCAGAATAAGTAAGATTCCAGGTATTATTTCTTTAAAGAAATTTCCTGCCTCATTATTTCTCTTTTCTTCTGAGATCTCTATAATGCTAATATATTACACTTGTAGTCACTGAGTTCCCTAAGACAATTCTCAATCTGCATAATTTTCTTTTCTTTCTTTGCTTAGTTTGGTTACTTTCCATTAATGTGTTATCTAGATCATTAATTCATTCCTCTGTTTCATCTAGCCTGGCATTTATAGCATTAAGTGTATTTTAAATTTTATTTATTGTGTTCTTGATCTCTTTTTTTTAATAAATTTATTTTTTATTGGTGTTTAATTTACCAACATACAGAATAACATCCAGTGCTCATCCCGTCAAGTGCCCCCCTCAGTGCCCGTCACCCTTTCACCCCCACCCCCCGCCCTCCTCCCCTTCCACCACCCCTAGTTCGTTTCCCAGAGTTAGGAGTCTTTATGTTCTGTCTCCCTTTCTGATATTTCCCACACATTTCTTCTCCCTTCCCTTAAATTCCCTTGCGCTATTATTTATATTCCCCAAATGAATGAGAACATACACTGTTTGTCCTATTCCGATGGACTTACTTCACTCAGCATAATACCCTCCAGTTCCATCCACGTTGAAGCAAATAGTGGGTATTTGTCGTTTCTAATGGATGAGTAATATTCCATTGTATACATAAACCACATCTTCTTTATCCATTCATCTTTTGATGGACACCGAGGCTCCTTCCACAGTTTGGCTATTGTGGACATTGCTGCTATAAACATCGGGGTGCAGGTGTCCCGGCGTTTCATTGCATCTGAATCTTTGGAGTAAATCCCCAACAGTGCAATTGCTGGGTTGTAGGGCAGGTCTATTTTTAACTCTTTGAGGAACCTCCACATAGTTTTCCAGAGTGGCTGTACCAGTTCACATTCCCGCCAACAGTGTAAGAGGGTTCCCTTTTCTCCGCATCATCTACAATATTTGTGGTTTCCTGCCTTGTTAATTTTCCCCATTCTCACTGGTGTGAGGTGGTATCTCATTGTGGATTGGATTTGTATTTCCCTGATGGCCAGTGATGCAGAGCATTTTCTCATGTGCGTCTTGGCCATGTCTATGTCTTCCTCTGTGAGATTTCTGTTCGTGTCTTTTGCCCATTTCATGATTGGATTGTTTGTTTCTATGGTGTTGAGTTTAAGAAGTTCTTTATAGATCCTGGAAACTAGCCCTTTATCTGATATATGTCATTTACAAATATCTTCTCCCATTCTGTAGATTGTCTTTTCATTTTGTTGACTGTATCCTTTGCTGGGCAAAAGCTTCTTATCTTGATGAAGTCCCAATAATTCATTTTTGCTTTTGTTTCTTTTGCCTTCGTGGATGTATCTTGCAAGAAATTACTGTGGCCGAGTTCAAAAAGGGTATTATTGCCTGTGTTCTCTAGGATTTTGATGGAATCTTGTCTCACATTTAGATCTTTCATCCATTTTGAGTTTATCTTTCTGTATGGTGAAAGAGAGTGGTCTAGTTTCATTCTTCGTCATGTGGATGTCCAATTTTCCCAGCACCATTTATTGAAGAGACTGTCTTTCTTCCAATGGATAGTCTTTCTTCCTTTATCGAGTATTAGTTGACCATAAAGTTCAGGGTCCACTTCTGGGTTCTCTATTCTGTTCCATTGATCTTTGTGTCTGTTTTTGTGCCAGTACCACACTGTCTTGATGACCACAGCTTTGTAGTACAACCTGAAATCTGGCATTGTGATGCCCCCAGATATGGTTTTCTTTTCTAAAATTCCCCTGGCTATTCAGGGTCTTTTCTGATTCCACACAAATCTTAAAATAATTTGTTCTCTCTGAAGAAAGTCCATGGTATTTTGATAGGGATTGCATTAAACGTGTAAATTGCCCTGGGGAACATTGACATTTTCACAATATTAATTCTGCCAATCCATGAGCATGGAATATTTCTCCATCTCTTTGTGTCTTCCTCAATTTCTTTCAGAAGTGTTCTATAGTTTTGAGGGTATAGATCCTTTACCTCTTTGGTTAGGTTTATTCCTAGGTATCTTATGCTTTTGGGTGCAATTGTCCATGGGATTGACTGCTTAATTTATCTTTCTTCAGTCTCATTGTTAGTATATAGAAATGCCACTGACTTCTGAGCATTGATTTTTGTATCCTGCATGCTGCCAAATTGCTGTATGAGTTCTAGCAATCTTGGGGTGGAGGCTTTTGGGTTTTCTATGTAGAGTATCATGTCATCGGCGAAGAGGGAGAGTTTGATTTCTTCTTTGCCAATTTGAATGCCTTTAATGTCTTTTTGTTGTCTGATTGCTGAGGCTAGGACTTCCAATACTATGTTGAATACCAGTGGTGAGAGTGGACATCCCTGTCTTCTTCCTGATCTTAGGGGAAAGGCTCCCAGTGCTTCCCCATTGAGAATGATATTTGCTGTGGGCTTTTCGTAGATGGTTTTCAAGATGTTGAGGAATGTTCCCTCTATCCTACACTCTGAAGAGTTTTGATCAGGAATGGATGCTGTATTTTGTCATATGCTTTGTCTGCATCTAATGAGAGGATCCTATGGTTCTTGGTTTTTCTCTTGTTGATATGATGAATCACATTGATTGTTTTACGAGTGTTGAACCAGACTTGTGTCCCGGGGATAAATCCTACTTGGTCATGGTGAATAATTTTCTTAATGTACTCTTGGATCCTATTGGCTAGTATCTTGTTGAGAATTTTTGCATCCATGTTCATCAGGGATATTGGTCTGTAATTCTCCTTTTTGGTGGGGGTCTTTGGTTTTGCAGTTAAGGTGATGCTGGCCTCATAGAACGAATTTGGAAGTACTCCATCTCTTTCTATCTTTCCAAACAGCTTTAGTAGAAGAGGTATGGTTTCTTCTTTAAACGTTTGATAGAATTCCCCTGGGAAGCCATCTGGCCCTGGACTTTTGTGTCTTGGGAGGTTTTTGATGACTGCTTCAATTTCCTCCCTGGTTATTGGCCTGTTCAGGTTTTCTATTTCTTCCTGTTCCAGTTTTGGTAGTTTGTGGCTTTCCAGGAATGCGTCCATTTCTTCTAGATTGCCTAATTTATTGGCGTATAGCTGTTCATAATATGTTTTTAAAATCGTCTGTATTTCCTTGGTGTTGGTAGTGATCTCTCCTTTCTCATTCATGATTTTATTATTTTGAGTCTTCTCTCTCTTCTTTTTAATAAGGCTGGCGAATGGTTTATCTATCTTATTAATTCTTTCAAAGAACCAACTCCTGGTTTTGTTGATCTGTTGCACAGTTTTTCTGGTCTCGATTTCGTTGAGTTCTGCTCGAATCTTAATTAACTCTCTTCTTCTGCTGGGTGTAGGATCTATTTGCTGTTTTTTCTCTAGCTCCTTTATGTGTAAGGTTAGCTTTTATATTTGAGTCCTTTCCAGTTTTTGAATGGATGCTTGTATTGCGATGTATTTCCCCCTTAGGACTGCTTTTGCTGCATCCCAAAGATTTTGAATGGTTGTATCTTCATTCTCATTAGTTTCCATGAATCTTTTTAATTCTTCCTTAATTTCCTGGTTGACCCTTTCATCTTTTAGCAGGATGGTCCTTAACCTCCACGTGTTTGAGGTCCTTCCAAACTTCTTGTTGTGATTTAGTTCTAATTTCAAGGCATTATGGTCTGAGAATATGCAGGGGATGATCCCAATCTTTTGGTGTCGGTTCAGACCCGATTTGTGACCCAGTATGTGGTCTATTCCGGAGAAAGTTCCATGTGCACTTGAGAAGAATGTGTATTTAGTTGAGTTTGGATGTAAAGTTCTGTAGACATCTGTGAAATCCATCTGGGCCAGTGTATCATTTAAAGCTCTCGTTTCTTTGGAGATGTTGTGCTTAGAAGACCTATCGAGGGTAGAAAGAACTAGATCAAAGTCACCAAGTATAAGTGTATTATTGTCTAAGTATTTCTTCACTTTGGTTATTAATTGATTTAAATATTTGGCAGCTCCCACATTCGGGGCATATATATATTGATGATTGTTAAGTCCTCTTGTTGGATAGATCCTTTAAATATGATATAGTGTCCCTCTTCATCTCTCACTACAGTCTTTGGGGTAAATTTTAGTTTATCTGATATAAGGATGGCTACCCCTGCTTTCTTTTGAAGACCATTTGAATGGTAAATGTTGCTCCAACCTTTTATTTTCAGGCTGTAGGTGTCCTTCTGTCTAGAATGAGTCTCTTGTAGAAAGCAAATAGATGGGTCCTGCTTTTTTATCCAGTCTGTAACCCTGCGACTTTTGATGGGTCATTAAGCCCATTCACGTTCAGAGTTACTATTGAAAGATATGAGTTTAGTGTCATCATGATATCTATTCAATCCTTGTTTTTGTGGATTGTTCCACTGAACTTCTTCTTAAAGGGGAATTTAATAGTCCCCCTTAAAATTTCTTGCAGAGCTGGTTTGGAGGTCACATATTCTTTCAGTTCCTGCCTGTCTTGGAAGCTCTTTATCTCTCCTTCCATTTTGAATGAGAGCCTTGCTGGATAAAGTATTCTTGGTTGCATGTTCTTCTCATTTAGGACCCTGAATATATGCTGCCCGCCCTTTCTAGCCAGCCAGGTCTCTGTGGAGAGGTCGGCTGTTACCCTATTCCTCCTCCCCATAAAAGTCAGGGATTTCTTGTCTCTTGCTGCTTTAAGGATCTTCTCTTTATCTTTGGAATTTGGAAGCTTAACTATTAAATGTCGAGGTGTTGAACGATTTTTATTGATTTTAGGGGGGGATCTCTCTATTTACTGGATCTGAGTGCCTGTTTCCCTTCCCAGATTAGGAAAGTTTTCAGCTATGATTTGTTCAAATACATATTCTGGCCCTCTGTCCCTTTGGCGCCCTCGGGAACCCCAATTAAACGTAGGTTTTTCTTCCTCAGGCTGTCGTTTATTTCCCTTAATCTATCTTCATGGTCTTTTAATTGTTTGTCTCTTTTTTCCTCAGTTTCCCTCTTTGCCATCAACTTGTCTTCTATGTCACTCACTCGTTCTGCCACCTCGTTAACCCTCGTCGTTAGGACTTCTAGTTTGGATTGCATCTCATTCAATTGATTTTTAATTTCTGCCTGATTAGCTCTAAATTCTGCAGTCATGAAGTCACTTGAGTCCTTTATGCTTTTTTCTAGAGCCACCAGTAGCTTTATAATAGTGCTTCTGAATTGGCTTTCTGACATTGAATTGTAATCCAGATTTTGTAACTCTGTGGGAGAGAGGACTGTTTCTGATTCTTTCTTTTGAGGTGAGGTTTTCCTTCTAGTCATTTTGCTCAGTGCAGAGTGGCCAAAAATAAGTTGTATTGGGAAAAGGAGAAAAAGAGAGGAGAGAAAGAAGGAAAGAAAAGAGAAAAAGAAAAAAGGAAGAAAAAAAGAAAAACGAGAAGAAAAAGAAAGAAAGGAAAAAAAGAGGGGGGGAAGCAAACAGAAATCAAAAAGCAAAAAAAAAAAGAAAAAACAAAACAAAACATGGGTAGTGTCTTCTGTTTCTGTATACTTTAAGTCCCTTGACTTCCCCTGGAACTTGTCCTTGTAGCTGTTCTTCTGGGGGAGGGGCCTGTTGTGCTGATTTTCAGGTGTTAGCACTTGGGGGAGATACGCTGCCCCTTGCCTGGTGCAGGGCTCAGTGGGGGTCGTTTACCCCGTGAGGCCCCAGGAGGAACAACCACAGTGGAGAGGCCAGCTCTGGAGCCCTGGATTCAGCTCCCACAGTAACTAAGGAGCTCTCAGCCTGCAGGGCCTGGAGGCTCAGGGGGCGGGCCTTTGATCTCCTCAGCTCGGGGCAGGAGCGTCCTTGCTGTCCTGGGCCCTCCCGGCCTCTGCCTATCCCGGGGGGAGGTTGAATCCTGGGCTGTGTCCCTGGCACCCTGCGCTCCCGGACCGGCGCTGTTGGATTCGCGCTCCCCGCTGGACCCCCTCCGAGCTGCTCCCGGAGCCACGCAGCCCCCTCCGCATGGAGCCTCTTCCTCTGCCCGAGCCCCTGTGAACTGCTCCCGGGTCAATGCGTGCGCGCTGCAGCCCTTAGGGAGCTCGGCGCACTCTCCTGGGGCACAGGTATCTGTTAGTGTCCCAGGGAGCCTGAGGGCATCCCCGCCCTCCTGGGGTCCTGCTCCAAATCCCTGCGAGGCCTTTCCGCCCAGGAAGATTGGTGCAGCTCCTGTTTCTCCCGGACGGGGCTCTCCTGTCCTGGGGACACTTGCCCCGGCCTTAGCCCGGCTCCTCGTGGGGCCTCTCCACCTTGGATGCCTTTTGTTTCTTTATTTCTTTTTTCCCCATCTTCCTACCTTGATAGAAGGGTGAACTCTTCTCACTATAGCATTCCTGCTGTTCTCTCTTTAAATCTCAGGCCCAATTCGTAGATTTTCAGGATGATTTGAAGGTTATGTAGGTAATTTGTTGGGGACAGGTGATTTGGGGACCCTACTCCTCTGCCATCTTGCTCCTCCTCCTGTTCTTGATCTCTGATTAGTTCTTATCTCTATGTTAAGGGTCTCACTGATGTCCTTTACCCTTTTCTCAAGTCTAGTGAATATCTTTATGATTGATAGTTTAAATTCTCTATCAGGCCTATTACTTACATCAGTTTCACTTAGATCCCTTGCTGTGGTTTGGCTCTGTTCTTTCATTTGGGTAATAATACTCTCTCTTCTCATTTTGTCTGACTTTTCTTTTTTTTAAATTTTTTTAAATTTTTATTTATTTTTATTTATTTTATGATAGTCACATAGAGAGAGAGAGAGAGAGATTGAGAGAGAGAGAGAGGCAGAGACATAGGCAGAAGGAGAAGCAGGCTCCATGCACCGGGAGCCCGACGTAGGATTCGATCCGGGGTCTCCAGGATCGCGCCCTTGGCCAAAGGCAGGCGCCAAACCGCTGCGCCACCCAGGGATCCCTTTGTCTGACTTTTCATGTGTTTCTTTCTGTTAGGAAAGTCAGCTACTTCTCTTGCTGTTAATGATAATAGCCTTATGAAGATGAGTTCCCTGCGGTGCCCTGTAGCATAGTGTCCCCTGTTCCCCAGGACATGGCACTTCAAGGAATGTCTCCTACATGTGTTGCTTGTGCTTTGCTATTGAGTCTTGGCCCCTTTTTTCTTCAGTCTGGTTGTTTGCAAAGGCTCTCTTTGCCTATAGTGGGCAGTATTTGGTCCCCAATGGTGCAGGGGGGCACGTTTTAACACTGTGTGTGGTGCTCTGCTTGAGAAATGAGACTTGCCCCTGTTGCTCAGGAACTGAGGTCCCACCATCTTTATCCATTCATCTATTATGGGCACTTGGGCTTTTTCCATAATTTGTTTATTGTAAATAGTGCTGCTAAAAACATAGGAGTGCATGTATCTGTTAGAATTAATGTTTTCACTCTTTTTTTTTTAACTTGGTAGCTTTTGCATCATAGGGAAGTTTTATTTTTAACTTTTTGAGGAATATCCATACTGTTTTCCACAGTGGCTGTACCAGTTTGCATTCCTACCAACAGTGTAAGAGAATTCATTTTTCTACACATCCTTGCCAACACCTGTTATTTATTTGTGTGTTTTTTATTTTAACCCTTCAGACAGGTGTGAGGTGATACCTCATTATTAGTTTAGGTTTGCATTTCCCGGATGATGAGTGATGTTGAGTGTCTTTTCATGTGTCAGTTGCTATGTGTATGTCTTCTTTGGTGTAAGAGAGTGGAGCAGTTTCATTCTTTTTCATGTAGCTATCCAGTTTTCCCAACACCATTTGTTGAAGAGAATACCCTTACTATCTTAAGGATTCATACAAATCTCAGATATGAAATACTAATACACCAGTACATGAAATAATGAGGAAAAGACTGAAGCAGACAGTTCACAAAAGAAGAAATGCAGTGTCCAATAGTATGAGTAGATAGATGTTAAATCTTACTATTGATCAGACATGCAAATTATTTTTTTTAACCTAACGGTTTGGCAAATATTGAAAAATTAGTCTGCCCACTCCTGTCAAGGCTATGTCGAGACTGATACTCTCATACATTTCTAGTGGTATTGTGAGTTGGTGAATATTTAACTTTTCTCTAATTCTTTAACTCTGCTGGTTTATACCTTTTCCTTTCTCCTCAACCTCTAATACTCCCTCCTTCTGCTCACTGTCAGCTCATGAGCTGGCTTCCTATTTCACTGAGAAAATGAAAGCATTTGAAACAAAAATTCCACCAGCTCCTAGGCTTTCGTATTCTTACCTATGTGCATCTATGTGCCCACATGTTTTGCCTGCCTTTTGTTAACTGCGGATGACCTGTCCATGTTCCCATCTAAGGCCAACCTCTTTACTTACATGCCAAGTCACATCCCCTCTTGCTAACTTAAGGGCATCACTTTTACAAATCTTACTTCTTTCTCCCACATCATCAGTTTTTCTCTCTTAGTTGGATTTTTTCCAATCAGATTTATAAGCATGCATCCATATTAAAAAAAAAAATAAAGCAGGAATTCCTGGGTATTTCAGGGGTTGAGCTCCACCTTTGGCTTAGGGCATGATCCCAGAATTTCAGGATCAGGCCTAGCATCTGGCTCCCTGCTGGGAGCCTACTTCTCCCTCTGCCTATGTCTCTGCCTCTCTCTGTGTGTCTCTCATGAATAAATAAATAAAATCTTTAAAAAATCAAATCTTACTCTTGATCTTACTCCCTCCACCCAAGCTACTGTTCCATATTTCCTATTCTCTTACGGCCCATATGCCTTCTAGAGAGTTTTTTACACTTGAGCTGTTTATTGTCCCTTTTTCCTATTCTCTCTGCAATCTCTTTTACTGAAATTGTTCTTTATGAGGTCAAGGTGTTAATAGTCCTTGATCAAGTTAATAAATCTAATGGCCAGTTCTCAGTTTTTATCTTACTTGGCCAATCAGCAGCTTTTGACCCAATTGCTCACTCCCTCTTCCTTAAAACCTGTTCTTCAGTAAGCTTTAAGGGCACCACTCTCTTCTAGTTTCCTTCCTACTTCCCTGGCTGTTGTTTTTGTTTCCTTTGTTGCTCCTTTGTCTTCTTTTGTACTTCTTATCTTTGGAGTGCCCCAGAATTCTATCCTTGGTGCCTTCTCTTAGTTCGCCCTACATTTTCTGCCTTAGTGATTGATATCATTCAGTCTCATGACTTTAAGTATCACCTGTTCATTGATGACTCCTAAGTATGTCTCTAGTTTTGATATCCCTCTTGAACTCCAGATTGTAATATCTGAGAGCCTACTAAAAATCTTAAGGAAGTGTATCTAAGTGGAAACTCATGATCTTTCCCCTAAATCTGTTCCTCCCAGAGCCTTCCCCGTTTTTATTCATGGCAGTCTCAGCCTTCTAATTGTTCATGCTAAAAACCATAGAGTCATCCTTGACTTCTCTCTCTCTTTCTCACACTCTATATTTTCTCTGCCACAAATACCATCAGTTCTCCCTCCAATATATGTCTACTTCTCACCATTTTCATTGCTACTTTCCTGGACAAACCACCATTATTTCTTGCTTGGATTATTATAACAGCTTATTAACTGTTGGTCTTCTATTTGCACTCTTCCCCTCCCCAAAACCTAGTCTTAGCAAAACAGCAAGGGTGAATCTTAAAAACTGATTCAGATCATGTTACTTCTCTATTCAGAATCCTCCAGCGGCTATTCATGTCAGTCTTGACCATGGCCTACAAAGTTCTGTCCTGACTGACCTCTGTTACAGTTGTTGTCTTTTCTCTTCTTTTTTTGTTAGAACCTTTGTATGTATTATTTTCTCTACTTGAGACATTTTTTCCTCCCATATAGCTATGTCATCACCCTTCTAGGTTTTCTTAAATGTCATTTTCTCAGTGAGGCGTTTCCTGACCATCTTATTTCGTAACACATGCTTGTGCACATGCATGTATACACTTGCATTCCCAAGGTCACCCTCTTCTTAGATTTTCTCCATAGCACTTATCTATATCTAGCACAGTATGCATTTCACGTCTTTATTCCGTTTGACTCTCATCACCCTATTTTGACACACCTACCCCACAATTTAAGCTTCCATGAGGGCAGTGATCTTTATCTTGTTTACAGTTGTATTCTTGCTGCGTATGACAGTACCTAGTTAGTAAACAGTGTGCAATAAATACTTGTTGAAGGAATGAATGATAGAGCCTTCTGCCCAAACAATTTTATATAAAAAGCCTTTAAGAAGTTTATACTCTTTGACTGATTAATTATAATTTTAGGAAGCTTGTAATTAATTAATTGGAAAGTGAACAGCAAATGATACCTACATTTTATCACGGCATTAAAAAAAACTTGTATTTAAATTTTTTTCAAGTATTATAAAGGGGAGAAAATAATAACATAGTCACTATTATAACATCTTCTACCTCCAACAGTTACCAAGATGTAGCCAAACTTGCTGGGATGTTTTGTTTGTTTCTGTTGCTCATGTATTTTAAAATAAATTCTGGAACACAAGTCATTTTACTCCCACATTCTTCAATATGCATTTGTAAAACATATGGTCACTTTCATGCATAATAAGTACAATGCCATTATTACTTTTAACAAAATTAGGGATCCCTGTGTGGCGCAGCGGTTTGGCGCCTGCCTTTGGCCCAGGGCGGGATCTTGGAGACCCGGGATCGAATCCCACGTTGGGCTCCCTGCATGGAGTCTGCTTCTCCCTCTGCCTGTGTCTCTGCCTCTCTCTCGCTCTCTCTGTGACTATCATAAATAAATAAAATCTTAAAAAAAAACAAAACTTATAATAATTTCTTGGTATCATTTTACTTGTCCATTTTAAAAGGATCTTCCTGGGCAGCCTGGGTGGGTCAGCCGTTTATGGTGCCACCTTCAGCCCAGGGTGTGATCCTGGAGACCCGTGATCGAGTCCCACGTCAGGCTACTTGCATGAAGCCTGATTCTCCCTCTGCCTGTGTCTCTGCCTCTCTCTCTCTGTCTCTGTCTCTGTCTCTGTCTCTGTCTCTGTCTCTCATGAATTAATAAATAAAATCTTAAAAAAAAAAAGATCTTCCTGAATGTCCCAGAAAGGTTTTTTTGTATGTGTGTGGTTAGTTCAAATTAGGATCTAAATACAGTCCACAAATTAAAACCTTACATTTAATAATAAAGAATTGGAAGCAACCAAATGGTATTGTGAAAGAAAACTGATCAATTATGATGGTCTCATCAACTCATGGCTATCTCTGTAATAGGATTATGAATGATATGATGTTATCTTTCTTTATACTTTTTGATCTTTTCCAACTGTTCAATACTGAGAATTACTGAGGAAAATATTTTTTTTGAAAAAATCTTTTTAAATATTTTTTATTGGAGTTTGATTTGCCAACATACAGCATAACACCCAGCACTCATCCCATCAAGTGCCCCCCAGAGTGCCCATCAGCTAGCACCCCAACCCCCCGCCCAATTCCCTTTCCACCACCCCTTGTTCGTTTCCCAGAGTTAGAGGACTCTCACGTTCTGTCACCCTCACTGATATTTCCCACTCATTTTCCCTCCTATCCCCTATAATCTCTTTTGCTATTTTTTATATTCCCTGTATGAGTGAAACCGTATATGTTTGTCCTTCTCCGACTGACTTACCTCACTTAGCATAATACTCTCCAGGTCCATCCACGTTGAAGGAAATGGTGTGTATTTCTCATTTCTAATGGCTGAGTAATATTCCATTGTATACATATACCACAGCTTCTTTATCCACTCATCTTTCGATGGACATGAAGATCCTTCCACAGTTTCGCTATTGTGGACATTGCTGCTATAAACATTGGGGTGCAAGTGTTTTGGTTTTTTATTACATCTGTATCTTTGGAGTAAATCCCCAGTAGTGAAATTGCTGGGTCATAGGGTAGCTCTATTTTTAACTCTTTGAGGAACCTCCACACAGTTTTCAGAGTAGCTGTACCAGTTCACATTCCCACCAACAGTGTAAGAGGGTTCCCCTTTCTCCACATCCTCTCCAACATTTGTTGTTTTCCGTCTTGTTAATTTCCACCATTCTCACTGGTGTGAGATGGTATCTCATTGTTGCTTTGATTTGTATTTATCTGATGGCAAGTGATGCAGAGCATTTTCTCATGTGCTTGTGGGCCATGTGTATGTTGTCTTTGGTGAAATTTCTGTTCATGTGTTTTTCCCATTTCATGATTGGATTGTTTGTTTCTTTGGTGTTGAGTTTAATAAGTTCTTTATAGATCTTGGAAACTAGCCCTTTATCTGATACGTCATTTGCAAATATCTTCTCCTATTCTGTAGGTTGTTTTTTAGTTTTGTTGACTGTTTCTTTTGCTGTGCAGAAGCTTTTTATCTTGTTGAAGTCCCAATAGTTCATTTTGGCTTTTGTTTCCCTTGCTTTCATAGATGTATCTTGCAAGAAGTTGCTGTGGCCATGTTCAAAAAGGGTGTTGCCTGTGTTCTACTCTAGGATTTTCATGAATTCTTCTCAGACATTTAGATCTTTCATCCATTTTGAGTTTATCTTTGTGTATGGTGTGAAGAATGGTCTAATTTCATTCTTCTGCATGTGGATGTCCAATTTTCTCCACACTATTTAATGAAGAGACTTCTTTTTACAAGCGGATAGTCTTTCCTGCTTTGTCGAATATTAGTTGACCATAGAGTTAAGGACCCATATCTGTATTCTCTGTTCTGCTCCATTAATCTATGTGTCTCTTTTTGTGACGGTACCACACTGTCTTGATGATCACAGCTTTGTAGTACAACCTGAAATCTGGCATTGTGATGCCCCCGGCTCTGGTTTTCTTTTTAAGTATTCCCCTGGCTATTTGGGGTCTTTTCTGATTCCACACAAATCTTAAGATGATTTGTCCCAACTCTCTGATGAAAGTTCATGGCATTTTGATAGGAATTGCATTAAATGTGTAAATTGCCCTGGGTAGCTTTGACATTTTCACAGTATTAATTTTTCCAATCCTTGAGCATGCAATATTTTTCCATCTCTTTGTGCCTTCCTCCTTTTCTTTCAGAAGTGTTCTGTAGTTTTTAGGGTATAGATCCTTTACCTCTTTGGTTAGGTTTATTCCTAGGTATCTGGTGCTTTTGGGTGCAATTTTAAATGGTACTGACTCCTTAATTTCTCTTTCTTCAGTCTCACTGTTAGTGTATAGGAATGCCACTGATTTCTGGGCATTGATTTTGTATCCTGCCACACTGCTGAATTGCTGTATGAGTTCTAGCAATCTTGGGGTGGAGTCTTTTGGATTTGCTATGTAGACTATTATGTCATCTATGAGTAGGGAGTGTTTGACTTTTTCTTTGCTAATTTGACTGCCTTTTATTTCTTTGTTGCCTGATTGCTGAGGCTAGGACTTCTAGTCCTATGTTGAATAGTGGTGGTGAGAGTGGACATCCCTGTCTAATTCCTGATCTTAGGGGAAAGGCTACGAGTGTTTCCCCATTGAGAATGATATTTGCTGTGGGTTTTTCGTAGATGGCTTCTAAGATGCTGAGGAATGTTCCCTCTATCCCTACAGTCTGAAAAGTTTTGATCAGTCAATGGATGCTGTGTTTTGTCAAGTGCTTTCTCTACATCTATTGAGAAACCATATGGTTCTTTTTTCTCTTATTGATATGATCTATCATGTTGATTGTTTTATGAGTGTTGAACCGGCCTTGCATCCCAGGGATAAATCTCACTTGGTCATGGTGAATAATCTTCTTAATGTATTGTTGGATCCTATTGGCTAGTATCTTGTTGAGAATTTTTGCATGTGTGTTCATCAGGGATATTGGTCTATAATTCTCCTTTTTGGTTGGATCTATGTCTGGTTTGGAATTAAGGTGATGCTGGCCTCATAGAACGAGTCTGTAAGTATTCCATCCCTTTTTTTCTTTCAGAACAGCTTTAGAAAAATAGGTATGGTTTCTCCTTTAAACATTTGATAGAATTTCCCTGGGAAGCCATCTGGCCCTGGACTTTTGAGTCTTGGAAGGTTTTTGATGACTGCTTCAATGTCCTCCCTGGTTATCGGCCTGTTCAGGTTTTATATTTCTTCTTCTTCCAGTTTTAGAAGTTTGTGGCTTTCCAGGAATGCGTCCATTTCTTCTAGATTGCCTAATTTATTGGTCTATAGCTGCTCATAATATGTTTATAAAATCGTTTGTATTTCCTTGATATTGGTGGTGATCTCTCTGTTTTCATTCATGATTTTATTAGAGTCTTTTTTGTTTTTAATAAGGCTGGCTAATGGTTTATCTATCTTATTAATTCTTTCAAAGAACTAACTCCTGGTTTTGTTGATCTGTTCCACAGTTATTCTGGTCTCTGTTTCATTGAGTTCTACTCGATTCTTCATTAACTCTCTTCTTCTGCTGGGTGTAGGATCTATTTGCTGTTTTTTCTCTAGCTCCTTTATGTGTAAGGTTAGCTTTTGTATTTGAGTCCTTTCCAGTTTTTGAGTGGATGCTTGTATTGCGATGTATTCCCCCCTCAGGACTGCTTTTGATGCATCCCAAAGATTTTGAAGGGTTGTATCTTCATTCTCATTAGTTTCCATGAATCTTTTTAATTCTTCCTTAATTTCCTGGTTGACCCTTTCATCTTTTAGCAGGATGGTCCTTAACCTCCACGTGTTTGAGGTCCTTCCAAACTTCTTGTTGTGATTTAGTTCTAATTTCAAGGCATTATGGTCTGAGAATATGCAGGGGACGATCCCAATCTTTTGGTATCGGCTCAGACCCGATTTGTGACCCAGTATGTGGTCTATTCTGGAGAAAGTTCCATGTGCACTTGAGAAGAATGTGTATTCAGTTGAGTTTGGATGTAAAATTCTGTAGATATCTGTGAAATCCATCTGGTCCAGTGTATCATTTAAAGCTCTTGTTTCTTTGGAGATGTTGTGTTTAGAAGACCTATCAAGTATAGAAAGCACTAGATTGAAGTCACCAAGTATAAGTGTATTATTATCGAAGTATTTATTCACTTTGGTTATTAATTGATTGATATATTTGCCAGCTCCCACACTCAGGGCATATATATTGATGATTGTTAAGTCCTCTTGTTGGATAGATCCTTTAAGTATGATATAGTGTCCCTCTCCCTCTTCATCTCTCATTTCAGTCTTCGGGGTAAATTTTAGTTTATCTGATATAAGGATGGCTACCCTGCTTTCTTTTGAGGACCATTTGAATGGTAAATGGTTCTCCAACCTTTTATTTTCAGGCTGTAGGTGTCCTTCTGTCTAAAATGAGTCTCTTGTAGACAGCAAATAGATGGGTCCTGCTTTTTTATCCAGTCTGAAACCCTGCGCCTTTTGATGGGTCATTAAGCCCATTCACGTTCAGAGTTACTATTGAAAGATATGAGTTTAGTGTCATCATGATATCTATTCAGTCCTTGTTTTTGTGAAATGTTCCACTGAACTTCTTCTTAAAGGGGAATTTTAAGAGTCCCCCTTAACATTTCTTGGAGAGCTGGTTTGGAGGTCAATTATTCTTTCAGCTCCTGCCTGTCTTGGAAGCTCTTTATCTCTCCTTCCATTTTGAATGAGAGCCTTGCTGGATAAAGTATTCTTGGTTGCATGTTCTTCTCATTTAGGACCCTGAATATATCCTGCCCGCCCTTTCTCGCCTGCCAGGTCTCTGTGGAGAGGTCTGGTGTTCCCCTACTCCTCCTCCCCATAAAAGTCAGGTATTTCTTGTCTCTTGCTGCTTTAAGGATCTTCTCTTTATCTTTGGAATTTGCAAGCTTCACTATTAAATGTTGAGGTGTTGAACGGTTTTTCTTGATTTTACAGGGGGATCTCTCTATTTCCTGGATCTGAGTGCCTGTTTCCCTTCCCATATTAGGAAAGTTTTCAGCTATGATTTGTTCAAATACATATTCTGGCCCTCTGTCCCTTTTGGCGCCCTCGGGAACCCCATGTAAAAGTAGCTTTTTCTTCCTCAGGCTGTCGTTTATTTCCCTTAATCTATCTTCATGGTCTTTTGTCTGTCTCTTTTTTCCTCAGTTTCCCTCTTTGCCATCAACTTGTCTTCTATGTCACTCACTCGTTCTGCCACCTCGTTAACCCTCGTCGTTAGGACTTCTAGTTTGGATTGCATCTCATTCAATTGATTTTTAATTTCTGCCTGATTAGCTCTAAATTCTGCAGTCATGAAGTCTCTTGAGTCCTTTATGCTTTTTTCTAGAGCCACCAGTAGCTTTATAATAGTGCTTCTGAATTGGCTTTCTGACATTGAATTGTAATCCAGATTTTGTAACTGTGTGGGAGAGAGGACTGTTTCTGATTCTTTCTTTTGAGGTGAGGTTTTCCTTCTAGTCATTTTGCTCAGTGCAGAGTGGCCAAAAATAAGATGTATTGGGAAAAGGAGAGAAGGAGAGAAAAGAGAAAAAGAAAATAGAAAAGAAGGAAGAAAAAAGAGAAGAGAAAGAAAAAGAAAGAAAGGGAAAAAAAGGGTGGGAGAAGCAAACAAATCAAAAAGCAAAAAGCAAAAAGCAAAAAAAAAAAAAAAAAACACCCGGGGGAGTAAGTATCTCCTGATTCTATATACTTTAAGTCACTTGACTTCCCCTGGAACTTGCCCGTCTAGTTGGTCGTCTGGGGTAGGGGCCTGATGTGCTGAATTTCAGGTGTTAGTACTTGGGGGAGCTGCTCTGCCCCCTGCCTGGTTGTAGGGCTCATTGGGGGTTGTTTACCCTGTGAGGCCCCAGGAGGAACAACCGCAGTGGTTGCTCTGGAAACCTGGATTCAGCCCCCGCAGTAACTCCGGAGCTCTCAGTCTGCAGGGCCTGGAGGCTCTGGGGCGGGGCCGCTGATCTGCTCAACTCGAGGCAGGAGGGTCCTTGCAGTCCTGGGCCCTCCTGGCCTCTGCCTGCCCCGGAGGGAGGTAGGATCCTGGGCTGTGTCCCCGGCGCCCTGTGCTCCGAGGCCTGTGCTGTTGGATTTGTGCTCCCAGTCGCGCAGCCCCCTCCACGCGGAGCCTCTGCCCGAGCCCCGCTGTGCTGCTCCTGGCATGGCGCATCCCCCTCCGCAGGGAGCCTCTTCCTCTGCTGGAGCCACCTCCGAGCTCCTCCCGGGGCACACAGCCCCCTCTCCGTGGAGCCGCCGCTGGAGCCCCTCTGACCTGCTCCCGGGTCAATGCGTGCGGGGGCTGCAGTCCTTTAGGGAGCTCGGCACACTCTACCCGGTGCGCAGTTGCTCTGTTAGTGTCCCAGGGAGCCTGAGCGCATCCCCGCCCCTCATGGGGCCCTGCTCTAACTCCCTGCAAGTGCCTTTCTGCCCGGGAAGATTGGTGAAGCTCCTGCTTCTCCGGGCGGGGCTTTCCTGTCCTGGGGACACTCGCGCTGGGCTTAGCCTGGCTCTTCGTGGGGCCCCTCGCCCTTGGATGCCTTTTGTTTCTTTAATTCTTTCCCTGCCCCCCCTTCCTACCTTGATAGAAGGGCGAACTCTTCTCACTGTAGCATTCCAGCTTTCTCTCTTTAAATCTCAGGCTGAATTCGTAGATTTTCAGGATGATTTGAAGGTTATCTAGGTAATTTGGTGGGGACCGGTGATTTTGGGACCCTACTCTTCCGCCATCTTGCCCCTCCTCTCTGGTGTAGGTTTTTTTTTGCTGTTCTCCAGTGCCTTTAGGAGCAAGGTTCGCTTTTGTATTTGAGTTTTTTCCAGTTTTTTGAGGTATGCTTTTATTGCGATGTATTTCCTCCTCAGGACTACTTTTGCTGTATCCCAAAGATTTTAAATGGTTGTATCTTCATTCTCATTAGTTTCCATGAGTCTTTTTAATTCTTCTCTAACTTCCTGGTTGACCCTTTCATCTTTTAGCAGGATGCTCTTTAACCTCCAGTGTTTGGATTTCTTCCAAGTTTCTTCTTGTGATTGAGTTCTAGTTTCAAGGCATTATGGTCTGAAAACATGCAGGGTACAATCCCAAATTTTTGGTATCTGTTGAGACCTGACTTGTGACCCAGTATGTGGTCTATTCTGGAGAAAGTTCCATGTGCACTTGAGAAGAATGTGTATTCAGTTGCGTTTGGATGTAAGGTTCTGTAAATATCTGTGAAATCCATGTGTTCCAGTGTATCATTTAAAGCTCTTGTTTCTTTGGAGATGTTGTGCTTAGAATATCTGTCATTTGTAGAAAGTGCCATGTTGGAAGTCTCCCAGTATAAGTGTATTATCATTTAAGTGTGTGTTTACTTTGGTTATTAATTGATATACTTGCAGCTCTCACATTAGGGGCATAAATATTCATGATTTTTAGATCCTAGTGTTGGAGAGATCCTTTAAGTATGATATAGTGTCCCTCTTCATCTCTTACCACAGTCTTTGGGATAAACTTTAATTTATCTGATATGAAAATTGCTACCCCAGCTTCCTTTTGAGGACCATTTGAATGGTAAATGGTTCTCCATACTTTTATTTTCAGGCTGTAGGTGTCCTTAGGTCTCAGATGAGTCTCTTGTAGACAGCAAATAGATGGGTCTTGGTTTTTTATCCAGTCTGAAACCCTGTGCCTTTTGATGGAGTCATTACGGCCCCAGGCCCATTGACATTCAGAGTTACTATTGAAAGATATGAATTTAGTGTCATCATAATACCTATTCATCCTTGTTTCTGTGGATTGTTTCTTTGGGCTTTCTCTTTCTTTTACACAGTGTCCCTTAATATTTCTTGCAGAGCTGGTTTGGTGGTCACATATTCTTTCAATTTCTGCCTATCTTGAAAGCTCTTTATGTCTTCTATTCTGAATGAGAGCCTTGCTGGATAAAGTATTCTTGGCTGCATGTTCTTCTGAATATAGGACCCTGAATATATCCTGCCAGGCTTTCCTGGCCTGCCAGGTCTCTGTGGAGAGGTCTGCTGTTAACCTAATACTTCTCCCCATTTAAGTTAGGGATCTCTTGTCTCTTGTTGCTTTAAGGATCTTCTCTTTATCTTTGGAATTTGCAAGTTTAACTATTAAATGTCGAGGTGTTGAACAGTTTTTATTGATTTTAGGGGAGATCTTCTCTCTATCTCCTGGATCTGAATGCCTGTTTCCCTGCCTAAGTTAGAGAAGTTGTCAGCTATAATTTGTTCAGATATTCTTTCTGGGCCTCTGTCCCTCTTGGTGCGCTCTGGAACCCCAATTAAACATAGATATTTTCTTCTGAGGCTATTATTTGTTTCCCTTAACCTTTCCTCTTGGTCTCTTAATCGTGTTTCTCTTTTTTCCTCAGTTTCCTTCCTTGCCATCAACTTGTTCTAGGTCACTCACTCTTCTGCCTCATGAACCCTCCTTGTTAGGACCTCCACTTTGAATTGCATCTCATTTAATTGATTTTTAATTGTGACCTGATTAGATCTAAATTCTGCCTTCATGAAGTCTCTTGAATCCTTTATGCTTTTTTCCAGAGCCACCAGTAGCTTTATTATTGTGCTTTTGAATTGGCTTTCTGACATCGAATTGTAATCCAAATTCTGTAACTCTGTGGGAGAGAGTACTGTTTCTGATTCTTTCTTTTGTGGTGAGTCCTTTCTAGTCATTTTGCTCAGTGCAAAGTGGCTAAAAACGAGTTAGACTTGTTAGAAGCGCAAGCTCTTTTCTATGTAGTGTTCCAGCTGTTCTCTCTTTAAGTCTCAGTTTGAATTCGTAATTTTTCAGGTTGATTTGAATGTTATCTAGGTAAGTTGGTGGGCACAGGTGATTGGGGACCCTACTCCTCCACATACTTGCCCCACCCCTCCAAGTCTGAGGGGAAATATTTTAAAAGATTTTAACTATCTCTCAGTGCATTTGCTAAATTTGAATTCTCTACCTTATGCCTACCTCACTCTTTTTTTTTAAAAGCCTAGATTGCTTTGAAGATTTTATTTATTTATTCATGAGAGACACAAAGAGTGAGAGAGCCACAGAGACACAAGCAGAGGGAGAGGCAGGCTCCATGCAGGGAGCCCAACGTTGGACTCGGTCCCGGGTCTCCAGGATCACGCCCTGGGCTGAAGGCGGTGCTAAACCGCTGAGGCACCAGGGCTGCCCCCTCACTCTTGTTTTTTAAGAGTTTGAGAAAGACATAGCAAGCAAGACAGAGCTCGAGTAGGGGAAGGGGCACAGGGAGAGGAAGAAGCAAAAGCACCACTGATTAGGGAGCCATATGCTGGGGTTGATCCTGGGACCCTGAGATCATAACCTGAGCCTAAGGCAGACATTTAACTGACTGAGCCACCCAGATGCCGCTACTTCACTTTTTCTCTTAGTGATCTATCACTGACGTCAGTGTACCTTGCTGATCTTATCTCCTTTAGGTCCGAGCTCATCAGCTGGTTCTTCCTCCCTGTGATGTGGTGATCAAGGCTGTGTCTGAGTATGTTAGTTCCATCAAAGACCCCTCAAACTTGGATGTGGTTGGGAAGGACGTTTTCAAACAATCTCAGGTGAGCTGGCCTTCTCTTTCCTAAGAGTCTCTAGTTTTCTTAACCTTATTAAAACCACCAGCAGATTTTTTTTGTCTGTGCTACCTACCTTTTCTCATCATGGCTGCTTGTTTTCTCCATGCTTACAGATTGGAGTCCCAAAGTTTTCTTTGGAAACATTACTAGGACTAGAATGAAAGTGTTCCTTAGCTTTGGGACTGTCCATGGTAATATAAGCTCGTTCTGGGAAATTTACAAAATAAAATTACTTACGATCTCATTGCCCACAAACAACTTGCTGTAGTTATCACTCTAGAATATATCCTTCTACTCTTTTTTTGTTTTAATGTATATTTTAATATAAAGAAGGTCTTGCTTAGTGGAGGTTAATGGGTAATGAAAGACTGCTCAAAGTTGGTACACATATGACAAAAATCAATACTTCATTGTTAATATTGATAAATGAACTCTACTGGGAACTTGTGAAATAAAACTAAAAGTTAGGAAAATAAGTTAGTTTTTTAAAAAATTTTTTAAAGATTTTATATATTGATTCATGAGAGGCAGAGGCATAGGCAGAGGGAGAAGCAGGTTCCCTGTTGAGAGCCCAATGCAGGGCCGATCCCAGAACCCCTGGATCACGACTTGAGCCAAAGGCAGATGTGCATGCAACCACTGAATCACCCAGGCGCCTCTCTCAGTATTTTTTAATAGCCGTTCTTAAAAGTGTATAGTGGTAGCTCTTAATAATTTTAATTTGCATTTCTCAAATGAGTAACGAACATTTTTTTCTTGTGCTTATTTGACATCCATATACCGTCTTTGGTGAATAGTCTGTTCCTGAACAGTCTATGTTCACCTGAGTTATTTATTTACTCACTGTTGATTTTTTAGAATTCTTCATGTATTCTTACTTGAAGTCCTTCGTCAGATAGATGATTTACAAATATTTTATTTCAGTCTATAGTTTATCTTTACATTCTTTTAACAGTATCTTTTATAAAGGAAAAGTTTTAAATTTTCATCTTTTATGGATCATGTATTTGGTGTCATGTTTTACAAATTTTCCCTAACTGCAGGCATGATGATATTGTCATGTTTTCTTGTGAAAATTACATACTTTTACATTTCACTTTTTAAAAATATTTTATTTATTTATTTATTTAAGAGAGAGAGAGCACGGATTGGGGGCAGATGTAGAGGGAGCGGGAGAAGCAGACTTACCATTGAGCAGGGAGCCTGATGCTGGGCTCAGTTCCAGGACCATGAGATCATGACCTAAGCCGGAGGCAGATGCTTAACAGACTTAGCCAGCTAGGTGTCCCTTCGTTTTACATTTAGAACAAATCATCCATATCAATTTTGAGTTCATTTTTGTATAAAGTGTTAGGTATTTTATTTTTTGAATATAGATGTTTAGTTGTTTCAACACCATTTTTTGGAAAGACTGTCCTTTCTCAATTGAATTTCTGTTTGTGTGGGTCTATTTCTAGACACTGTTTTGTTCAGTTGACCCCTGTGTCTATCTCTTTGCAAATAGAACTTTGTCTTGAATACTGTAGCTTTATGGTAAGTCAAAATTAGGTAGTGGTCCCTCCAATTTTTTCTTTCTTTTTCAAAATTATTTTCTCTAGTTTCTTTGTCTCTCTATATAAATTTTAGAATAATCTTTTCTGTATCTACAGAAAATAATCCTGCTGGGATTTTAATGGGAATTCCTTATATTAAATATACAGTTGACCCTTTAACAACATGGGGATTAGGGGAACCGACCCCCTCCATGAAGTCAGAAATCCATGTGTAGTTTTTAATTCCCCAGAAACTTAGCTGCTAATAGCCTACTGTTGACTCACTCCATTACTAATAACATAAAAGGTTGATTAACACATATTTTGTATGTTGATAGTAGTATATACTGTATTCTTATAATCTAGAGAAAAAAGTTATAAAGAGAATAAAATATGTTTAAAGTACTATATTGTATTTATCATAAAAATTCACATATAAATGAACCCACACAGGTCAAACCTGTGTTGCTCAAGGCTCAATTGTATAGATGAATTTGTGAGTTTTCAAATCCTGTAATACAATATGTATCTCCATTTATTTAGTTCATTTTTAATTTTTTTCATCATCATTGTATAGCTTTTAGCATACAAGTTACATACACTTATTAATATTTAAGTATTTTATATTTGAGACACCAATTGTAAAGGATATTGTTTTGTTCATTTTAATTTCTAATTGTTCATTGCTACTATATTAAAATATGATTGCTTTTTGTGTGTTGACCTTGTGTGTTGACTTTGTGTGTATCCTGCAACCTTTCTAAACCCACAAGGAGTTTTCTGATGGATTTCTCGATATTTTCACTGTAGGTGATCATATTGTCTGTGAATAAGGACAGTTTTATTTCTTTTGTCATCTCTGTGCTTTTTCTTTTTTTTACTGCACCATCCGGGATTTCCAAACAATGGTGAATAGGAGTAATCGGAAAGGATATATCTTGTTCCCAATCTTTGGGAAGACCATTCAGTCAGTATTAAGTATTATATTAGCTGTAGGTTTTGTAGATGTACATTATCAGGTCCAGGAAGTTATGTTCCTAGTTTACTAAGAGTTCTTATCATTAAAGGGTGGTGTATCTTGTCAAATGTATATTTTTGCATCTGCTGATAGGATCATGTGATTTTTCTTCTTTAGTCCATTGATTTTCAGATATTGAACCGTCCTTGCATTCCTAGGATGTGGTCAAGGTATATCCTTTCTTTTTTATATTATTAGATTTGATTTACTAGTATTTCATAGAACATTTTTGCTTTTATTTTCTTGAGGAATATTGGTCTCCAGTTTTTTTGGTGCTGTCTTTGTCTGGTTTGGTATCAGGGTAATGTTGGATTCCACGTGAGTTGGCAAGTATTCTGGTTTTTTTTGAAGAGATTGTGTAGAATTGGCTTTTCATCTTTAATTGTTTGGTCGAATTTTCCAGTGATGTGTCTGGCAGATATTTCTTTGAATTTATGCTGTTTAGAATTTTCTAATTTCTTGAATATCCAAGTATGTCTTTCACTAAATTTCAGAAGTTTACAGTTGTTTTTCTTCAAATGTTTTTTTCTGTTCTGTGTTTTCCTTTCCTTCCATGATGATAATGACACCAATGTTAGACCTTTTGTTATTGTCTTGTAGATGCTTGAGGGTCTGTATTTTTCTTTTTTAAAAAAATATTTTATTTATTCATGAGAGACACACAGAGAGAGAAGAGAGAGGCAGAGGGAGAAGCAGGCTCCATGCAGAGAGCCTGACGTTGGACTTGATCCCAGGTCTCCAGGATCAGGCCCTGGGCCAAAGGTAGGCGCTAAACCGCTGAGCCACCAGGGCTGCCCTGGTCTGTATTTTTCAAAAAAAATACATTTTTGTCACAGTGAATAATTTCTTTTGATTTATTGTCAACCTCATTGACTCTACTTGGTCATCTCTATTCTGCTAAAGAGCTCATCTAAAGAATTTCTTTTTAAGTTTTGATTATGTATTGTTAAGTTCTAAAGTTTCCATTTGGTTCTTCTTTACGTATTATCGTTTTTTTTTTTTTTTTTTTTTTTTTTTTGCAGACTTTCTATCTTTCTTTTTGTTTCAGAAGTATTCCCCTTTCAGGCACTTTTATAAAGTTACTTTAAAGTCTTTGTCAGATAATTCCAGTGTGTTTGTCGTCTCAGCACTGAGATTCTTGATCTTGTTTCAGTATAATAGAGAATATTGACAGTTTTGTTTTAGGAGATAATTGACAAGTTAGGTTCAGACCACAAGTTCTTACCATCCTTCTGTGGGCTGTGATGTCACAGTCAGTGCAGTTTTCAAAATCTTTGCAAACTTATTTGGCTCGGTCCCATGTATATTCTACCCACCCAGTATCCAGTCTGGGACTTGTTTAGTAGTTTATCTCTTCAGTTCTTAGAGTCTCTGGTCTGCCATTTGGTGTCAGATCCATACATGTACTACTCCCTCTCTGATCCTTCAGTATTTCCTGGTTCATTGGGCCACCCTTTCTCAGTGCCTGGGGCCAAGCAGCAGAAGGATGGAGAGAAAAAGCATCAAAAGCTCACTCTACCCTACTGAGACTTCTCCTTCTCTGATTGGAAAGCAAGGTTCCTGCTATTCCCCTGCTGCCACTGCTGCCACCATAGGTTTGTTTCAGGTGCATAGAAGAAAGGAAAAGAAAAAACTATTGGAGTGTTTCCGTATACTTTCTTGAGTTTTCAAGGACCCCTTTCCCATTCTTTAAGCCAGAACTAAACTAGGGTTTCTCCTGGCACACTTAGTCTACATTAATGTATGCTTTCAGATTTTAGGCTGCATTGTGTCCACACCAAGGGATACTAGAGGAAAAAAGAAATAGGGATCCCTGGGTGGCGCAGCAGTTTGGCGCCTGCCTTTGGCCCAGGGCGCGATCCTGGAGACCCGGGATCGAATCCCACGTCAGGCTCCCAGTGCATGGAGCCTGCTTCTCCCTCTGCTTGTGTCTCTGCCTCTCTCTCTCTCTCTGTGACTATCATAAATAAATAAAAATTAAAAAAAGAAAAGAAATGCTAAACTCACCCTTGATTCAGTGGTAATTTGAATTCTGGTCCTCTTCCCCAGTCCTCCTGCTACTGTTTACATTTCAGAGTCTTCAAATAGCTGCTTCTAGGTTTTAAAACTATCTTACAGTGGGAATAAGGTAGAGTGTGTTTACTCCATCTTATCTAGAATGGAACTCTCTCTGTAGATAGTTTTAAGTGAATAAAGCAAAAAATCAGTGCTTTGTTTTGGGAGCATAAGTTTTCCTAACCAATTATATGATAGCACGGTCCAGCATCTATTCCTTTATATCTAACTTTCTGTCATAATTATAAAAAAATTTGTTTTTTATAAAAAATATACTTGGGCTTGATTTTCCCAAAGGGCTTAGTTTCTTTTTATATTCAAATTATTGTTTTTTCAAGTGTCTTTCCTAACATCATCTTTTAGAATTCTTTCCACTGTTGTTGAACACTAACTGTACCAGATACTCATTTGTCCATGACTTCTAGCATTATGAGTGCAGGCCTCTATTGTTTCCCTTGACCTAAGAAAATCTTGAACTTTATGACAGATTTTATACATTCATTTTGTCGATTTCCATTGTACTTTCAGCTGTTTGCATCAGACAATTAGGAAGAGAGTGACCCACAAAGAAAGAAATTGACATAGTGGGTAGGGAGAAATGCTAGTGTTAAGTAGGGGATACTGTTTAGATGGAAAATTAATTTTCCTTCCTTTTTTTATTGTGGTAAAATATACTTAACATAAAATTTGCCATCTTAATCATTTTAAGTGTATAATGCAGTGGTATTGAATACATTCATAATGTGTAACCGTCACCATCATCCATCTCCATAACTCTTTTCATCTTCTAAAACTTCTATACCTATTAAATGATGACTTTGCATTTTCCCCTTCTCTCCAGCCCATGGCAACCATAATTCTTTCTTTCTCTATGATTTTTGACCATTTTAGGTACCTCAGTATTTGTCTTTTTGTGACTGATTTATTTCATGTAGCATGTCTTCAAGGTTCATCCATATTTTAGAATGTGCCAGAATTCCTTTACTTTTTAAAACCAAATAATATTCCATCGTATGTTGACAGAGGAAAAATTTTGTAAGTGTTCAGTTCAGTGATGAATTTTTTAATGTTACAACTTTTGCTTCCCTTTGTAACTTTATGATTTTTGGAATCTGGATAATGATCATGTTCTTTTTTTTAAATTTTTTATTTATTTATGATAGTCACAGAGAGAGAGAGAGAGAGGCAGAGACACAGGCAGAGGGAGAAGCAGGCTCCATGCACCGGGAGCCTGATGTGGGATTCGATCCCGGGTCTCCAGGATCGCGCCCTGGGCCAAAGGCAGGCGCCAAACCGCTGCGCCACCCAGGGATCCCTTGATCATGTTCTTAACAAGGATCCCCCTTTTCACTAAACAAGAAGAACAAAATAATTTTAAAAATAGAGACTTTGCTATTAATTTGATGTTAAGTGTTTTATAGTGTTTCCTAGTTTCCTTTGTATATATTTTTTGATGTGGTAGTCATCTCAGTATAAAATTTTTTAAACTGCTTTTTTCATGTAACCTTTGTCTTAAACCGGTTTTCATTGTAGCTGTATAATTTTCATAAACATCATTTTTAACAGTTGTAGAATTATGAGAGCTCTTCTAAACAAACATAAAAAAACTGCCAGGTAATAGCGTCAAAGAGTAGGGTTCTACTCAGCTACCTATGGCCTCTGGGGATCTATAAAAGAAAAGAGTAGGATGTTATTAAATATGATCATATATTAAATGCTAAATATATTTCCAAAGACAGGGTTCCATGCTAGGCACTAAAATATAAATGTGAATAAACCGTTCTCTGTTCTTGCAGAATTTGAGGTTAAATGGGGACAGAAGCAAATACATAAGTATAATAAAGATAAACTACAATAAATTTGTCACAGAAGGAAAGTTTCATAGAAGTAGTACCCTTTGAAGGGAGACTAAATGTCAGGGCACAGAACAGTGCTACATTGAGGGAAGTATATGTAATTCAGGATTTCAGGGGAGTAGGTCATAGATCTATACTCACTGAAGTTGAATAGTTTTCAAGTTAAGTGCAGAAAACAAGTTGAAAAAACCGTATGATAGTATAATTACACATATATGAAAAAAGCAAAACCATATTGGTATACATACATAATGTGTATAAACACAGCAAAAATTATGACAGGATATAGATCAAACTAATAACACTGGTCACTTCTGGAGAGGGGAGGAAGTACAGAGCTATAGATATTAAAGAAAATTATATATGTCTTGTACCTTTGAGGAGATTGTTATGTGTATAATTAAATATAGTGGATATATAACTAATGGAACCTTGATACAGTGGAATTTTATTCAACCAATTAGGATATCATTCTATAAGTCAGTAATTTCATATAATCTTTAGATTTGGAACATTTTTTCAAACAATTATATACTCAACAGAATTTTGAGAAAACAGAGTGATTTTATTTCTAAGCGAGGCTGGAGGACCTGGCAATCTTGATTTCTGTGTTTCTGTGCTTGAATGTATGTAAATAAAGATATCTGGAATGTTATAGATTCTAGAATGTTAACAGTAACAGATTCTGAGAGAAGATTATAAATGTTTAAAATTTTACTTTTTTGGATTACATTTTAATAATTTTATATATGTTTCTATAAGAAATATTTATTGTAGTTAGATGACTTTCTTGTAGAAAGTACTCAACATTGGGGCTCTATGGTGAATTGGGCATTCTCATGCACTGATGATGAGTTAACTTGAGACCTCAGTTTTGGAAAGAGAGACACATTAGTATCATGTGTCAAGAATCTATGCATTTTAGACCTAAAGACACCTGCATATCGAAAGTGAGGGGATGGTGAACCATGTATCATGCTAATGGACATCAAAAGAAAGCCAGAGTAGGTATACGTCTATCAGACAAACCAGATTTTAAAACAAAGACTAACAAGAGATGAAGAAGGGCGTTATATCATAATTAAGGTGTTTATTCATCAAGAAGATTTAACAATTGTAAATATCTATGCCCCCAGCTTGGGAGCACCCAAATATACAAATCAATTAATAATAAACATAAAGGAACCCATTGATAATAATACAGTAATAGCATGAGACTTTAACACTCCACTACAGCAATGGATAGACCATCTAAGCAGAAAATCAACAAGAAAACAGTGGCTTTGAATGCCACACTGGACCAGATGGACTTAACAGATATATATTCAGAACATTTTATCCTAAAGCAGCAGAATACATATTCTTTTCAAGTGCACATGGAGCATTCTCCAGGATGGACCACATACTGAGTCAAAAATCAGCCCTCAACAAGTAGAAAATATTGAAGATTATTCCATGCATATTTTCAGACCACAACATTATGAAACTTGAAGTCAACCACAAGAAAAAGTTTGGAAAGACTGCAAATACATGGAGGTTAAAGAACATCCTACTAAAGAATGAACAGGTTAACCAGGGACTAAAGAAGAAATTTTAAAGTACATGGAAGCAAATGAAAGTGGAAAGACAGCAGTCTAAAACCTTTGGGATGCAGCAAAGACAGTACTAAGAGGGAAGTATATTGCAATACAGGCCTATCTTAAGAAGCAAGAAAATTCTCAAATACACAACCTAACCCTATACCTAAAGAAGCTAAAAAAGGAACAGCAAATAAACTCAGAGTCCAGCAGAAGTGGGGAATAATAAAGATTAGAACAGAAATTAACGATATAGAAACAAAAAAATCCCACAGTAGAATGGATTAAAAAAAAACTAAGCTGGTTCCTTGAAAGAATTAACAAAATTGATAAAACCCTAGCCAGACTTATCAAAAAGAAAAGAGAAAGGACACAAATAGATAAAATCACAAATGAAAGAGAAGAGATCATAACCAACACCACACAGTTATAAGAGAATACCATGAAAAATTATATGCCAACACACTGAAACACTTGGAAGAAATGGACAAATTCCTAGAAACCTACATTTTTTCCAAAACTGGAACAGAAAGAAATAGAAAATATGAACAGACACATAACCCACAAAAGAAATTGAATCAGTAGTTAACAATCTCTCAACAAACAAGAGCCCAGGGCCAGATGGTTTACCTAGGGAATTCTACCAAACATTTATTTTAAAAAAAGATTTTATTTATTTGAGAGAAAGAGAGTGAGGGAGGGAGAGAGAGAATGAGCAGGGAGAGCAATAGAGGGAGAAGCAGATACCTCACTGAGCAGGGAGCCATATGTGGGGTTCAGCCCCCGGACCTTGGGATCATGACCTGAGCTGAAGGCAGACACTTAACCAACTGAACCATTCAGGCACCCCTCTATCAGACATTTAAAGGAGGTAATTACCTATTCTCCTCAAACTGTTCCAAAAAACAAAAATGGAAGGCAAACTTCCAAACACATTGTTGAAGCCACTATTACCTTGATTTCAAAATCAGACACACTAAAAAAGGAAAATTACTAATACCCCTAATGAACATGGATGCAAAAGTTCTCAATAAAATATTAGCAAATCAAATTGAACAGTACATTAAAAGAATTATTCACCACAATAAAGTGGGATTTATTTCTGGGCTGCAAGGGTGATTTAGTATTCACAAATCAATGTGATACAGCACGTTGAGTAAAAGAAAAGAACCATATGATCCTATCAATAGATGCAGAAAAAGCATTTGACAAAATACAGAATCCTGATAAAAACCCTCAACAAAGTAAGGATAGAAGGAACATACCTCAACATCATAAAAGCCATATACAAAACACCCACAGTTAATATCATCTTCAGTGGGGAAAAACTGAGAGCCCTTCCCCTATTGTCAAAAACAAGACAAGGATGTCCACTTTCACCATTAATATTTAGCATACTACTGGAAAAGCCTTAGCTTCAGTCAGCTAACAAAAAGAAATAAAAGGCATCCTAATTGGCAGGGAAGAAGTCAGACTTTCAGTATTTGCAGACAACACGATACTTTGTGTAGAAATCTAAAAGGCTCCACCCCAAAAAATGGCTAGAACTCATACATGAATTCAGCAAAGTTGCAGGATATAAAATCAACATGCAGAAATCTGTTGCATTTCTATACACCAGTAATGACACAGCAGAAAGAAAAATCAAGGAATTGATCTCATTTGCAATTGCACCAAAAAACAGGAAGTACCTAAGAATAAACCCAATTAAAGACATAAAATATCTGTACTCTGAAAACTATAAAACATTTATGAAAGGCATTGAAGAGAACACAAAGGAATGGAAAAGCATTCCATGCTCATTGGAAGAACAAATATTTTTTTAAAGATTTTATTTATTTATTCATGAGAGACAGAGAGAGAGAGAGAGGCAGAGACAAAGGCAGAGGGAGAAGTAGGCTCCATGCAGGGAGCCTGATGTGGGACTCAATCCCGGGTCTCCAGGATCAGACCCTAGGCTGAAGGCGGTGCTAAACCACTGAGCCACCTGGGCTGCCCAAGAACAAATATTATTAAGGTGTCTATACTACCGAAATCAATCTATACATTTAATGCAATCCTTATCAAAATACCATCAACATTTTTCACAGAACTGGAACAAATCATCCTACATTTGTTTGGAACCACAAAACATCACAAATAGCCAAAACAATCCTGAAAAAGAAAACTAAAACTGGAGGCATCACAATTCTGGATTTCAAGCAATGTTACAGACCTGTAGTCATCAAGACAGTATGATATTAGCACAAAAACAGGTACATAGATCAGTGGAACAGAAGAGAAAACCCAAAAATGGACCCACAACTCTGGTCAATTAATCATCAGCAAAGCAGGAAAAAATATCCAGTGGAAAAGAGAGTCTCTTCAACAAATGGTTTTAGGAAAAATGGATAGCAACATACAGAAGAATGAAACACTTTCTTATACCATGCACAAAAATAAATTCAAAATGGTTGAAAGACCTAAATGTGAAAAAAATCCATCAAAATCCTAGAGGAAAACACAGGCAGCAACCTTTTACCTCTGTTATAGCAACTTTTTCCTAGATATATCTCCAGAGGCAAGGGAAACAAAAGCAAAACTGAACTATTAAGACTTAAGATAAAAACTTCTGCAAAACAAAGGAAATAAAAAATTGACAAAACTTTTAAAAAACTAAAAAAGTTTGATAAGGAAAAGCTCCTCAGTCAGCCCTAACCCCTCAGAGATGAGCAATGTTATTCTTTTTTTTCTAAAGATTTTATTTATTTATTCGAGAGAGAGAGAGAGAGGCAGGCAGAGACACAGGCAGAGGGAGAAGCAGGCTCCATGCAGGGAGCCTGGCGTGAGACTCGATCCCAGGGCTCCAGGATCACGCCCTGGGCCGAAGGCAGCGCTAAACCGCTGAGCCACCAGAGCTTCCCTGTTATTACTTCTTTTGCCATAGTTTTGCTTCTACTTGAACTTTATATATACTCTTTTTGTCTCTTCTTTCACTCAGTATAAGGTGTTTGAGACTTATCTATGTTGTGCTTCATTCTTTTTATAACTGTATCATATTCCATTGTAGGAAACTACCACAGTTTATCCATTCTTCTCTTGGTATACATTTGAGTTGAGTTTGGGGCTGTTATGAATGAAGTTGTTGTTAGCATTCTTGTTCCTATCTTTTGGTGGACATATGTCCTCATTTCTCCTGGGTAACTACTTGGAAGTAGGATTGCTGTGCCATATGGATAAATATTTGTTTGATTTTATAAGAAACTGCCAATCTGGGCAGCCTGGGTGGCTCAGTGGTTTAGCGCCACCTTCGGCCCAGGGTGTGATCCTGGGGTCCCAGGATTGAGTCCTGCATCGGGATCCTTGCGTGGCGCCTGCTTCTCCCTCTGCCTGTGCCTGTGCCTCTGTGTGTGTGTGTGTGTCTCATGAATAAATAAATAAAATCTTTAAAAAAAAAGAAACTGCCAGTCTGTTTTTCAAATTATACCAATACACACTCCCCCCAACAATGCACTGCAGTTCTAGTTAGTCCATATCCTTACCAGTGCCTAATGTTTATAATCTTTAATTTTAACTATTCAAGTGGATATATAGTAATGACACATTATGTATGGTTTTGTATATGTTTAAATGCTTTTTATTTTAATGTTTATACCTTTTGAACCAATGATTCCACTTTGGGCACAGTGTCCTAGGAACATAATCTGAAATCTAGAAAAAAAAATATATGTAAATATATGTTCTTTACTGTATACCTTATAATAGCCAAATGTGAGAAATAACCTAGGGGTGCCTTGGTGGCTTAGTTGGTTGGGCATCTGCCTTCAGCTCAAGTCATGATCCCAGGGTCCTGGGATTGAGCCCCTGCTTATCAGGGAGTCTGCTTCTTCTCTCCCTCTGCCTCCCCCCTCCTCTTGTGCTCCTTCTCTCTTCCTCTCAAACGAATAAATAAAGGTTTTTTTCAAAAAAGAGAACCTAAGTATCAGGTATTAGGGAAGTAGTTACATAATCTATGATACATTTATACTTATAAAATATAGTCATTTAAAATTATAATAAAAGGCTATGAATTTATTTAATACCAACTATTTAAAATGTATTAAAATAGACCAGCAATATGTCAACAAAAAATTTACTTTAAAATACTGAAAGAAAGGGTACCTGAATGGCTCAGTTAGTTAAGTGTCTCACTCGATTTCAGTTCAGGTCATGATCTCAGGATCCTAAGATTGAGCTCTGTGTTGAGCTCTGCACTCAGTACAGTGTCTGCTTGAGGATTCTCTCCCTCTGCTGCTCACCCCACTCACATGCTTGCGTGTGCTCGCTCGCTCTCTCTCACACACACACACAAATAAATAAATCTTGTAAAAAGTTTTAGAAAATAAAATATATGAACTAAAATACTGGAAGAAAACAACCCAAAATATCTTTGGGTGTTGGTACTATGTAATTTTTCCCCACCCTTATCTGTTTTTTCTTTTTTTAAGATTTTTTTTATTCATGAGAGAGACAAAGAGAAAGCAGAGACATAGGCAGAGGGAGAAGCAGGCTCCATGCAGGGAGCCCAATGTGGGACTCGATCCCAGAACAGCGGGATCACGCTCTGAGCCAAAGGCAGATGCTCAACTGCTGAGCCACCCAAGTGTCCCTATTTTTTCTAATGGTCATATGACCATTTTTGAATAGCACAAAATGTACTTAAACTTTATTTACTTATTTATTTGTTTTTATTTTTTTAATTTATTTATTTTTAAACTTAATTTTTTTTAAGTTCTCCAGATTTTACATTCTATAGTGCTTTCTGCCTACCTAATCTTTTCTGCAATTTGAAAAATTGCTCTCTTGGGTTTCTTAAAATATTTTATTTCTGCTACTGTTTTGACTCTTCAATTATAAAATTGCATGAAAAAGACACTCTCATGTTGTTTCTTCTCTTGAACATCTGATGTTCCAATGTCCAGTCCAGGATAGAAGATAAAATAGAGCGATTCAAGAAAGCAGTTGAATATTATTCAGTCACAACCAAACTCTCTTCGCTGCCAGTGGGTCCCTCCTCCTTTCTAGGTAAGGCTTCCATCTGATGCAGAGCTGCTCTATCTAAAGGTGCAACTGAGTTCCTCATGGGAACTCCTGGGCCAGAGTGAAATGACTTGTTGTATTGCACTCTTGTAGAAGTCATTCCTGTTTGGTGGATACTCTCCTTTTGATTTCCATGTAATAAGAGTAGTGACATGAGACAGGGCACTGATTTCTCAATTTTGTATGTGGGATCCAATGCCATTTCCTTAGCTTGGGCTTCTTCTGGCACTAACCTCCATTATGGCCTGGTGTATGTAAAATAGCCCTGTCTTTGGGTTCCGGTCTGAGTTTGAATTCCACCTCTGCTGCTTAATAGCTGTGTGATCTTAACTAGTCACATTTGCATGTATGTTATGTGGTTCACAATCTTTTATAGGATTTTTAAGATAAAATAATTTTTGTAAGGTTCTTGGCATGGCACATAGCTACTATTCAATAAACTATAACATTTATTAATAATTTTTCTAGCAATGTGGGGTTAGCAGAACGTAATATGGTAGAACTATTAGGATTGACTAAAGTATAGTCCTTTCTCTTGGCTTCAGGTTTTCGGAATAATCGGCTTGGAAATCCTCCCCTTCCACGAAGTCAGATGGGCACTATCTCTACTGGAAAGCCAATGGTAATATCTTTCAGGAGTCCCAAGGCCATGTGTTAGCATTAGACTCAGGTTGCGTCCTGATTTTTATACTCTGAATTAAGGAGTTAAGGAAATTCAGTGTTATCAAGACTGTATATGCCTATGTCATGTTCTCAATTTGAGGCTGGCAGACTATGTAAAGAAAAGATCCAAATCAGTAACCACTAAAGCATTGTGAAGATAGATTAACTCATGTTGGAGAGTGGTTTTAGGAGACATGGATTGGTCCATTGCCCTGTCTCTGGAGGATTCTGTCCATATATAACTGTTAGAATAATTTTTTTATTATTCTCAGTAGGCTCTTTGTATCCCAACAGTCCCTGCTACTGGCATTATCCACTGTGTCACAACTTCTGAGGGAACCATTTTGGAGCTTGTTCAAATGTTAAATAGGTTTTCTGTCTGTTTTATCCTTCAGTTTTCTCACCATGTGCCCCAGAAAATGAAATATCCACCACCATTCCCAATGGGACCCAATTCCTCTCTTCTCTTCTCTTCCCATGCTTTGGGGGAATCCCGTGCTTTTTCTGAGGACCCCATGCTGCAGGACAGTCCCTTTGCCAATTGGGCTGTCTCTTATGACTCCTCTGCATCCCAGTTTCCCAATTACCTGACTTCCAAGGCCTCACCTCCTTTGGGACCAGACTCTTCTCACTCTTCTTCCTCTGATGGTGATGAACCAAATGGAGCCAGCTCTGAGTAAGTATCTGAATAGGCACTCAAGAGAACAGACTTTTAGAGCATCTGTATTTTTTTGCTAGTAACCTGGGTTGGGTGTGGGGAAGTGTATGTTCCTAGCTTTTCTCTGTGGTACTTTATTCTTAAGTAAAGTAGGAAAACTCTATGCTTGACTATTTCATACTCATATTGACTCTGTACAGGTGGTAATTTTCAGATACCCAGGCACCTAAAGTAAAAGTAAGCATAGCAGCTGGTTAGAAAAGCCCTGGGTATGGGTATGCTATATTTCATGCTATCATTTCTCAATTTTTGAGAGGGGTGGGTTCAATGTAAAAAAAAAAAAAGAAAAGAATTTATAGAGTTAAGTATTAGAACAGTTGAGTAGGCAGTTATATTGCTTAAGACAAGATTCTGAGGTTTAAAACAGTGGTATTTTGGAACACCTGGGTGGCTCAGCAGTTGAGTGTCTGTCTTTGGCTCAGGGCATAATCCTGGGGTCTAGGATCAAGTCCCATATCAGGCTCCCTGCAGGGAGCCTGCGTCTCCCTCTATGTATGTCTCTGCCTTTCTCTCTGGGTCTCTCGTAAATAAATAAATAAATAGATAGATAGATAGATAGATCTCTCATAAATAGATAGATAGATAGATAGATAGATAGATAGATAGATAAATAAATAAAATATTTAAAAAATAATAAAACCGTGGTATTTTATACTAGCTTATTTGTTCTTAGATTATTTCTCCAAGCAGATTCTTCTTGGGAAACAGTTACTTTGAGGTTTCAATTGTAAATAGTTTCTTAGAACATAAGCTGACTCTAGATATGGCCTCTTACAAGATTTAGAGGAAATGTATTAGGTCCAATACTAACTTAGTTATCTTGAAACTAAACCTTCCAGAAGGTTTGTAAGATTCCTTAGGATCAGAACAGACATCTTCTGTTGGAGTATCTTTATCAGCCTCCTTTATCTCTTCTACGTGGTCTCTTAAAATTTTTAGTCACATCACAGAAACACTTCAACAGCAGCCTGGATGGGAGGATCCAAATGGTGAGAGAGGGTCCTGGGTACAGCCCATCGATGCTGGAGTTTCAGATGCCAGCCTGGGTGATGGTGAGCCCCACATCCCATCCCTGCTGTCTATGTCTACAAGGAACCACATGGACATCACCATTCCGCCCTTACCTCCAGTAGCTCCCGAAGTCTTGCGGGTTGCTGAACACAGACACCGAAGGGGTCTTATGTACCCATATATATATCATGTCCTCACTAAGGTAAGAGAAAACATCAGCTCCCACCTCCCTGCTTTTAACATTGTACTTCACACTTCATAGAACCATAAGTTATTACAGAAAATTCTAATTGGTATCTGAAGGGAGATAAAAGGAGACCAAGTATTCGAGGGCCCCTCATTGTATTAAAGGCCTCAGCTGCAGTTACACAGCAGGAGATGGGACTTTATAATAAATGAGGCCCCAAGAAGAGAACTATAATAGTGAGATTTCAAAGAAGATAATGTACTATGTTGATAGACTCTGGTATAGGGCTGGATGCAATCTAAGAAGAGTTCTTATGCCCTTGTCCTTTACCTCTTCCTCTACTTCTCCAGAGCTGTTCCCTTCCTGCATTCTTACTATACACATCTATCCCCCAGCAAAATGTCTAAGATGGACTTTCTCCATTTAATCAGCTATTGTCAGTCATAGCAGAGACTCTAAAAATGGAACATAGCTTTTAAGCTGGCTACAGTCATCTGGGATTATTACAGCTTCTTTTTATTCTGCAACTGTTAAATACAAGCAGAAAATTTGATAGCTTGGCTACAGAGGCTATAGTTCATTACTGATTCTTCTCAGCTCAATTCCCTTTGAGGTAACTCATTTTGTTTTTTCTCCTGGACCATTTTCTTGTTAGGGTGAGATTAAGATCCCTGTATGTATTGAGGATGAGTGTAACATGGAACTTCCTCCAGCTGCTCTTCTGTTCCGGTCAGCACGTCAATATGTTTATGGGGTCCTTTTCAGTCTGGCAGAAACACAGCGGAAAATGGAACGCCTGGCCATACGGCGGCGGCTACCTGTGGAAGGTAAGTTTAGTTCTAGTTTTAATAGCTCTCTCAAACTTAGTGTGGAACAAATTGTGCAAGCACATCATACTTTGGCTGTAGAGCAGTCTTTGAGAAAATATATGATTCTCCAGAATACATAATGGCACGGGAAATGCATTAACTTAAGCCTCAGTTCTTTAATCATTAAGCATTCAGAGTAACTATTACTTATAAGAACCATGCTGGACTTTGGGAATGTAGAGGTATTTCTGACATAGTTTTTCCTTCTCAGTAAGGTTTTGTTTTGAATTTGATCCCATAGAGAGTTAGAGCCATTGAGATGTTTTAAGCTGCAGAGTGACTTGGTCAAATTAGTGTGTTCAAAAGAACCCTCTAGATTTCTGCTTCTGGGAAGATGGAATACATATACTTTTCCTTATTCCTCCTGCTAAATACAACTAAAAATCCAGGACATTATATATATAACAAGTATAAGACATTTTAGAAGGTGAAGAGAAGAAGGCAGACTGGCTAAGGACTTTGGGATCCAAGGAATTATGCAGTGGTGAGTTCCCTGGGTTTTCTTATTGCTGCATATATCCTAGACTAGGTGTGGGACAAGCTGGCAGCCCAGAAACACCCAACAGATACGGAACAGTAAGAGCCCCAAGAAATGCCTTCTCACTCTAGTCACAGGACCCCAAAGAAACAACCTAGCAACACAGAATATTTTTAGATAATAACCACCCTGTTCTAGTCAAAAACCACAGGAAAACTGTAGCCTACCCCCACTCCTATTAGCAAAGGCCAGATAAAGAACCTAGACTTCTACCCTTGCCAGACTATAACAAAGGAGAGAGAAGAGCTGAGTGGGGACCCAGGACTTTCACTCCCACTTGGCAGTGATGAGATAGCATCCCCCTTCACTCACTGGAGTAGTGTCAGAAACTACCTGCTAGAACATCAGATTAAAATAAGATCCAGGGTCTTTTAAACTAATATCCCAAATGTCCAGGTTTCAGTTGAAAATCCTTCGTCAGGGATCCCTGGGTGGCGCAGCGGTTTGGCGCCTGCCTTTGGCCCAGGGCGCGATCCTGGAGACCCGAGATCGAATCCCACGTCGGGCTCCCGGTGCATGGAGCCTGCTTCTCCCTCTGCCTGTGTCTCTGCCTCTCTCTCTCTCTCTCTGTGACTATCATAAATAAAAAAAAATTAAAAAAATAAAAATTTATAAAGAAAATCCTTCGTCATACCAAGAACCAGAAAGATTTCGAACTGAGATGTCAAACCAAGAAAAAAAGTCAATAGATGCCACCATTGAGATGACACAGATGTCTGAAGTACCTGACAGGGATTTCAAAACAGCCATCCTTTGTAAAGCAAAAATGCTTTGACAAACAATTCTGAACAAGCATGATACAAATTAACAATAGAAAGTCTTAGCAAAGAAATGGAAGATATAAATAAGAAATGGAAATTAAGATCTAAAAAATACAATGACAAAATACTCAATAGATGGGTTAAACAGCAAATTGGAGACAACAGAAGAAATAATCAGTGAATTTGGAGACAGAACAATAGAAATTACCCAATCTGAATAACAGAAAATAGGCTGAAAAAATAAACAGGGACCAGTGAAGGTAGAACAAAAGATCTAATATTTGTGTCATCACAGTTCCAGAAGGACAGGAGAAAGAGCATGGACTGCAGAAGTATTCAAATACAAAATAGCTGGACTAATATCAAATTTTGGGAAAAAACAAGCCCACAGATTCAGGAAGCTAATTGAATTATAAACAGTATAAACCCAAAGAAATCCATGTGAAGACCTAACATGGTGAAACCTTTGAAAGCTAAAGGCAGAAAAATTATTGAAAGCAGCCAGAGAAAAACACTGCTTTACCTATAGTGGCAAAATAATATGGATGACAGCTGATCTCTCATCAGAAGCCAGAGTCCAGAAGGAAGTTGCACAGCATTTTCAAGGGCCAAAAGAAATGTCAAGTCAGAATTCTATATCAAACAAAAACATCCTCCAGGAATGAAGGAGAAATCAACCTATTCTCAGATAAAGGAAGACTAGGATAATTTTTCACAAGCAGAACTACAGTAAAAAGAAGGGCTAAAGGTATTTCTCTACACAAAAAGGAAATGATAAAAGGAGGAATCTTGGGAGGAGCTTGGAAAGATGGCAGAGTAGGAGGACCCTGAGCTCACCCCGTCCCATGTTTCCAAGTAGATATCATCCACATACAAGTCAATTAACTGGAGAGTGATCCGAAGGCTGGCAGAACTAACTCCACAAACAGTAGACAGATCTGTTCATATTTATTTCTGAGTATATTGGGAGATTTCTGAAATGAAGGTGCTGACAGGTGCCATTTTCCATCCCTACCTGCCAGTATAAACACAGAGACACCTGCTGGAGGTGGGGCTGAACAGATACTTGACACCTAACTCACCAACAGTGCTCCAGGCCCATGAGTTCTCCTGAGGACTTATCCACTCCAAGCCTGCTGGCCTTGGCCCTGGGCTCAGGGCAAATATTTTTAAAAGATTTAGAGCACAATAAAGAGGGTCAGAGGTAGAAAGAAAAAGAATCCCAAACAGACTCCACACTGAGCATGGAGCCTAAAGTGGGGCTTGATCCCGTCACCTGAGCTGAAACCAATAGTTGGGCGCTTAACCGGCTGCACCACCCAGGGACCCCGGGGCAAATTTTGTTAAAGCTAAGCAGGTGCCCCACCTAGCCACCAGGTGCAAAGCTACCACTGAGTACCATGCATGTCTGTCACACCATGCTTACCTGTGCACCCCTGGCCACCCTTGTGTGTTCTCAAAGCCACATGTCCCCCAACCACCAGCATGCACCACACTGAGCAGCAATACACTAGTCACCTTTTTACATGTACCCAGCTGAGCACCCATAGGTGCCATCTACCACTGTGCCTAGCTGTGTACCCCCAGCTGTTCTTGTATGCCTCACCACCCAGTGTGCAGCTTCCAGCCACTACAGCACTAAAGGGGATCTGGCATAGGACTGGTGGTCCAGTGCACATTTTGCTAATACAACTGCCTTGTTTGCATTACCTGGTAGGCATGCCCCACTCCCCTAGAGCTAGCCTCCCTGAGTCTCACTAACACTATGGAGAGCAAGCACAATCCACAATAGGCAGAGAGTCAGTGCCAATGACTACATGGAAAGGAAAAGGAACTCATCAGCAATAGCAGGACATAAGCAACATACATAGGATACTCTCCTGAAGTGCCAGGTTCTAGTGAACAGGGGACTAAAACTGCAGGGCACTCCAGGACCTCTTCTTTGTAAAATCACTACTTTCAAGAGCGGAAGATGCAGCTGACTTTCTTAACACAGACAAATTGACACAGAGAGGCAGATGAAATGAGAAAACAGAAATTTATCCCAAATGAAAGAAAGGATAAGGCCATAGCCAGAGATCTAGGTGAAACAGATAGAAGTAATGTGTTGGATAAAGACATTAAAGCAATGATCATAAGGATGCTCACTGGACTTGAGAAAAGAGTAGAAGGCATGAGTGAGACACTTAACACAGAGATTAGGAATAACATAGCAAAGATAAAGGGCACAATAAATGACATGAGAAATGCACTTGATGGAGTGAACAACAGGATGGTAGAAGCAGAGGAACATGTACGTGGAAACAAATGAAAAAGAACTAGTGACCTAGGAGACAGAGTAATGAAAAGTAATGCCGGTCACTCCTGAGTGGCTCAGTGGTTGAGCGTCTGCCTTTGGCTCAGATTGTGATCCCATATACTGGGTTGAGTCCCACATCAGGCTCCTCACAGGGAGCCTGTTCTCCCTCTGCCTATGTCTCTGCCTGTGTCCCTGTGTCTCTCGCGAATAAATAAATAAAATCTTTTTTTTTTTAGAAAGAGTAATCAAGCTGAATAAAGGAGAGAGAAAAGAATTATGCAAAAACAAGAATAGACTTAGGGAACTCATTGACTCCATTAAACATAATAACATATTACAAAAGTCGCAGAAGAAGAGAGAGAAAGGTGGTCAGAAAATCTATTTGAATAAATAACAGCTGAAAACTCCCCTACTCTGGGGAAGGAAACAGATACTCAGGTATAGAGGCACAGAGAAACCCCAACAGAATCAACAAAAACTGACCAACAGCAAGACATATCATAATTAAATTTATAAAATATAACGATAAAGAAAAAGTTCTAAAAGTGGCAAGATAAAACAAGTCATTTACTTACAAGGGAAAAGTTATAAGGCTAGCAGATTTTGCAACAGAAACTTTGCAAACCAGAAGGGGAGTGTGATGATATATTCAAAAAGCTAAATGGGAGAAATCAGCAGCCAAGAATATTCTATCCAGCAAGGCTATCATTCAGAATACAAGGAGACATAAAGAGTTCCCCAGACAAATTAAAACTAAAGGAGTTCATGACCACTAGACCAGCCCTATAAGAAATATTAAAAGGGACACTTTGAGTGGAAAGGAGAGACCAAAAGTGAAAGTTTAGAGGTAGGAAACACAGAAGCAGTAAAAACGAATATTTCTGTTAAAAAAATCCATCAACAAACTCGCAAAAAGGGATATACAATATAGTAACATATACTTAAAAGGTGGGGAAGAGTGGAGAAAACAATGCAAACATAAATGACCACCAACTTAATATAGACTGCTATATGCAGAAGAGGTTACATGCAAACCTAATGGTAACCATATATCAAAAACCACTAATAAATATACAAAAAAATAAAGAGAAAGAAATCCAAATATAGCACTAAAGAAAATCAGCAAAACACGAGAGAAAGACAGGAAAGGATCAGAGAAAATCTTCAGAAATACCCAGAAAACATGTAATAAAATGGCAATAAACGCATATCTATCCATAATTATTTTGAGTGTAAATAGAGTAAATGTTCCAATCAAAAGATATAAGGTGGCAGAATGGATTAAAAAAACCAAGACCCATCAGTATGCTACCTACAAGAGACACATTTTAGACCTCAAGGCACCTGCACATTTAAAGTGAGAGGATAGAGAAACATCTTTCATGCAAATGGATGTTAAAACAAAGCTGGAGTAGCAATACTTATATTGGGCCAAACAGACTTTAAAAGAAAGACTGTAACAAGGGACAAAGGAGAGTACTATATATAATAATATATAGTATTATATATAGGGGACAGTCCAACGAAAAGATAAAATGTGAATATTTAGGCACCCAACATAAAAGCATCTAAATACATAAAACAGTTAATAACAAAGATAAAGGAACTAATTGACAATAATACAATAATAGAAGTGGACTTTAACACCCCAAATATGTCAAGGGATAAATCTTCTAAACAGAACATCAACAAGGAAACAATGTCTTTGAATGATATACTGGAACAGATTAATTTAAAAGATGTATTCAGAACATTCCATCCTAAAAAAACATAATAAATACTCTTTTCAAATGCACAAGGAGCATTCTCCAGAATAGATCACATATCAGGCTACAATAGAAGTCTCAAAAAGTTCAAGAAGATAAAAATCATACCTTGAATATTTTCTGACCACAACACTATGAAACTAGAAGTCAACCATAAAAAAAAATCTGGAAAGAGCACAAATACATGGAGGTTAAATAACATGCTACTAAATAATGATTGGCTCAACCAGGAAATCAAAGAAGAAATAAAAATCTACATGGAAACAAATGAAAATGAAAACACAATGGTCCAAAACCTCTGGGATGCAGCAAAAGAGACAAGTTTATAGCAATATAGACAAGTTTATAACTCAAAAAATAAGAAAAATCTCAAATAAACAACCTAACCTCTTAACCTAAAGGAGCTAGAAAAAGAAGAAAAAAACAAAACCTAAAACTAGCAAAGAAATAATAAAGATCACAGCAGAAATAAATGATATACAAAGGGGAGGTGCGTGGGGGGATGGGGTAACTGGGTGACAGGCATTAAGGAGGGTACATGATGAGATGAGCACTGGGTGTTATACTATATGTTGGCAAATCAAATTTAAATAAAATATTTTTTAAAAGAAGGAAAAAAGAAATAAATGATATACAAAGTAAAAAACAATAGAACCAATCAATGAAACTAAGAGCTGGTTCCTTGCAAAAATCAATAAAATTGACAAACCTCTAGCCAGACTTTTCTTTTTTTTTTTTTAATTTTTATTTATTTATTTATGATAGTCACAGAGAGAGAGAGAGGCAGAGACACAGGCAGAGGGAGAAGCAGGCTCCATGCACCGGGAGCCCCATGCGGGATTCGATCCCGGGTGTCCAGGATCGCGCCCTGGGCCAAAGGCAGGCGCCAAACCGCTGCGCCACCCAGGGATCCCTAGCCAGACTTTTCAAGAAAAAAAGAATTAATACCTATTCTTCCCAAATTATTCCAAAAAAGAGAAAAGGAAAGAAAACTTCCAATTTCATTCTATGAGTTCAGCATTACCCTGGTACCAAAACCAGTTGAAGACACCACTAGAAAAGAGAACTACAGACCAATATTTCTCATGAATATAGATGCAAAAGTCCTCAAAAAAATACTAGCATACCAAGTCCAACAATATATTAAGAAAATCATTCACCATGATTTAAGTGGTATTTATTTCTTCGTTGCCAGTCTGGCTTAATATTCACAAATCAATCAATGTGATATATCACATCAGCAGGAGAAAGGACAAGAACCACATGATCATTTCAATAGATGCTGAAAAAGCATTTAACAAAGTACAACATCCATTTATGATAAAATCCCTCAACAAAATAGGTTTAGAGAAAACATACTTCAATATAATAAAGGCCGTCTATGAAAAACCACAGGTGTAACATCATCCGTAATGGGGATAAACTGAGTGCTTTTCCCCTAAGGTCAATAACAAGACAAGGATGTCCATCTCACCACTTTTATTTAACATAGTACTGGAAGTTCTATCCACAGCAATTAGACAACAAAAAGAAATAAAAGGAATCCAAATCAGTAAGGAAGAAGTAAAACTCTGTTTGCAAATGACATGATACAATATATAGGAAACACTAAAGACCACCCAAAAACTGCTAGAACTGATAAAGGAATTCAGTAAAGTCGCAGGGATCAAAATCAATATGAAATCTGTTGCATTTCTATACACCAGTAATGAAGAAAAGTTTTTAAATTTCATTTCCAATTGCACCCAAAGTAATGATACCTAGGAATAAAGTTAACCGAGGTGAAAGATCTTTGCTCTCAAAACTATAGAACACTGATGAAAGAAGTTAAAGATGTGATACAGAAATGGAAAGACATTCCATGCTCCTGGATTGAAAGAACAAATGTTGTTAAAATGTCTATACTACCTGAAGCAATCTACACATTTAATGCAATCTCTATCCAAATACTAACAGCATTTTTCACAGAGCTAGAACAAACAGTCCTAAAATTTGTATGGAACCACCAGAGAACCCAAATAGCCAAAACAGCCTTGAGAAAGAAAAAACTGGAGGCATCACAATTCGGGACTTCAAGTTATATTACAAAGCTGTAGTAAATCAATACAGTATGGTACTGGTACAAAAATAGATACATAGATCAATGGAACAGAATAGAAAATGAAGAAATAAACCCACAATTATGTGGTCAGTTAGTTTTTTACAGAGCAGGAAAGAATATCTAGTAGGAAAAAGTTTCTTTAATAAATGCTGCTGGCAAAACTGGACAGCAACATTCAAAAGAATTAAACTGGACCACTTGCTTACACGATATACAAAATAAATTCAAAATGGATTAAACACCTAAATGTGAGACCTGGAGTTAAAAATCTTAGAACACAAGAAATAACTTCTTTGACATTAGCTGTGCTAACATTTTTCTAGATAGATTTCCTGAGGCAAGGGAAACAAAAGCAAAAATAAACTGTTGGGACTATATCAACATAAAAGGCCTCTGCAACACCAAGGAAACAATAAAGAAAACTAAATGACAGCCTTCAGAATGGAAGAAGATATTTGCAAATGACATATCCACTAAAGGGCTAGTATCCAAAATATATAAAGAACTTATGAAACTCAAAACCCAAAAAACAAATAACCCAATTAAAAAATGAGCAGAAGACACGAACAGACATTTCTCCAAAGAAAACGTCCAGGAAGCCAATAGGTATATGAAAAGATGCTCAACATCTCATATCGTCAGGGAAATACATATCAAAACTACAATAAGATAACACCTCACACCTGTCAGAATGGCTAAAATAAAAAACACAAGAAACAACAGGTATTGGTGAGGACATAGAGAAAGGGGAACCCTCTTGCAATGTTGGTGGGAATGCAAATTGATGCAGTCACTGTGCAAAACAGTATGGAGGTTCCTCAAAAATTTAAGATTGGAACTACTTAATGATCCAGTAATTGCACTACTGAGTATCTACCCAAAGAATACTGAGACACTAATTCAAAGGGATACATGCACTCCTATGTTTATAGCAGTTTTATTAATAATAACCACAATATGGAAGCAGCCCAAGTGTCCATCAATTGATGTATAGATAAAGATGTGGTGTGTGTATGGAATACAATGGAATCTTGTATTGGAATATATTGTGGAATATTATTTTTTAATAATTAATATTAAAAAAAACCAAAATCTTGCCATTTGCAACAATATTGTGGAGCTGGAGGGTATAATGCTAAACAAAATTAAGTCAGAGAAAGAAAAATACCATATGATTTCACTCAAATGTGGAATTTAAGAAACAAACAAAGGAAAAAAAATGAGAGAGATTGCCAAAGCAAGAAACAGACTTTTAATCATAGGGAACAAACTCTATGGTTACAGAGGGAAGGGATTAGGGGGGTGGGGATGGAAATTAAGGCATACACTTGTCATGCTGAAGACAGGGTGATGTATGGAAGTGTTGAATCACTGTATTGCGCACTTGAAACTAATAACACCGTATTAACTAGAATTAAAGTAGAGACTAAAAAAAAAAGGAATCTTGCAACATCAGGAAGAAAGGAAAGACAATGGAAAGAACAAAAATATAGGTAAAAACAGTAGACTTTGCTTTTCTTGAGTTTTCTAAATTAGGTTTCACAGCTGAAGCAAAAGTATCACTGTTTAATTTGGTTCTCAGTGTCTATAGGGAAAATATGTAAGACAATTCTAAGTGGGGAAGATTAAAGAGATGTAATCAGTGAGGTTTCTATATTTCACTTGAACCAGTGAAATATCAACACCAGCAGACTGTGGTAACTTATGTATACATAATGCAGTGCCTAGAAAATGCAATAGAAAAGCTGTACACAGAGAAATACTCAGAAACACTATAGATAAATCAACATAGAATTTTAAAATAAGGTAATATAACCTATAGGAAGAGAAGAGGAAGAAAGTAGAGCTATGAAAAACAGAACAAACAAAAAAGGATAGACATAAGCCCTAACATATCAATAATTACATCAAATGTGAGTGGTCTAATTACACCAATTAGAATACAGTCATTGACAGACTAGATAAAAATCATGACCCAGTTATATATTGTCTACAAAAATTCACTTCAAATATAAATGATATGTTTGTTGAAAGTAGAATGATAGAAAGTTATATACCATGAAAACATTAATCAAAAAAAATCAGGAATGGAGGTATTAATAGCACATAAAGTAGACTTCAGAGTAAAGCAAAATGCCAGTGATAAAGAGGGATATTATATACTGGTAAAAGGGTCAATATACCAAAAAGACTAGCAATCCTAAATGTGTATCACCAAACCACAGAGCCACAAAATATGTGGTGCAATAACTGAGAAAACTTAAATGAGAAAGATACAAATCCACAATTCTAATCAGAGATTTCAGCTCCCCTTTCAACAGTGAATAGAACAACTAGACAGAAAATCATCGGGAATATAGAACTCAACAACACCATCATTGAATAGGATCTAATTGACTCTTAACATGTCAGGCAACAAGAACAAAATATATATTCTTTTCACATGCCCACAGAACATATACCATGATAGATGATATCCTGGACCATAAAACAAAGCTCAATAAATTTAAGAGAATTAAAATTATACAAAGTATATTCTCAGACCACTATGGAATCAAACTAGAAATCAACAACAGAAAGATAATAGGAAAATCTATAAATACTTGGAAGATAACGAAACACTTTTATATAATCCATGGGTCAAAGAGCAAGTCTCCAGGGAAAAAAGAAAATACGTGAAACTAAATGAAAATAAAAATACAATATATTAGAATCTGTGCTATGGAGCTAAATTGCTGCGAAGGAAATTTATAGTACTAAATGCTCAGATTAGAAAAGGGAAATGTGACTAATCTGTCATCTGAATTTTTACCTCAAGAAACAAGAGGAGGAGAAAGCTAAACCTGCAGCAAAGCAATGTGAAGAAATAATAATAAAGAGCAAAAATCAATGCAATTGAAAACAAAAATAACAGAGCGTAATTAGTAAAACAAAAACCTGGTTCTTTGAAAAGAAAAATAAAATTAGCAAATGTCTAGAAAGTCTGCAAAGAAGAAAATATGGAATACACAAATTACATCAAGACTGAGGCAGGGAATAATACCATAGTACCTACAAATGTCCAAAGGATTATATACGAATACTATAAACAACTCTACACATAAATTTGATGGGTCAGTTTCTCAAAATTACAAACTACCACAACACACCTAACATGAAATAGACAATCCGTATAACCCTGTGAATATTAATATAATTTTAATTTTACCAAAAGAAAATCTGATTCCATTGGTTTCACTGGAGAATCCTACCAAATTTTTAACAAATAATTTTCTTTTTTTTAAAATTAGAGTTCAGATTGCCAACATATAGTATATCACCCAAGCTCATCCCGTCAAGTGCCCCCCCTCGGTGCCTGTCACCCAGTCACCCCAACCCCCCGACGTCTCCCTTCCACTATCCCTGGTTTGTTTCCCAGAGTTAGGTGTCTGTCATGTTCTGTCACCCTCACTGATATTCCCACTCATTTCTCTCCTTTTGACTTTATTCCCTTTCACTATTTTTTATATTCCCCATGAATGAGACCATATAATGTTTGTCCTTCTCCGATTGACTTATTTCACTCAGCATAATACCCTCCAGTTCCATCCACGTCGAAGCAAATGATGGGTATTTGTCTTTCTAATGGCTGAGTAATATTCCAGTCTATACATATACCACATCTTCTTTATCCATTCATCTTTCGATGGACATTGAGGCTCCTTCCAAAGTTTGCCTATTGTGGACATTGCTGATATAACCTTTGGGGTACAGGTGCTGCTATTTTGGTTCTATGTTTCTAGGAATTTACCCATTTCTCCCAGATTGCCTAATATGTTGGCATATAATTGCTCATAATATTCTCTTATAATTGTATTTCTGCAGTGTTGGTTGGGATCTCTCCTTTCATTCATGATTTTATTTATTTGGGTTCTTCCTCTTTTCTTTTTGAAAGAATAGATCACATACTGGGTCACAAATCAGGACTCAAATGGTACAAAAAGACTGAGATCATAGCATGCATATTTTTAGACCACATGCTATGAAACTTGAAGTCAACCATGAGAAAAAAATTGGGAATAACCACGCATACATAGAGTTTAAAGAATATCCTACTAAAGAACGAATGGGTCGACCAGAAAATTACAGAAGAAATTTTTAAAAACACATGGAAGAAAATGAAAAACATGACAGTTCAGAACCTTTGGGATGCAGCAGGTGCAGTCCTAAGAGGGAAGTATATAGCAGTACAGGCCTTCCTCAAGAAATAAGAAAGGTCTTGGGGCACCTGGGTGGCTCAGTCGATTAGGCATCTGCCTTCAGCTCTGGTCATGATCCTGAGGTCCTGGGATTGAGCACCACATGGGGCTCCCTGCTCAGTGGAAAGCTTACTTCTCCCTCCTCCTCTCCCTCTGCCTTCTGCTCCCCCTGTTTGTGTGCTATTTCTCTGTCAAATAAATGAATAAAATCTTAACAAAAATGAAATAAGAAAGTTCTCAAATAGACTACCTAAACTTACACCTAAAGGAGCTGGCAAAAGAGCAGCAAATAAAGCCTAAATCTGGCAGAAAAGAAATAATAAGGTTAGTGCAGGAATCAATGATACAGAAATTAAAAAACAAACAGTAAAACAGATCAATGAAACTAAGAGCTGCTTTTCTGAAAGAATTAACAAGATTGATAAACCCCTAGCCTCTGATGGATATTTAAAATGGTTTTATTTTTCTCTAATAAAAAGCAGCAGCAAACATACCAGTAGGAGTTTCCTGAGCTGTCATGTTTCTCTAGGTGAACACTTTGAAAGTGGGTTGCTGGGGTATGGACATTTGAAATTTCAATACATACTGCCAAGTTGCCTTTCAAAAGCATTATGCCAATTTTCATTCTCATCAGCAGTATTTCTTCATGTTTCCTCAGACTCTAACTTTTAAACTGTTTACCGGTCTGATGGATGGAAAAAAATGGTAACTTATGTTTATTTGTTTTAAATTTTCATTGTATCATTGCTAGTGAAGTTGAATATCATTTCATATGTTTTTTAGCCCATCCTTTATGAACTGCTTGTAAACTTTGTTTAGGTTTTCTTACAGCATTGTCTTTTCCATATTGAGTTGTAGGAGTCATTTCTAGTTCTGGATATTCACCCTTTATCTATTATGCATGTTGCTGATATTATTCCATAATATGTAACATGTTTATGGTTTGTGTTATCATACAGAAGTTTTAAATGTTTGTATAGTGATTTGATTATATCAGCCTTTTTCTTCTGTTGTTTTTTTCTGTTTTGTTTACTATTAGAAGGCCTTTCTTGGGATGCCTGAGTGGCTCAGTGGTTGAGCATCTGCCTTTGGCTCAGGGCGTAGTCCCAGTTTGGGAATCAAGTTCCACATCAGGTTGCCTGTGAGGAGACTGCTTCTTCCTCAGCCTATGTCTCTGCCTCTCTCTGTGTCTCTCATGAATAAATAAATAAAATCTTTTTTCTAAAAAAAGGTCTTTCTTATCCAAGGCAACAACCATTTTCTCTTTTTCTCCTTCTGTTATAGTGCTTTCCATTTATGTCTTTTATCTACCTTAAACTCATTTCCTTCTCAAACCTTTGTGCTTTTCCTATCTAGATACTCTCTTCCCCAGACCTTCCTATGGCTGACACCTTCAGCACTTGGTTCAACTACTTGTTCTTCCAGAAGGCCTTCCCGACTACCCTAACTAAACTGACCACCCACTCTCCATTAATATGTACCTTAGTTCATTACCTTCATTTCTTTTCTTTTTTAAAAAGATTTTATTTATTTATTCATGAGAGACACAGAGACATAGGCAGAGGAAGAAGAAAGCTCCCTGCAGGGAGCCTGATGGGGGACTCTATCCCAGGACCCCGGGATCATGACCTAAGTTGAAGGCCAGACGCTCAACCATTGAGCCACCCAGGTGCCTCGATTTATTTTCTTCATAGATCACCTCTCCAAAGTTATCTATTTGCTGTGTCTCTTTAGATTGTAAACTCCATAAGAGTAGGGATTTTCTCTTGTTCCCAGCTCCTAGAATACTTTTAGAGTTTATTCTAGTGAATTTGACATGATATAGGGGTAAAGTAAGTTTTCCCTAAATGGATAGCTGGTTGTTTCAACACCGACTCCCTTTTTAAAAGAGAATTATTTCAGTCATCCTGTTTTTCTACTTCTACTAAATACTGAGTGAGTCAAGAATGGTTATAATTATTATTCAGTACAGTGATTCTCAATGTTGGTGGTATATTAGGATCATACTTAAAGATGTTTTTAAAATTTAGATATAGAGTATGTATTAGTTTTTTAGGGCTATCATAACAAAGTACCACAAACTGGATAGCATAAAACCATAGAAATTTATTATCTCACTGTTCTGGAGGTGAGAAGTCCAGAATCAAGGTGTTGGCAGGCCATGCTGTTTCTAAAAGCCCTAGCAGAGCATCCTTCCTTTCTTTCTAGCTTTTGGTGGTTGCAATCCTTGACATTCCTTGGCTTGTAGATGTATCACTATGCCTCCACCATCACATGGTGTTCTCCCTGTGTGCCTGAATTTCCCTTTTCTTATGAGGACCCCAATCATTGGATTAAGATCCACCCTATGACCTCATTTTAACATGATTACATCCTCATAGGTGATATTTCTGAATAAGGTTAAAATCACAGGCTCTGGGTGAATGTGAATCTTGGGGACATACTATTCAACCCCCTACAGAGTGTCACATTTTATAAAATCTGCTTCACTAGGTCTGGAGTGGAGGCCTCGTATACTTAATTTTTAAGAGCTTCATTGACTTGAGTTCACCTGAAAGGTAAATATGGGAAAAAAAATAGAACATTTCTAAAAAAAGAAAGAGAGAGAGAAAGAAACAAAACGAAAGTGAGAGAAAACTAGTTCTGTCAGATATTAAAAATACTACAGAAGTAAAATGATTCATACAGTATAGAACAAAAAATGAATTAGATCAATGGAACAAGTAGATTCCACAAGTAGACCCAAATACATAAAGGAATTTAGTTTATGATAAATGTGGCAATTGAAATTAGTGGGGAGAAAAAAGGCTTATTCCATAAATAGTGCTCAGACAACTGGCTATTTGTTGTTGGGGCAGGGGACGGAGTATCCTTACCTTACTCCTTGTACCAAAATATAATTCTAGATGGATCAGAAGTGGAAAAGGAAAAAAAATGAAAACAAAATTCTAGAAGAAAAGATGGATGTACTTAGGAATAGGGAATGCCCCCCCCCCTTTTTTTTTATGATAGTCCACAGAGAGAAGAGAAAGAGGCAGAGACACAGGCAGAAGGAGAAGCAGGCTCCATGCACCGGGAGCCGGACGCGGGACTCGATCCCGGGTCTCCAGGATCATGCCCTGGGACAAAGGCAGGCGCCAAACCGCTGCGCCACCCAGGGATCCCAGGGAATGCCCTTTTAAAGCAGACTCCCAAACCCAGATGCCAATAAAGGAAACTATTGATAGATTTGTGTCATAAAAGTTAAAAGCTTCGTGAGACAAAAATACCATAAACAAATTCAAAAGATCAACAGAGCTGGGAAAACATATTTGCAACATATATGACCAAGGGCTAGTTTCTTTAATTTACAATAAGTTCAGAAAAAAAAAAAATCAACATGAAAAAGGCAAAACCCAATAGGAAAATGAGCTAAAGAATAAGCAAGTAATTTACAAAGGAAAACATATATACATCAATACAGATTTGAAAAGATGTTCAGTCTCATCCATGAGGCATATGAGAAGTATATTTCTTATGTATTATGTAAGAAATATAAATCGAAACAATAAAACTCCATCTTCACCTATCATTTTGGGAAGCATTTAAAGTTTGATTATATGCAGAGCAAGTGAGGATATGAGAAAATAGATACACACTGCTGGTGAGACCATAAGTTGGTGCAGCTTTTTACAGGTACAAATTGGCAATATTTATCAAAATAGAACATGCACATATTCTTTGACTAAGTGGGTGGACTTTGCTAGAGTATTCACAGCAATAGTTTCCTACTTTTTCCTTTCTACCAATTCATGGTTTTTATTTGTGTATCTATTCTTCCCACTCATAGTCCATGTATTATGGGGTAAACTGATTCTAGTATGTCTGGCCACAGACATTATTACTTCAGGGGAGATTTGTAATGTAAGCCAGCCAATTAGGGTGCACCCTGGGAGTCCTGCTCATATGAAAGACTGGATCAGAAGTTTTTGCTGAACTTAAAGGAAGAGACTGTGTCCATGGCCACTGGCAGCCATCTCATGGTTACCTTGCCTACAGCAATGTTTCTCAGCCTTTAGTGTGCATCAGAATTACCTAGTCTGTTAAAACACAAATTGCTTATCTCCATCCTCAGAATTTCAAATTCTGTAGATCTGAGGTAGGAACCAAGAATTCCCTTTTGTAAGAAGTTCCCAGATGCTGCTGAGGCTGCTGGTCCAGGGATTGCACTTAAAAATCTACTTGGATAAAGTAGGGATTGCAGAACATGGAAACTAAAAGAAACTGAGTGGCTCAGTTTCTTTTTTTTCTCAGTGGCTTTTTTTTTAACTTGCTAAACAGAAGCATCTAATCATTATACTCAGTAATCTTGCCATTAAAAATGTACCCTATGGATATCATTGCAGAAGTTCACCAAAACATATGCCCCTGGATGATCATTGCAGCCTTGTTTGTAATAGCTAAAACTGGAAGCAATCAAAGCACTTCTCCATAGGGAACTGATCTGATAAAATCATCCATCTAATGGAATACTATGTAGTATTAGAAATTATGAAAGTCTGCGTATGCTCATAAAGAAATATCTCTAAGATACATTAAGTATAAAAAATTATGATGACTCAGTGGGAGTAATTTATGCTTTTTAAACAAAAGAGTAAACAGATGAATATATGCAGGTATATGCTTAGTTATTTCCTGGAAAGTTAATTACTTCCCGGAAGATTAATTCTAAGAATGGCTATATTTGAGAATGGTTGGGATTGGGGTGGTGCTAGAAGTTTCTGGCATCACTTTGTGCATTTTTATTGTTTTAATTATCTATCTTTAGGTAAATTTTCCTGTTTTAAAAAAAGAAAATGTCATTTGGAGTTATCTGAGCAAGGCATGGGCCAATTTTAGCTTTTTTCTTTGTATTTCTGTATTGAAAATACAACTAATAAATGTTATATTCTTTTTAAAAAAATTAAATCATGAAAAAGTAAATGGAAAATTGAAGACTTCTCAGGTATTCAACCAGACTTGAGTGCCACTGTCATGGTGCATAGGTTATAAACTGGTGGGCACCTCTACCTATCCAGATTAAGCCTCAGCTAGGGAGTTGTTTATTGTACCTTCGTATGCATATGAATCACCTAGGGATCGTTTTAAAATGCAGATTCTGATTGAGTAGATCTGAGGTGGGTCTCAATATTCTGCATTTCTAATAGGCCCCCAAAAGGTGCTACTATTGCTGGACCACTGGTCAAACTTTGATAGCAAGAAAAAAGGAGGTGAAGAGGAGGAAGAAAAAGGAAGCATCTGAGTGGGCTGTGAAGATGGGGAGGAAGGGACAGATATGACACTGCAGCAGAATGATCAGATATGGTGGATGAGGAGAATCTGGGATGATGAGGTTTCTGGCCTGGGTGATGAGGATAGTGGTGACATTAACCAGAAGTAGAGGAATCAAGCTGGAGATAGGAGGAGAAATAGGAAACAATGTAGGATTGGTAGCAAGTCTTCATATTTAAACACAATGAGGTATGCTTTTTTGGGGGGAGTTTGCTGGACTTGCCCAGCAGATCATTTGAACTCATTTGAACTCCTCAGTAGAGTTCAGTTAGAGGTAGATTTGGAAGTCATCTATATAAAGGTAAGAGTTGAAGCCATGGGAAGGGATGAATCTCACCAAGGAGAAAGAATACTGAGAAGATGGCTGAGAATAGAAACTCTAAGAAAGGCTTATTTTAAGAGACAGACTAAGGGAGGAAATGAAGAAGAAATCAGAGAGGCAGTACAGAAGACTAGATATTCCGAAAAAGATTAGATATTCTGAAGAGGACTAGATATTCTGGCCTCCTACAACCAGAGCAACTTGATCCTGCATAAAATACAATTTGTACTGTATTGCTGGATATGTGAATTGGCAACTACTGCATAGTAAACCATCCTCAAACTCAGTGGCTTGAAACCAAATCATTTATTATTGTTTATGAATCTATGGGTTGGCTGCATATCTCTGCTGTTGGACCAGGCTTGGCTGGTCTTGGCTAGGCTTGTGTACTTGTGGTCTGCTGGTGGGTTGGCTGGGGTTAACAGGTCTAGGATGGTCTTGTCTGGTATAGCTGGACAACTGGACAACGGGGTCTCATCTTCCAGAAGGCTAGTCCAGGCTTGTTCTCATGGTAGTTCCAGGGGTTCAAGAGTGAGCGGAAGCATGCAAGCCTTCTTGAGGCCTATGCTAAGAACTGGCATAATTATCACTTCTGCAAAAGTCTATATAGGCCAAAACAAAACCTAGTCCAGATTTGAAGGGTGGAGAAACCTATCCATCTCTTAGTGGGAGGAGCTGTAGAAAGTATAGATACAGGAAGATGTGAACAAGTATGGCCATTTTTGTATTCAATTAATCATGCTGGATTTGTCAGAAGTAAAAGGAGTCTTTAGAGGACAAGCAAACAAACAAATAAATCTATGATAATGACAGTTAACAAATCTCAGTGAGCTGGCTGCGGGAACGGAGCACTTGAGAAAACTTCCAAAAATGGAATAGCAGTATATCCTTGGAAATTTGAGGTGTTGTTACTGGATGGAACAAGGAAAGGTTGCTGGTTAGGTAGGAAAACAAACAAATAGACACCTGCCACAGAATCTAAGAGTCTAGCATTTTTCATTGGAAAATTCTACAAATACTTTATTTTTTATTTTTATGTTTTAGATGTTATTTACTCACGAGAGACACAGAGAGAGGCAGAGACATAGGCAGAGGGAAGAGAAGCAGGTTCCATGCAGGGAGCCTTATGTGGGACTCGATCCCGGAACTCCGGGATCCTGCCCTGAGCTGATGGCAGACAACCAGAGCCACCCAGGTGTCCCTCTACAAATACATTAAATTAACAATGAACAGTTTTGGTCTTTCTGGTCCTAGAAACTAGTATGCTCATGGGCCGACTTTAGAGTTTGAACTGAGACTCAAAACCAGTATGCCAACCATGTCTTCTTAATGTACTGAAGGTATTTTCACTTCCTAATGGAAGCTTTTTAAAATTTATTTTATTTTTATTTTTTTAAAAGATTTTATTTAGCCATCCATTAGAGTCACACACACAGAGAGAGAGGCAGAGACACAGGCAGAGGGAGAAGCAGGCTCCATGCAGGGAGCCCGACACGGGACTCGATCCCAGGTCTCCAGGATCATGCCCTGGGCTGAAGGCGGCGCTAAACCGCTGAGCCACCCGGGCTGCCCTCCATTAGCTTTTTTTAAAATCAGAGTTCAATTTTCAACATGTAGCATATCAGCCACTGCTCATCCCATCAAGTTCCCCCCTCAGTGCCTGTCACCCATTCACCCCAACCCCCCACCCACCTCCCTTTCCACTACCCCTTATTCGTTTCCCAGAGTTAGGAGTCTCTCATGTTCTGTCACCCTCACTGATATTTCCCACTCATTTTCTCTCCTTTCCCCTTTATTCCCTTTCACTATTTTTTATATTCCCCAAAGGAATGAGACCATATAATGCTTGTCCTTCTCTGACTGACTTGCCTCACTCAGCATAATACCCTCCAGTTCCATCCATGTTGAAGCAAATGGTGGGTATCTGTCATTTCTAATGGCTGAGTAGTATTCCATTGTATACACACACCACATCATCTTTATCCATTCATCTTTCGATGGACACTGAGGCTCCTTGCACAGTTTGGCTATTGTGGACATTGCTGCTATAAACATTGGGGTGCAGGTGTCCTGACGTTTCACTGCCTCTGTATGTTTGGGGTAAATCCCCAGCAGTACAATTGCTGGGTCGTAGGGCAGGTCTATTTTTAACTCTTTGAGGAACCTCCACACAGTTTTCCAGAGTGGCTGCACCAGTTCACATTCCCACCAGCAGTGCAAGAGGGTTCCCCTTTCTCCACATCCTCTCCAACATTTGTTGTTTCCCGTCTTGTTACTTTTCCCCATTCTCACTGGTGTGAGGTGGTATCTCATTGTGGTTTTGATTTGTATTTCCCTGATGGCAAATGATGCGGAGCATTTTCTCATGTGTTTGTTGGCCATGTCTGTGTCTTCCTCTGTGAGATTTCTGTTCAGGTCTTTTGCCCATTTCATGATTGGATTGTTTATATCTTTGCTGTAGAGTTTAATAAGTTCTTTATAGGTCTTGGATACTAGCCCTTTATCTGATATGTCATTTGCAAATATCTTCTCCCATTCTGTAGGTTGTCTTTTAGTTTGTTGACTGTTTCTTTGGCTGTGCAGAAGCTTTTTATCTTGAAGACCCAATAATTCATTTTTACTTTTGTTACCCTTGCCTTCATAGGTGTATCGGGCAAGAAGTTCCTGTGGCCAAGTTCAAATAGGGTGTTGCCTGTGTTCTCTTCTAGGATTTTGACGGATTCTTGTTTCACATTTAGATCTTTCATCTGGGGATCCCTGGGTGGCCCAGCGGTTTAGTGTCTGTCTTCGGCCCAGGGCGTGATCCTGGGGTCCCAGGATCAAGTCACGCATTGGGCTCCCTGCGTGGAGCCTGCTTCTCCCTCTGCCTGTGGCTCTGCCTCTCTCTGTGTCTCACATGAATAAATAAATAAAATCTTTTTTAAAAAAGGATCTTTCATCCATTTTGAGTTTATCTTTGTGAATGGTGTAAGAGAATGGTCTAGTTTCATTCTTCTGCATGTGGCTGTCCAATTTTCCCAGCACCATTTATTGAAGAGACTGTCCTTCTTCCAGTGGATAGTCTTTCCTGCTTTGTTGAATATTAGTTGACCATAGAGTGAGGTCCCATTTCTATATTCTCTATTCTGTTCCATTGATCTATGTGTCTACTTTTGTGCCAGTACCACACTGTCTTGATGACCACAGCTTTGTGGTACAACCTGAAATCTGTCATTGTGATGCCCCCGGCTCTCGTTTTCTTTTTCAATATTCCCCTGGCTATTCAGGGTCTTTTCTGATTCCACACAAATCTTAAGATGATTTGTTCCACTCTCTGAAGAAAGTCCATGGTATTCTGATAGGGATTGCATTAAATGTGTAAATTGCCCTGGGTAGCATTGACATTTTCACAATATTAATTCTTCCAATCAATGAGCGTGGAATATTTTTCCATCTCTTTGGGTCTTCCTCCATTTCTTTCAGAAGTGTTCTGTAGTTTTTAGGGAATAGATCCTTTACCTCTGTGGTTAGGTTTATTCCTAGGTATTTTATGCTATTTGGTGCAATTGTAAATGGGAATGACTCCTTAATTTCTCTCTCTTCAGTCTCATTGTTAGTGTATAGAAATGCCACTGATTTCTGGACATTGATTTTGTATCCTGCCACACTGCCGAATTGCTGTATGAGTTCTAGCAATCTTGGAGTGGAGTCTTTTGGGTTTTTTATGTACAGTATCATGTCATCTGCAAAGAGGGAGAGTTTGACTTCTTCTTTGCCAACTTGAATGCCTTTTGTTTCTTTTTGTTGCCTGATTGCTGAGACTAGGACTTCTAGTCCTATGTTGAATAGAAGTGGTGAAAGTAGACATCCGTGTCGTGTTCCTGATCTTAGGAGAATGGCACCCAGTGTTTCCCCATTGAGAATGATATTGGCTGTGGGCTTTTCATTGATGGCTTTTAAGATGCTGAGGAATGTTCCCTCTATCCCTACACTCTTCAGAGTTTTGATCAGGCCTGGATGCTGTCAAATGCTTTCTCTGCATCTATTGAGAAGATCCTATGGTTCTTGTTTTTTCTCTTGTGGATATGATCTATCACGTTGATTGCTTTGCGAGTGTTGAGCAAGCCTTGCATCCCGGGGATAAATCCCACTTGTGGTCATGGTGAATAATCTTCTTAATGTATTGTTGGATCCTATTGGCTAGTATCTTCTTGAGAATGTTTGCATCTGTGTTCATCAGGGATATTGGTCTATAATTCTCCTTTTTGGTGGGGTCTTTGTCTGGTTTTGGAAGTAAGGTGATGCTGGTCTCATAGAACGAGTTTGGAAGTATTCCATCCCTTTCTATCTTTCAGAACACCTTTAGTAGAATCAGTATTGTTTCTTCTTTAAACATTTGATAGAATTCCCCTGCAAACCCATCTGGCCCTGGACTTTTGTGTCTTGAGAGATTTTTGATGACTGCATCAGTTTCCTCCCTGGTTATTGTCCTGTTCATGTTTTATATTTCTTCCTGGTCCAGTTTTGGTAGTTTGTGGTTTTCCAGAAATGTGTTCATTTCTTCTAGAATGCCTAATGTATTGGTGCACAGCTGCTCATAATATGCTTTTAAAATAGTTTGTATTTCCTTGGTATTGGTGGCGATCTCTCCTTTCTCATTCATGATTTTATTAATTTGAGTCTTTTCTCTTTTGTTTTTAATAAGGCTGGCTAATGGTTTATCTATCTTATTAATTCTTTCAAAGAACCAACTCCTGGTTTTGCTGATCTGTTCCACAGTTCTTCTGGTCTCGATTTCATTGAGTTCTGCTTGATTCTTTATTAACTCTCTTCTTCTGCTGGGTGTAGGTCTTATTTGCTTAACTTTCTCCAGTTCCTTTAGGTGCAAGGTTAGCTTTCTATTTGAGTTTTTTCCAGTTTTTTGAGGGATGCTTGTTTTGCGATATATTTCCCCCTTAGGACTGCTTTTGCTGTATCCCAGAGATTTTGAATGGTTGTATCTTCATTCTCATTAGTTTCCATGAATCTTTCTAATTCCTCTCTAATTTCCTGGTTGACCCTTTGATCTTTTAACAGGATGCTCTTTAACCTCCACGTGTTTGAATTTCTTCCAAATTTCTTCTTGTGATTGAGTTCAAGTTTCAAAGCGTTATGGGCTGAAAATATGCAGGGGACAATCCCAATCTTTTGGTATCGGTTGAGACCTGATATGTGACCCAGTATGTGGTCTCTTCTGGAGAAAGTTCCATGTGCACTTGAGAAGAATGTGTATTCAGTTGCGTTTGGATGTAAATTTCTGTAAATATCTGTGAAATCCATCTGGTCACAGTGTATCATTGAAAGCTCTTGTTTTTTGGAGATGTTGTTTTTAGAAGGTATGTCATTTGCAAAAAGTGCCGTGTTGAAGTCTCCCAGTATTAGTGTGTTTTTAGCTAAGTATGTCTTTACTTTGCTTATTTTTTTAAAATTTTTTTTAAATTTATGATAGTCACACAGAGAGAGAGAGAGAGAGGCAGAGACACAGGCAGAGGGAGAAGCAGGCTCCATGCACTGGGAGCCCGACGTGGAATTCGATCCGGGGTCTCCAGGATCGCGCCCTGGGCCAAAGGCAGGCGCTAAACCGCTGCGCCACCCAGGGATCCCTTTACTTTGCTTATTAATTGATTGATATACTTCGCAGCTCCCACATTAGGGGCATAAAGATTCATGATTGTTAGGTCCTCGTGTTGGATAGATCCTTTAAGTATGATATAGTGTCCCTCTTCATCTCTTACTACAGTCTTTGGGATAAACTTTAATTTATGTGATATGAGGATTGCCACCCCTGCTTTCTTTTGAGGACCATTTGAATGGTTAATGTTTCTCCAACCTTTCATTTTCAGGCTGTAGGTGTCCTTATGTCTAAAATGGGTCTCTTGTCGACAGCAAATAGGTCCAGTCTGAAACTCTGCGCCTTTTGATGGGATCATTAAGCCTATTCACGTTCAGAGTTACTATTGAAAGATATGAATTTAGTGTCATCGTGATACCTATTCAGTCCCTGTTTTTGTTGGTTATTTCTTTGGGCTTCCACTTTCTTTTACAGAGTCCCCCTTAATATTTCTTGCAGAGCTGGTTTGGAGGTCACATATTCTTTCAGTTTCTGCCTATCTTGGAAGTTCTTTATCTCTCCTTCTATTCTGAATGAGAGCCTTGCTGGATAGAGTATTCTTGGCTGCATGTTCTTCTTTAGGACCCTGAATATATCCTGCCAGGCCTTCCTGGCCTGCCAGGTCTCTGTGGAGAGGTCTGCTGTTAACCTAATACTTCTCCCCATGTAAGTTAGGGATCTCTTGTCTCTTGCTGCTTTAAGGATCTTTTCTTTATCTTTGGAATTTACAAGTTTCACTATTAAATGTTGGGGTGTTTTACAGTTTTTATTGATTTTAGGAGGGGAGCTCTCGATCTCCTCGATCTGAATACCTGTTTCCCTCCCGAAATTAGGGAAATTCTCAGCTATGATTTGTTCTGGTCCTCTGTCCCTCTCGGCGCCCTCTGGAACCCCAATTAAACGTAGATTTTTCCTTCTGAGGCTGTCATTTATTTCCCTTAACCTTTCCTCGTGATCTTTTAATTGTTTTTCACTTTTTTCCTCAGCTTCCTTCCTTGCCATCAACTTGTATGTCACTCACTCGTTCTTCTGCCTCACTAACCCTCGTCATTAGGAGATCCAGTTTGGATTGTATCTCATTTAATTGATTTTTAATTTCGGTCTGATTAGGTCTAAATTCTGAAGTCATGAAGTCTCTTGCATCCTTTATGCTTTTTTCCGGAGCCACCAGTAGCTTTATAATTGTGCTTCTGAATTGGCTTTCTGACATCGAAGTGTAATCCAAATTTTGTAACTCTGTGGGAGAGAGTACTGTTTCTGATTCTTTCTTTTGTGATGAGTTCTTTCTAGGCATTTTGCTCAGTGCACAGTGGCTAAAAATAAGTTGTACTGGCAAAACGAAGGAGACAAAAAGGAGAGAAAAGAAAAGGGGAAAAAAAACCCCAAAGATCAAAAAACAAAAACAAAACAACAAGGAAGGGTGTCCTTCCCTTTTATATATTGTAAATCCCTCGACTTCCCCTGCAGCTTTCCAGCGCTGCTTGGTCAAGAACTTGTGCTTCCTCTGTCCTTCCAGCTGGTCTTCTTTGGGAGGGCCCTCTGTCTGATTCTCAGCTGTGTGCACCTGGGGGAGCTGCCCTGACCCCTTCCAGGTGTATTGCTCAGTTGGAGCGGTTTATCCTGTGTGGCCCCTGTTCCCTGACACTCAGGCAACAGGTGACACCAGGAAGAACAACAATAGTGGCGGGGCCAGATCTCCAGTCCTGGAGTCAGCTCCCACAGTAACTACTCCAGTCTCCCAGTCTGTAGGGGCTTGGATGCTCCGGGGCAGGGGGCACTAATCTGAACAGCCAGGGCCCCCGGGTGGCAGGAGCATCCTCTCTGTCCTGTGCCCCTCCGGCCTCCCTCCTTTCCCTGTGAGAGCCCAGGATCCCAGGCTGTGTCCCCCGGGGCCCTGGGATCCGGGGCCTGCGGCCCTGGAATTGCACTCCCAGGACATGCAGCCCCCTCCACGTGAAGCCGCCGCCTGAGCTGCTGCCTAAGCTTCTCTGAGGCGCCGCTGGCATGCACTCTAGCCCTTTACCAAGCTTGGCCTGCAGCGTGTGGCGAGCTCTCCCTGGGGTGCACTTCCTCTGTTAGTGATTCGGGGAACCTGGAGGCTCCACTGCCCCTCCTGGGTTCCTGCCAGAGTTCCCTGCGAGTGCCTTTCTGTCTGGGAAGATTGTAAAAGTTCCTGCTTCTCCGGGACTGGGCTTTCCTGTCTTGGAGGCTCATGTCCCCCGGCCTTAGCCGGGCTCTTCGTGGGGCCCCTCCCCCTCAATATTCTTTTTAATTTTTTTTTCCATCTTCCTACCTTGTTAGAAGCTGAACTCTTCTCTCTGTAGCATTCCAGCTGTTCTCTCTTTACGTCTCAGGTCGAATTCATAGGTTTTCCGGATGATTTGAAAGTTACCTCGGCAAGTTGGTGGGGACAGGTGACTTGGGGATCCTACTCTTCGGCCATCTTGCCTCTCCCCCAACAAATAATTTTCAAATCCCTATGTTATACACCTAAAATAATAATGTAACATTGTATGTTGGTTATATTTCAGTAATAAAATTTTTTAAGTATTTTATTTATTAATGAGAGACACAGAGGCAGGATATAGGCAGAGGGAGAAGCAGACTCCCTTTTGGGAGCCTGATGCGGGACTCGGTCCCAGGACCCCAGGATCCTGACCTGAGCCAAAGGCAGACAGTCAACCACTGAGCCACCGAGGCACCCTCAATAGTAAATTTTTAAAAAGATTTTATTTATCTATTCATGAGAGACAGAAAGAGATGCAGAGACAGAAGCAGGCTACACGCAGGGATCCTGACGTGGGACTCCATCCCAGGTCTCCAGGATCATTCCCTGGGCCAGAGGGAGGTGCTAAGCCGCTCAGCCACCTGGGCTTCCTAATAGTAAATTTTTAAAAAAATTTAATGTAATCTCTACACCCAGCATGGGACTTGTACTCGCAACCTTACAATCAAGAGTCGGATGCTCTTCTGTCTAAGCCAGCCAGGCAGCCCTCCATAATATGTTTTTTTAAAAAAGAATACATAGAGTCTGTTGCATAAATCTTAATTTCCAACAATGCTTTGCATAGTCAGACACTTATTATGGACAATATATTTTTTAAAATTGCCATCAGTTCTGCATAAATCTTTTTCAGTAAATAGGAGAGAACACTTGCCAATTCATTCTATGAAGTCGGTATTACCCCAGTACTAAAACCAGGTAAAGACAATATATAAAAACTGTATTTCAGACCGGTATCCTTCATCAACATAGATGTAAGTATTCTTAACAAGATATTCATCAGTAGAATTCAACAATATATAAAATAATTACATACCATAGCCCAGTAGGGTTTATTACATCTTGCAAGACTGGTTCATTATTTGAAAAATCAGTCTTTGCAATCCACCACATAAACAGGATAAAGAAAAAAAAGATAATTATCGTTATCTCTATGGATGCAGAAAAATATTTAACAAAATTGAACAATGCATGATTTAAAAAACCTCTCAGAAGATTAGGAATAGAGGAGAATTCCTTCAACTTCATAAAGAACATCTACAAAAACTATACAGCTAACATTACACTTAATGGTGAAAGACTAAGTGTTTTTTTTCCTAAATCAGGAGCAAGACCAGTTATGCTCTCCCTTCTGCTCTGCAGCATAGTACTGGAACTTCTATCCAGCATAGAAAGGCAAGAAAATGATATAAAGCGCATACAGATCAGAAAGGAAGAAGTGAAACTGTCCCTAGTTGTAGATGACATAGTCTGTAGAAAATCACAATCTACAACAAAATTCCTAGTACTGATAAGTGAGTTCATCTAGGTTGTAGGATACACAATAAATATACAGAAATTAATTATATTTCTATATACTGACAATGAATTGGAGGAACTGACATAAAAAAACAAAATGCCATTTATAATTCCTCCAAAGAAAATGAAATAGTTAGGTATAAATTTCACAAATGATGTTCAAGATCTATATGCTGAAAATTATAAAATACTGATGAAAGAAATCAGTGATGGACTACATAAATGGAGAGACAAAGACCTCCATGAATTAGAAAGTTCAACATGGTAAAATGTTAATTCTCTCCAAATTGGTAAAGAAGTTTAACACAATTCTTCTTTATATCCCAGCAGAATTCTTTGTAGATATATACAAGATTATTTTTTATTTATATATATATGAATAATATATCTAATTATCTAATTTATATATTACATATATAATCTTATATATAATCTTATATAATATAAATATAATCATATATATATGGAAAGAGAAAGGAACTAGAAAAGCTAAAACATTTTTGGAAAGGAATCAGTTGGAAGCAATCACTTTACTTTGATTTTTAAAACTTACTGTGTAGCTATAATAATTAAGACTGTGTGGTATTAGTAGTGGAACAGATATAAAGAGCAGTAGAACAGAATAGAGAAACCATAAATAGCCCATACAAGTGCAGCCAACATTTTTGACAGTGCTGCAGAAGTACTTTGTTAGAGGAAAGATAGTCCTTTTAACAAATGGTAGTAGATTAATTGGACATGCATAGGTGAACAAGTACCACACATCTAGATTACTATCTAAAATATATGAAGAACTCTCAGAACTGAACATTATGAAAACAGTCCAATTAGAAGATCAGCAAAAGACTGCAGACATTTCCCTGAAGAAATTATATATGTGGCAAATAAAGACATGAAAAGATGTTTAACATCATTACCCATTAAAGAATTGCAAATTCAAATCACAATGAGATATAACTAACTATATGCCTATCAGAATGGCTAAAATGAAGAATGGTGATAACACTGCATGCTGGATTGGATGTGGAGAAACTAGATCGCCCACAAATTGCTGGTAGAATATAAAATGGTACCATCACTCTAGAAAATAATTTGGCATTTCCTTTCAAAACTCAAAATAGACTTATTGTGCAACCTAGCACTTACACTTTTGGGCATTTATCCCAGGGAAATGACTTATTTTCATGTAGGAACTTATAAATAAATATTCATAGTAGCTTTTAGTCATAATAGCTCCAAACTGGAAACAACCCAAATGTCCTTCATTTTCTTAAAAGGTTTTTTTTTTATTTATGAGAGACAGAGAGGCGCAGAGACACTGGCAGAGGGAGAAGCAGGCTCCATGCAGGGAGCCCAACATGGGACTCGATCCCGGGTCTCCAGGATCAGGCTCTGGGCTGAAGGCGGCGCTAAACCGCTGAGCCATCCAGGCTACCCCCAAATGTCCTTCAAAAGATGAATGGTTAAACTGTGGTACGTCCATACCATGGAGTAGTACTTGGCAAAGAAGGGTATTGATATATACAACATGGATGAATCTTAATGGCATTATGCCAAGTGCAAATGCAAATCTCAGAAGGTTGCATACTGTATGATTCCGTTTATATAACAATCTCAAGTTGACAAAATTGTAGGGATTGGGAACAGATTAGTGGTTGCCAGGGATTAGGGATGGTGCTGAGGGTGTTGGGTGTGACCATGAAAGGGGTAACATAAGGGAGATCTTTGTGGTAATTGAATAGTTCTGTATCTCAATTGCAGTGGTGGTTATACAAATCTACACATGATTATAGAACTATACACACAATTATACCTATGTCAACCTCCTGGCTTTTATATTATAATTGTTTTAAATATGACCATTGGGGGAAACTGGGTAAAGTGTACACAGGACCCTCTCTCAACTATCTTTGCAACTCCCTGTGGATCTATAATTATTTCAAATCAAAAAGTTTGTTAAAAAGAACACTCTCACTATTGTGGAGCATGCATATGAGGTAGACCAGATATGATGAAGGCAGGGACAGCAGTCTGAAGACTCTTGTCAGGTAAAAGTAATGAGATCTGAACCTCTGCAATATTTGTTGTGATGAAGAAAAGAGAACAGATATAAAGGATAATAAAGTAATCGAATCAGCAGGACCTTGGAAATACGCAGATGTGTAGTTGGTGAAGGAAAGTACGGACTCCTGGAAGATGACTTCCAGGTCTTGGGTAATTGAGTAGATGCTAGGCGTCTTAAGTAAAAGAGGCCATATTAAGAGCCTGAGATATACTAGAAGTAGACAGAAGCCATGTTTTCCTTGTCTGTTAAACCTTCAAAAATCTAAAAGATGTTGGTTTTTTGAGAATTTGGAGAAATTTAAAAAAATCTTTTGGAGTGTCCCATAGTCTGTTATGAAGCCAGATATTTATATAATTCTTCCTTGGACTTCTTTCCTTGCTAGCTTGCTTTCCTTGCTGGTACATTTACTTAAATGAGTTTCAATGTGATTAATGTGACTTTGAGCCTTTATTTCTTCATCTGAAAATTGAGCACTATGTTTTGTGATAACATAGTTATAATGCTTCTCTCTCAGGATTAGAATTCTGAGAAGTAAATGAGATTTACATTTATATGTAAAATATTCAATACATATCAAGTATCTAATAAGTGCTTACTACTCCTACTGTTACTACTGCTAACAATAAAAATTATGGTAACAAAAAATAAAAAGATGTTGAAATGTGACAGATCTTGTCAGTTATGGCCAGTTGCAGAAATGCTCAGAAATTTTCTAGAGCCTGTTTTTCCTCAATTTCTGTTTTCTAGTTCCTTCAGTGATCCTCAAAGAGTGGTCTGCGTATAAAGGGAAGTCACCTCAAACCCCTGAGCTGGTGTCTGCACTAACATTTCGGGAATGGACTTGCCCAAACCTCAAGAAGCTCTGGCTAGGCAAAGCAGTTGAGGACAAGAACAGAAGGATGAGGGCCTTCCTGGCCTGTATGAAGTCAGATACACCCAGCATGCTCAATCCAGCTAATGTCCCAACCCATCTGCTGCTCATGTGCTGTGTACTCCGGTAAGCGATGTGATACAGCCAGTTCATTTCTCTTTTACTTTTTTCACTTTTCCTTTAAACATATGTTTTTATAGTGTTTTGGGACAGGGAGGTTTTTGTTTTATGTGTAGCTTAGAATTCAGAAACACTGAAATTGATCACTGTGGCAGTCTCCTCAGTTTATGATCCTCTCTCATCATCAGTTCATGATCTATGTGAACTTTTTTTAAAGATCTTATTTATTCATGAGAGAGACACAGAGAGAGGCAGAGATATAGGGAGAGGAGAAGCAGGCTCCCCTCAGGGAGCCCAATGTGGGACTCCATCCCAGGACCCCGGGATCATGCCCTGAGCCTAAGGCAGATGCTCAACCACTAAGCCACCCAGGCATCCCTCTATGTGAACTTTTATATTTGGTTTTATGTTTGGTTTTTGTGCCCTTCAGTCTTTATTCATGATCTAATTCCCTTCTCTTCCTGTAGTTATCCACTCTGGGGTATTTGGTGTGTGTCCTTCCAAGCCATTTTCTGTGTATTTATTTAAACATATGTGTATCCATACACAGTCTGTAGGGTTGTTTGTGTAGATTTTTTTCCAGTTTTTTAACATGAAAGGTGCTGACATCTCATTCTATTCCGTATTTTTTTCGCTCTGTTATTTTTGGCATTTGTCCATATTTATACATGGTTCATTCCTCAAGACTGCTGGATTATGTTCCATCAAATAGTAATTCCACAGTATTTTATTTATTGATATCCAGTTCTTGGGTGTTACAAACAGTGTTGCAGGAAATATCTTCATAGATGTCTTTGTTTTTTGTGTGTTCCTGTGTCAGTTTATCTGAAGTGTATACTCAGTAGAATTCATGGATCCTATGAAATATGCATATAGGCTTTTCACCACATATTGCCAAGTTGCTCTAGATCACATCTGTACTAATTTATAGTCTTGTGAACAATGCATAAGGGTTTCTATTTCTTCATAGTATCACCAGTACTGATATCATATAACTTCTTAATTTTTGCCAGTCCAGTGGGGTTGAGGTAGTTTCAAAAAGTTATTTGTTTATTTAAGAGAGTGATGGAAGAGGGATAGAGGGAGAGAGAATGTGAAGCAAATTCTGCACTGGGTGCAGAGCCCAACAGAGGATTGGATCTCACAACTGCGAGATCGTGATATGAGCCAAAACCAAGAGTCAAAACACCTAACCGGCTGAACCACCCAGGCACCTCTCAAGTAGTATCTTTTATTTTACTTTGCATTTCTTTGACTACAGATGAGGTGAGCTTCCACTTTATACATATTAGCCATTTGTTTTCTCATTCTCTGCAGTGCCTATCTATTTTATCTTGCAAGTTTTCTTTTAGGTAACTTGTCTTTCTTGCTGATCACAGAAGTTTCTTATCAAATGTGTATGTATATACATGCATATATCATTGATATATGCATCAATGATAGCAAAAATCATTTCTATATCTGTGTGTATATCAAATATTTTCCAGTCACTGTTTTTTAAAACTATGTACAATATATTTTTTTAACAAAAGTGTTCATTTTCACCAGCTTTTTTATTGTTATGACTTCATATACATAGAAAAGTTGGAAAAATAGTATGGTGAACACTAATATGACCGCCACTTAGAGTCTGTAAGTCATATTTTACTATACTTACTTTATCCTATATAACTATCCATCTCTAGCCAGCCATTTACCCATCCTTTTGGATGCATTTCCAAATAAGTTGCAGACATCAGTGTATTTCACCCCAACTAAGAAATATTTAAGTTTGGTTTTGTTATACCCTTTAAATTGTGCCCGTGTGGTGTGTGCTTTTAAAATCTTATTTAATAGGGATCCCTGGGTGGCTCAGCGGTTTGGTGCCTGCCTTCAGCCTGGGGCGTGATCCTGGAGTCCCGGGATCGAGTCCCATGTTGGGCTCCTTGCATGGAGCCTGCTTCTCCCTCTGCCTGTGTCTCTGCCTCTCTCTCTCTGTCTCTCTCACGAATAAATGAATAAAATCTTTAAAAAATCTTATTTAATAAACTCCTCCCTACCCTTAGGTCATAAAGATACTTTTCTACATTGTTTTAATAGTTTTATAATGGTGACTTTATGTCAGGTCTTAAATATAGTAGCTGTTTATTCTGTATATGCTGTAAGAAAGGATCTGATTTTATTTTCTTGAAATAATAAGTTAGTTTTCCCAACTCCATTTATTAAATGATCTCTTCAAACCCCATGATGTATATTACCACCTTTCTTATGTGCCAAGTTCCTATATATACACGAATACATTGCTGGTATCATTTTTTTCCATTGCTTATTTGATCTCTGACTAGGATCACATTGTTTCAATTGTTCTAGGCTCTTAATTTGTCTTAATATCAGGTTGGGCAAATCTCCACTCTGTACTTTTCTTGTGTCAGACATGTACTATTTTTTAATCATGTGATCTTTATCCTTCAACATATAATTTAGAATTAGTCCAGTTTCCACAAAATCTTGTTGGAATTTTTTGGTCCATGAATTGAATTTATAGATGAATTTTGGGAGAGTTGACATCTTTATCATGCTAAGTGCTCCCATCCAGAGATCATAGTTTACCTTTCCCTTTATTTAGGGCTCTTTCTTTATGTCTTAGTAGAGTTAGGTTTTTTCCCATGGAGTTCTTGTGCATTTTAAAATCCTAGGTATTGGGGATCCCTGAATGGCTCAATGGTTAAACGCCTGGAGACCCAGGATTGAGTCCCACGTCTGGCTCCCTACGTGGAGCCTGCTTCTCCCTCTGCCTGTGTCTCTGCCTCTCTCTCTCTGTGTGTCTCTCATGAATAAATAAATAAAATCTTTAAAAAATAAAATAAATAAAATCCTAGGTATTTGATATACATTGTTATGATTATGGATGACATTCTGTTTTCTATTACACTTTCTCGTTTATTTGCTGATGTAGAGAATGTAAATTTTTGTGTAGAGAAGTCAGTCTCAACAAGTCATCAGAGGATTACAGAGTATTGACTTTTGAAATTGGACAGACTTTAGTTTAATTCTGGCTTTGGGACTTTATAGCTTGGATAAGTTACTTTAACCTTTTAACATCCTTTTATTATAAAGGTTCTCGAGAAGCCGCCTTATGGCCTCTTTCACATTATCATTCTCATTTATTATGTTGTATCGCATTAACCCCAGTTTATTGAACCCTGCAGCATTGTAATAACATTTTCAAATGCTCTGCAGCCACCAGCTTGATGCTACAATGGTAGGCCTGCTTGTCATTTTGACTCGAGACTCTGGATATTTTAAACACTTCCAACTACATAAAAATAAATAAGAATGGCTTATGAATAGCTATAATAACTATCACAAAGACTAGGCTCTAATAATCTAATACATTCCATATGCTTTCCCTGAAGAAAACACTTTAGCCTCCTGTTCAGCTTCAATTATTTATTCTTAATTTAGACATATTTCCAACAATTTGTTTATCTGATTTTCCAATGTACAACAGATCAGAAGCAGCAAATTGTAAGACGGGTGAGACAAGGTGTAGGATCTATTATTAGAACCAGTCCGAGTAACAGCAGCAATAAGTAGCAGCTTAAAAGCTGCCTAAAATGGGCAGCTCTGGTGGCTCAGCAGTTTAGCGCCGCCTTCAGCCCAGGGTGTGATCCTGGAGACCTGGGATTGAGTCTCACGTCGGGTTCCCTGCATGGAGCCTGCTTCTCCCTCTGCCTGTGTCTCTGCCTCTCTCTTTCTCTCTCTCTCTCTCTCTTTCTCTCTCTCTTTCCCTCTTTCCTCTCTGTCATGAATAAATAAATAAAATCTTTAAAAAACAAAGCTGCCTAAAATCAGGGGAAAAGATATAAAGATTACTTTTTAAAAAGACCTAAGAACCCATATAGTATAGGGAGAAACTGCCCTGTGTAAACCAGTAACCCGTGTAAGTTTATTAATAAAGCACAAACCAATAATCAGTTCGTAAAATCATCAAGAACAGGTTCTGTAATGTTACATATTATGTACTTGGCAACGTGCTAAGTCAGCCCTTTGTATACGATGCTATGGATCCTCATAATAGTGCTAAAAGGTAAATATTATTTATCTTCATTTATAGATGAGGGAACAAAGGCTCAAAGAGAAGTGACTTGCAAAGGTTACATAGCTAGTAATGGGTGGTGCAAGAGTTTGAACCCAAGTCTCTCCAACTCCCAGTTCCTATGCTCTTTAAAAGACAAAATGGTAGAAAAATACGGTCTTAAAGATTAACATAAAATCTGGTTGAAAATTTAAAATTCAACTTCATTTTTTTAAAGATTTTATTTATTTATCTATGAGAGACAGAGAGAGAGAGAGAGAGAGAGAGAGAAAGGCAGAGACACAGGCAGAGGGAGAAGCGGCTCCATGCAGGGAGCCCAACATAGAACTTGATCCCAGGTCCCTAGGATCACAGCCTGGGCCAAAGGCAGCACTAAACAGCTGAGCCACCCGGGCTGCCCTAAAATTCAACTTTAAATGAAGATTAACTTATCCTAAACACTTCCTTGCTGAGCAATATCAGGTAAAGACTGGGTAGTGGCTTAATTGCATTACTAGGAGTCTAAACTCCTCAGTTGCATCTGCTGACTATTCTCATGGAAGTAAAGTAATGCTGGGGAAGTTGTAACTAAAAGTTAATGTTGGTGCAGCTCTTGGACAATTGTCCTAGAGAAATGAGAATCTAGAATAAAAGTTGGTACAGTTTGAAGTAGGCATAACCTTTACGAATATAATAGTCACCACTGAGGAGGACAGGATAAGGAGGAACTCTGTCAGGCTTCCAGGAGTGAGGAATAGCCCTGTTGAATGTGGAGAGGCATATAACAAGGCTCTGTCATCTCTAGCAAAGTTTCGTTCAAATCTCAACACTTTTCCAGAAACACAACATGAAATTGGACAAGGATATACCTCTAGATTCATGGGTAAAGTTGAACCTTTCTGAGAAATAATTCTGTTAAGAAGCAGTGAATTTGTTATCAGCTGTAATAGGGTATTTGAGTTAACCATGTGCCATCCTGATATGTAAAGATAAATAAGAACTAGTTTTTGTCCACTTGACAGAATAAGTCTAAAGTTTACTGGCAAAAGCAAATGAATAAGAATAGCTTGGGATTACAAAAAAGGATAGTCTTGGCTCAAACAAAAATACCAAAATATTATAAATTATGCTAAAATGATGTGATACTGGCATAAAAATTGATGTCATTGTTTTAGAGCAGATAATACTACGTAGTATCCTAGACACATGATAACTTAAAATATGCCAAAGGAAGCTTCACAAAACATGGATGGGAATAGATGAATTTTTAAATAGTTGTTGAGAGAACTGTACTGGTATTTGGGGAGAAAACATCAAGTATAGGCCTTCCTCACATAAATTCCAGGTGGATTTGTTACAGAGATAAAGGTAAAGGAAAAAAGATAAAAGATAAAATAAAAACTAAGCAATGACTTAAATGATCTTGAGAAAAGAAAGGAACTTTTTAAATGAAAAGCCTCAAGTCAGGGCAGTACCAAAAAAACAGTATCAGGGAAGGCAAACACCTCTGTTGACAGTGACTGCTATACACCATGCTAAAAATTTAACTGATAGATCTGGGCAGTAAGACAATCATAAAGCGCTTTGATAAGCTGTCTTATATTCCTGGGGCTCTGAAAGATTGTCTATATCCATAAAGCTATATACACACTCGAGAAACTGGAGAGACTCCCAAATACATGTTCCTACCAGGCTGAACATGAAACTTGCACAAGGTAAAAATAAAAGCCTGACTTATAACTGCCTAAAATTTTAATGCATGCCCTAAGCTACACTTAAATCCCCTTGGCAAAAGTGGAAGCTTTATTGGGTCAAGATGTTTCTGCACAACCTCTGACTAATTGTTGGCTGACCAATAAGCTATGCTGATCCAAGGGAGATGTTTAGGAAGCTAGGCTTAAAAATGCAAAGAAGAGTTAAAAATAAAAAGAAAAATCTTAGCAGGTGTATCAGGTCACATTCTGCAGTAGAGACAGGCTCTGCAAAATCAGTCCAGACATGTCACTAAACTAACAAAGTAGCAGCAACAACAGTGTTTGGGAGGGTTGCTACAATATATGATTGAAACTAGCTGATGTGTACAAAAAATTATGAGACTTGCAAAGAAATAATAATGTTTGGCTCATACACAGAACAAAAAGCACTCAATAGCAACAGTGTCTAAAGGAGTATGGATGTAGAACATAGTAAATAAGGACTTTTAATACCTACAATAAATACATTCAAAGAACTAAAGGAAACCATATTTTAAACATTGAAGTATGATAAAAATGACCCATCAAGTTGAGAATAGCAATAGAGAGATAGAAATTACAAAAAGAAACCAAGTAGATATTCTGGAATGGAAAAATACAATAATCAAAATGAAAAATTAAAGGAAGAGGCTCATTAGTAGATTTGAGCTGAGAGAAGAAAAAGATCAAGGAACATGAAGATAGACCAATAGAGATTATCCAATCTGAAGAACAGAATGTAAAAAAAGAATTATTAAAAATGAAACTAAGAGAGCTATAGGACATCAAACATACTAACATATACATAATAGGTGACCCAAGAGAGAGGAGGATGTTTAGAAAAAATATGTGAAAAACTAAGAATTGAAAACTTCCCAAATTTGGTGAAAGACATAAATCTACGCATCTAAGGTCAAAAACTCCCAAGTATCAACTCAAAGATCCACACTTAAACACTGTTAAAAGATAAAGACAGTCTTGAATGAAGCAAGAGAAAAGCAATTTATCACGTACAAAGGAATCAGAAGAAGATTAACAATAATCAAAAACTGGAAGCAACCTGTTTCCACTGATGGATACATTGATAAAATGTGGTATATACATACAATGGAATATTATTCAGCCTTAAAAAGGGAGGAAATTCTGACACATGCTACAATGTGTCTGAACCTTGAACACATTATACTTAAGTGAACTAGCCAGTCAGTAAAAACAAATCTGGTGTGATTTAATTTATATGAGTAGTCAGATTCAGAGACAGAAAGTAAATTGGTGATTTCCAAGGGGCTAGGTTGGAGAAATAGGGAGTGTTTAGTGGGCATGAGTTTCAAGTTGAGAAGAATAAAAAATTATGCAGATGGATGGTGATGATGGTGTAAATGTACTTAATGTAATTAATACCACTGTAAATGTACACTGAAAAATTACTAACATGGCAATTACCATATATGTTTTACCACAAGAGAAAAAAGGTACATAAGGGGTAGAACGCTTCCCCTTCCCATAGTACAGAGTAAGGAGGTTAACAGACTCTCTCCCCAGCAAAATTGCAACTAACCTGGTAGAAATTTTTTTTAATCATTTAACCCTTAGGCATATATAACCAAGAAGATAAGGTTTCCTTCTCCTCCCAGCTCTCGTTTTTAGGTTATGGTTTCACCCAGGAAGGAAAATATTGCCATTTCTCATCAACTCCAGCCCTTTGTCCAGGTAGGCATAGTAAAGAGGATCACCCACCAATCCGCCACTCAGGGCAGAAGCTCTAATCTAGGGGCAGCATGCCAAGAATACTTTGGGCCCCAATCATTCCCACCCCAGCAAATGTGTGGAAAGAAGTTTCCACACTGGGAAGATCAAGCCAAAAAGAGTAGGGGCTGCCAACTACCCCACCCTTTTTCAATGCACACTTACAGAGCAGGTGTGTCACTTGTCACTCTGGAAAAAGCAGCCTCAGCATGGTGCAATGAGTGGTTCTTTTCAGGGAGAAAGTAGACCATAAGAATGAGGAGCTCTACACCTTCCTGAAGGGACTGTCTTTAATTGAAGCAGAGCATGGAGAATTCCATACCTAAGAGCATATTGAGAACAATAAGTATCTTGATGAGCAATTAAGAGGAGGCTGGTAGCTCCATGATATGAGCAGAACACCAGGGCATCCATATGTTTTATAGAGAAAACCAGGGAAAGAAACAGCCAAGAACCCTCCTAGGATCACAGTCAACTCTGGGGATCAGGAAGGTTGTATACATACACCTGATGGCACCCACTCAGGAGAAATCAGAACAGGACATGGGACAGACTTCAAAGCATTCCCCTAAACCACCTAGAGACCATCAATACAGGGCATATGCCTCACTGGCACAAGGAACTGAAATACTACCTCTGATACAAGCATCAACTGAACAATAAGCTTCTCTGACCCAGAGGCAACTCCTCGGAAACCAGGTTTAGCATAAAATAAAACTTACCACTGCCAGACTAGAAGATTATGAATACCCAAAGTTATGCCTTCTTAGCAAAGATCAGAGAATGAACCTCCAAACTAATATTCTTTCACTGAATATGGGCAAAAATGTGTAAACTCCCTGAACTATGATAGCTGCCTTACTCTACACTTATATGCAATGGGAAAAGGTATAAATCTAACTGGCTAAGAAGGCTTAAGCATAATAATTGACCAGTTAGTGGCTTATGCAGACCCAGGGGGAACATCTAGGTTGCCAGGCTAAAAGAAAAACAAGCAGAGACATCAGTAGAGACATCAGAGGCTGCATCCTACATATTTCAGAAATAGAACTAACAGAATTAGTGCAGCTAAGTCACTAAATAAACAAGAGAACAACAAGCAAACATCAACCAACCCTGGGCTGGAGGGTGGGGTCAGTATCCACTGTTGTTATAATATATTATCTAAAATATCCAGTTTTCAACAAAAATTTCCAAGGCACTCTAAAAAACATGCAAGCAAGACCCACTCACAGTAAATAGAACAGGCTTTTTAAAAAGCCTACATACTTTGTTGAATATTAATTGACCATACAGTTGAGGGCCTATTTCTGGGTTCTCTATACTGTTCCATTGATCTATGTGTCTGTTTTTGTGCCAGTACCACACTGTCGTGACGATCACAGCTTTGTAGTACAACTTGAAATCTGGCATTGTGATAGCCCTGGCTTCAGTTTTCTTTTTCAGTATTCCCCTGGCTATTCAGGGTCTTTTCTGATTCCACACAAATCTTAAGATATTTGTTCCAACTCTCTGAAGAAAGTCGATGGTATTTTGATAGGGATTGCATTGAACGTGTAAATTGCCATAGGTAGCATTGACATTTTCACAATATTAATTCTTCCAATCCATGAGCATGGAAATTTTTCCATCTCTTTGGGTCTTCCTCCATTTCTTTCAGAAGTGTTCTGTGGTTTTGGGAGTATAGATCCTTTACCTCTTTAGTGAGGTTTATTCCTAGGTATCTTATGCTTTTGGGTGCAATTGTAAATGGGATTGACTCCTTAATTTCTCTTTGTTCAGTCTCAGTGTTCGTGTATAGAAATGCCACTGATTTCTGGGCATTGATTTTGTATCCTGCCACACTGCCAAATTGCTGTATGAGTTCTAGCAATCTTGGGATGGAGTCTTTTGGATTTTCTATGTACAGTATCCTGTCATCTGTAAAGAGGGAGAGTTTGACTTCTTCTTTGCCAATTTGAATGCCTTTTATTTCTTTCTGTTGTCTGATTGCTGAGGCTAGGACTTCTAGTACTATGTTGAATAGCAGTGGAGAGAGTGGACATCCCTGTCTTGTTCCTGATCTTAGGGGAAAGGCTCTCAGTTTTTCCCCATTGAGAATGATATTCGTTATGGGCTTTTCATAGATGGCTTTTAAGATGCTGAGAAATGTTCCCTCTATCCCTACACTCTGAAGAGTTTTGTTCAGGAATGGATGCTGTATTTTGTCAAATGCTTCCTCTGCATCTATTGAGAGGATCATATGGCTCTTGTTTTTCCTCTTGGTGATATGATCAATCACGTTGATTGTTTTATGAGTGTTGAACCAGCCTTGCATCCTGTGGATAAATGCCACTTGGTCATGGTGAATAATCTTCTTAATGTACTGTTGGATCCTATGGCCACATGCAGAAGAATGGAACTAGACCATTCTCTTACACCATACACAAAGATAAACTCAAAATGGATGAAAGATCTAAATGTGAGACAAGAATCCATCAAAATCCTAGAGGAGAACACAGTTGAACTCAGCCACAGCAACTTCTTGCAAGATACATCTGTGAAGGCAAGGGAAACAAAAGCAAAAATGAATTATTGGGACTTGATCAAGATAAAAAGCTTCCGCACAGCCAAAGAAACAGTCAACAAAACTAAGAGACAACCTACAGAATGGGAGAAGATATTTGCAAATGACATATCTGATAAAGGGCTAGTATCCAAGACTTAAAAAAAACTTATTGAACTCAACAGCAAAGAAGCGAACAATCCAATCATGAAATGGGCAAAAGACCTGAACAGAAATTTCACAGAGGAAGACATAGACATGGCCAAGAAGCACATGAGAAAATGCTCCACATCACTTGCCATCAGGGAAATACAAATCAAAACCACAATGAGATACCACCTCACACCAGTGAGAATGGTGGAAATTCACAAGACAGGAAACAACAAATGTTGGAGAAGATGTGGAGAAAGGGAAACCCTCTTGCACTGTTGGTGGGAATGTGAATTGATGCAGCCACTCTGGAAAACTTTGTAGAGGTTCCTCAAAGAGTTAAAAATAGAGCTACCCTATCACCCAGCAATTGCACTACTGGGGATTTACTCCAAAGATACAGTTGTGATGAAAAAACGAAACACCTGCACCCCAATGTTTATAGCAGCAATGTCCACAATAGCCAAACTGTGGAAGGAGCCTCAATGCCCATCAAACGATGAATGGATAAAGAAGCTGTGGTATGTGTATACAATGGAATATCAGTCAGCCATTAGAAACAACGAATATGGGGCAGCCCGGGTGGCTCAGTGGTTTAGCGCTGCCTTCAGCCCAGGGCGTAATCCTGGAGACCCTGGATCGAGTCCCATGTTGAGCTCCCTGCATGGAGACTGTTTCTCCCTCTGTCTCTCTCTGTGTGTCTCTCATGAATAAATAAACTCTTAAAAAAAAAGAAACAATGAATTCCCACCATTTGCTTCAATGTGGATGGAACTGCTGGAGGGTATTATGCTAAGCGAAGTAAGTCAGTCGGAGAAGGACAAACATTATATGGTTTCACTCATACGGGGAATATAAAAAAAATAGTGAAAGGGATTATAGGGGAAAGGAGGTATAATGAGTGGGAAAAATCCGAGAGGGTGACAGAACATGAAAGACTCCTAACTCTGAGAAACGAACAAGAGATAGTGGAAGGGGAGGTGGGCGGGGGAATGGGGTGACTGGGTGACAGGCACTGAGGGGGCACTTGATGAGATGAACACTGGGTATTATACTATATGATGGCAACTCTCCAATAAAAAATATACAAAAAATAAAAATTAAAATTTTTAAAAGCCTACATAGGAGACTTAACAAAGACTTAAAAGCAGTTATTTAAAAAATGTTCAGGGACGCCTGGGTGGCTCAGCGGTTGAGCCTTTGGTTTAGGGCGTGATCCTGGTCCCGGGATCAAGTCCCGTATCGGCCTCCCTGGGAGGAGCCTGCTTCTCCCTCTGCCTATGTCTCTGCCTCTCTCTCTGTATCTCTCATGAATAAATATAGAATCTTTAAAAAAAAAAAAGTTCAAAGAACCAAATGAAACCATGCTTAAAAGAATTAAAAGAAAACATGACAGTGTCTCCTCAAATAGAGAATTATCAATAAAGACTAAATATTAAAAAGAACCAAGCGAGTATGCTGGAGTTGAAAAGAACAGTAAACCAAATTGAAAAGTTTACTAGAGATCAACAGTAGATTTGAGCTGGCAGAAGAAAGAAGCAGCAGACTTAAAGACAGATTAATACAGATTATGTAGCCTAAAGAGCAGAAAGATAAAAGAATAAGGAAAACTGAACAGAGCCTTAGAGGAATGAGTGACACCATTAAGTGCACCAACATTCGTGTAATGGAAGTACCAGCAGGAGGGAGCTGGAATAAAAAAGTATTCTAAAAAAATGGCTGAAAACTTCCCAAAGTTGACAAAAAAAACCCACTTTATTTTATATATCTAAGAAGAGATGAGCTCAAAGAGAACCGCACTAGACATATCGTAGTCAAAATGGTGAAAGCCAAAGATAAAAAGAGCATTTTGAATGCGGTAAGGAAAGACTAATCACATGCAAGGGAACCACAAAGATTAGATTCTCATCAAAAACAATGGAGACCAGAAAGCAGTGGGACAGCATAATTCAATGTGCTTAAATATAAAACTCTCAGCTGCCAACTTTATATGCAGTAATACTATGTTTCAAACATGAAAGCAAAATAAAGACATTCACAAGTAAACTGAGAAAATGTGTTGCCAGCAGACTTCCCTTTTAGGAGATACTAAAGGAAGTTCTACAGGCTTAGAGCAAGTAATAACAGGCAGTAATTCAAATTCATATTAAAAAAAGACAACACCAGTAATGGTAATTATGTACATAAATTATGTACGTAGAATAATTGCATAGTCCTTTTTTAAAAAGTTATTGCATCAAACAATACGTATATAATTGTATTGTCGAGCCTATATCATATAGAAGTATATTCAACAACATCAGCAAAAAACAAAGTGTATGGGAACAAAGATGTATTGGAGTAAGAAAATGACACCAAATGGTAAATTCACAAGTAGAGAACTAGAGATAATTAGGTTAACACAACAAAAACTATGAATATGTCCATGTTCTCTCAACTCTTTTAAAAATAAGGTTGTGTAAAGTATAATTATGACAATATATTCTTGGGGGTTTTTTTATTCTTGGGTTTGTACAGATGTAACATGTATAACAATAATACCACAGAAATGAGGGGAGGGAATGGAGGTACATAAGAATAAAATTTTGATATTACACGGGAATGAAGTTAGTGTATATGTGAAGCAGATGCTATTAAGTTGTACATTACAAGCCCTAGAGAAAATAACTCACAAGTGTAATTTAAAAATTATTAAAGGAATTAAAGTGTTACACTAGAAAAAAATCCACTTAAGACAAAGAAGGACGAGTGGATTAAATAACACGAGACATATAGAAAGCAAAATGACAGGTGCAAATTAATAATAACATTAAACTTGAGTGGACTAAAAATCCAATCAAAAGGCAGAGATTGTCAGATTAGATGAGAAAACAAAATTCAGCTGTATGCTGTCTGCAGGAAACACAGTTTAGTTTGAAAAATATAAATAGATGGAAATAAAAGGATGGGAAAATACAAAAACAACAACCATAAGATTGCTGGAGGGGCTATAATAATACCAGACAATAAATATTAAGACAATAAAATGTTACTAAGGACAAAAGGGAATACTAACAGAAATGAAGGGAAAAACAGACAATTCGAGAGTAATAATAGGAGACTTCAATACTCAACTTTCAAAAATGGATAAAACTATACAAAATATCAACAGGGAAATACAATATATGATCTTATGTGTATAAAATCATAAACACTCTACAAAAATGCTGTTAGAACTAATAAAGGAATCCAGCTAAATAGCAAGATACAAAGTCAATGCACAAAAAACAATTGTTTTTCTATAAATGAACATTGAACAATACTTAAAGCAAATGACAAAACCAACTCCATTTATGATAACATTGAAAAAATAAACACATAGGAATTAATTTCACCAAGTACATAAAAGACTTGTACAATGAATACAAAGTGTTGCTAAAGAAATTTCAAAAGACCTAAATAAATGGAAACACATCTCGTGTTCATGGATTGGGGGACTTAATATAATTAGAATGTCAATACTACCCAATGTGATTTATAGATTCAGTGCAGGCCCTACCAAAGTCCCAATGACCTTTTGTGAAGAAATAGAAAAACCTATCCCTAAAATTCATATGGAATCTCACAAGACCCGAATAGCCAAAACAATCTTGAAAAAATAAAACTGAAGGACTCAAACTTCCTGATTTTAAACTTATTACAAAACCACAGTAATCAGAACAGTATGGTATTAGCATAAAGATAGATGTATAGACCAGTGGAATAGAATAGAGACCCCAGAAATAAATTCTCACATATGTGGTCAAATGATTTTTTGACAAGGGTGCCAGGATCATTCAATGGGGACAGGACAGTCTTTTCTCTCTTTTTTATTTTTTCATTTTTTAAAATTTTTATTTTTATTTTATTTTTTTAAGATTTTATTTATTAATGAGAGACACACAGAGAGAGAGAGAGGCAGGCAGAGACACAGGCAGAGGGAGAAGCATGCTCCATGCAGGGAGCCCGACATGGGACTCGATCCAGGGTCTCCAGAATCACACCCTGGGCCGAAGGTGGCCCTAGACCGCTGAGCCACCTGGGCCGCCCTCTCTCTTTTTTAAAGATTTTATTTGTTTATTCATGAGAGATGCAGAGAGAGAGGCAGAGACATAGGCAGAGGGAGAAGCTGGCTCCCTATAGGGAACCTGATGTGGAACTCGATCCCAGGATCACGACCTGAGCCAAAGGCAGACACTCAACCACTGAGCCACCCAAGTGCCCCCAGGACAGTCTTTTCAACAAATAGTCTTGGGAAAACTGGATATCCGCATGCAAACAAATGATGTTGGACACTCACCAAACACACATATAAGAATTAACTCCAGTGGTTCAAGGACCTAAAACAATGAAACTCTTAGAATGAAACATGGGAAAAGTTTCACAACATTGGAGTTGGCAACAGTTTCATGGATAGGACACCAAAGACACAGATAACAAAAGAAAAAATACACAAATTGTACTTAATGAAAAAATTTTAAATGTATGTCAGAATACACTGTTTACATAGTAAAAAGATCACCCACAGAATGGAAAAAAATATTTGTAAATCATATCTGATAAGTGATTAACATCCAGACTCTGTAGAATCTATTGGAATCCTAGTGCACTGTTGGTAGGAATATAAAGTGGTATAGCCACTTTGGAGAAAGCAGCTCTTTCGGTGGAGCATGTGACTCTTGATTAAGAGGGTTGTGAGTTCGAGCCCCATGTTGGGTATAGAGATTACTTAAAATCATTTTAAAAAGATACGAGATACCAATTTACACCCATTAGTGTGGGTATAATAAAAAAGACAAGAAGTGTTGGTGGGGATGTGGAGGAATTGGGACACTGGAAGTAAGAATATAAAATGACACATCCACAAAGAAACATTCACAAATATATATATATATATATATATATATATATATATATATATTTATTTATTTATTTATTTATTTATATATTTATATATATTCAAAAATATATAGCGCTATTCATAACTGCCACAAATGGAAACAACTAAAATTTTCATCAACTGATAAATGGGCTATGTTATATTCATACAATAAAATGTTCATTCAGATATAAAAAGAAATTAACTACTAATTCATGCTACAACATGGATGGACCCCCCCCCCCAAAAAAAAAATTAGGCTAAGTGAAAGGCACCAGTCACAAAAAGACATCTATCATGCAATTCTATTTTTTTAAGATTTTATTTATTTATTTATTCATGAGAGACAGAGGCAGAGACACAGGCAGAGGGAGAAGCAGGCTCCATGCAGAAGCCCGACATGGGACTTGATCCCAGGGCTCCAGGATCACGCTCTGGGCCGAAGGCAGGCACTCAGCTACTGAGCCACCCAGGGATTCCCCATGCAGTTCTATTTATATGAAACATTCAGAATAGGCAAATCCAAAGATTTGTGTTTGCCAGGGTCTTAGGGGAGGGGCAGGTGTAGAGTGACTGCATGAATTCAAGATTTCTTTTGGAGGCAAGTTAAATGTCCTGGAATTAGATAGTGGTTACGGTTATATAACCCTGAGAATATGCAAAAAAAAAAAAAAAACACTGAATTGTACCCATTTGATACATGAAATGTATAGTATGTTAATTTATCTCAATAAACCTGTAAAATGGAAAGGAAAGGAAAATAGATTGCCAGATAACCAAAGACTAAGAGAATTTATCACTACTGCCTTGCATTATAGGAAGTATTAAATGATGTCCTTCAATTTTATGTCCTGAAACCATAAAATTCCTAGAAGAGAGCACAGGCATCAGCCATAACAACATTTTTCTAGATATGTCTCCTGAGGCAAGCGAAACAAAAGCAAAAATAAACTATTGGGACTACATCAGAATAAAAAGTTTCTGTACAGCAAATGAAACTATCACCAAAACTAAAAGGCAATCTACAAAATGGAAGATGATATTTACAAATGACATATCGATAAAGTGTTAGTATCCAAAATATATAAATAAAAAAAACAAAATATATAAAGAACCTATACAACTGAATACCTAAAAAACAAATGATCTGGTTAAAAATAGGCAGAAGAAATGTACAGACATTCTCCAAAGACATCCAGGTTGCCAACAGAAACATGAAAAGATGCTGAACATCATCATCAGTGACCAGGGAAATGCAAATCAAAACTACAATGAGATATCATCTCACACCTGTCAGAAAGGCTTAAAACAAAAACACAAGAAACAACAGGTGTTTGTGAGGATGTGGAGAATAAAGGAACCAGCTTGCACTGTTGGTAGGAATGCAAACTAGTGCAGCCACTATGGAAGACAGTATGAACATTCCTTTAAAAATGAAAAATAGAACTACCATATGATCCAGTTATCACACTACTAGGTATATACCTGAAGAATACAAATCACTAATTCAAAGTGATATATGCATCGTAATGATTATTGCAGCATTATTTACAATAGCCAAATTATGGAAGTAGCCCCAGGGTCCATTGATAGATAAATGAATAAAGATGTGGTATTTATATAAAATGGAATATTATTCAGCCGGAAAAAAAGAATTATTTTGTATCAATAATTTTTTGTTGTTGTTAACCTTTATTTTTTTTAAAGATTTTATTCATTAATCATGAGAGACATACAGAAAGAGGCAGAGTACAAAGCAGAAGTAGAAGCAGGCTTTTTGGAGGAAGCCTGATGAGGGACTCTATCCCAGGACCCTGGGATCACAACCTGAGCCAAAGGCAGACACTCAACCACTGAGGCACCCAGGTGCCCCTGTTAGCCTTTACTTTAAAATTTACTTCAAGTATTTTAGCTTGTATTTTCTAGATTTTCACCATTCCACTTTGCATGATCATAGATTAGGAAATGCAAACTAGGTATTTTGGAAGAAAATTACTTATTATTAATATAATATTGCTTACAATGTGATTTAATTTGATTGTCTTATGATCTGAAATGTAACAGTTTGGGTTAAATGTGTGTGAAAAGCAAATTTAAGCATGTCTAAATTCATAACCCTGATGAATGAACAAGGTATGAGATAGCTCACTCGTCACACTCCTTTGAACACCTCACCAACCTAGCATGATCACTGATGTTTCCTCTTTTTTTTGTGATAATGTATTTTATTTATTTTAAAAGTCAGTCTCTCTTTCTGTCTTTTTTTTTAAATAAATTTATTTTTTATTGGTATTCAATTTCCCAACATACAGAATAACACCCAGTGCTCAATCCCGTCAAGTGCCCCCCTCAGTGCCCGCCACTCAGTCACCCCACCCCCCACCCACCTCCCCTTCCACCACCCCTAGTTCATTTCGAATTGTTAGGAGTCTTCCATGTTCTCTCTCCCTTTCTGATATTTCCTACCCATTTCTTCTCCCTTCCCCTCTATTCCCTCTCACTATTATTTATATTCCCCAAATGAATGAGAACATATAATGTTTGTCCTTCTCCGATTCACTTATTTCACTCAGCTTAATACCCTGCAGTTCCATCCACGTCGAAGCAAATGGTGGGTATTTCTCATTTCTATTGGCTGAGTAATATTCCATTGCCTACATAAACCACATCTTCTTTATCCATTCATCTTTCGATGGACACCGAGGCTCCTTCCACAGTTTGGCTATTGTGGACATTGCTGCTATAAACATCGGGGTGCAGGTGTCCCGGTGATTCATTGCATCTGAATCTTTGGGGTAAATCCCCAACAGTGCAATTGCTGGGTTGTAGGGCAGGTCTATTTTTAACTCTTTGAGGAACCTCCACACAGTTTTCCAGAGTGGCTGCACCAGTTCACATTCCCACCAACAGTGCAAGAGGGCTCCCTTTTCTCCGCATCCTCTCCAACATTTGTGGTATCCTGCCTTGTTAATTTTCCCCATTCTCACTGGTGTGAGGCGGTATCTCAATTGTGGTTTTGATTTGTATTTCCCTGATGGCAAGTGATGTGGAGCATTTTCTTATGTGCTTGTGGGCCATGTCTATGTCTTCCTCTGTGAGATTTCTATTCATGTCTTTTGCCCATTTCATGATTGGGTTGTTTGTATCTTTGCTGTTGAGTTTAATAAGTTCTTTATAAATCTTGGAAACTAACCCTTTATCTGATACGTCATTTACCAATATCTTCTCCCATTCTGTAGGTTGTCTCTTAGTTTTGTTGACTGTTTCTTTTGCTGACAAAAGCTTCTTGTCTTGATGAAGTCCCAATAGTTTATTTTTGCTGCTTTTGTTTCTTTTGCTTTTGTGGATATATCTTGCAAGAAGTTACTGTGGCCAAGTTCAAAAAGTTCTCCTCTAGGGTTTTGATGGAATTTTGTCCCACATTTAGATCTTTCATCCATTTTGAGTTTATCTTTGTGTATGGTGAAAGAGAGTGGTCTAGTTTCATTCTTCTGCATGTGGATGTCCAATTTTCCCAGCACCATTTATTGAAGAAACTACTTTCTTCCAATGGATAGTCTTTCCTCCTTTATCGAATATTAGTTGACCATAAAGTTCAGGGTCCACTTCTGGGTTCTCTATTCTGTTCCATTGATCTATGTGTCTGTTTTTGTGCCAGTACCACATTGTCTTGATGACCACAGCTTTGTACTACAACCTGAAATCTGGCATTGTGATGCCCTCAGATATGGTTTTCTTTTTTAAAATTCCCCTGGCTATTCGGGGTCTTTTCTGATTCCACACAAATCTTAAAATAATTTGTTCTAACTCTCTGAAGAAAGTCCATGGTATTTTGATAGGGATTGCATTAAATGTGTAAATTGCCCTGGGTAACATTGACATTTTCACAATATTAATTCTGCCAATCCATGAGCATGGAATATTTTTCCATCTCTTTGTGTCTTCCTCAATTTGTTTCAGAAGTGTTCTATAGTTTTTAGGGTATAGATCCTTTACCTCTTTGGTGAGGTTTATTCCTAGGTATCTTATGCTTTTGGGTGCAATTGTAAATGGGATTGACTCCTTAATTTCTCTTTCTTCGGCCTCATTGTTAGTGTATAGAAATGCCACTGATTTCTGGGCATTGATTTTGTATCTTGCCACGCTACCGAATTGCTGTATGAGTTCCAGCAATCTTGGGGTGGAGACTTTTGGGTTTTCTATGTAGAGTATCATGTCATCGGCGAAGACGGAGAGTTTGACTTCTTCTTTGCCAATTTGAATGCCTTTAATGTCTTTTTGTTGTCTGATTGCTGAGGCTAGGACTTCCAGTACTATGTTGAATAGCAGTGGTGAGAGTGGACATCCCTGTCTTGTTCCTGATCTTAGGGGAAAGGCTCCCAGTGCTTCCCCACTGAGAATTATATTTGCTGTGGGCTTTTCGTAGATGGCTTTTAAGATGTTGAGGAATGTTCCCTCTATCCCTACACTCTGAAGAGTTTTGATCAGAAATGGATGCTGTATTTTGTCAAATGCTTTCTCTGCATCTAATGAGAGGATCATATGGTTCTTGGTTTTTCTCTTGCTGATATGATGAATCACATTGATTGTTTTATGAATGTTGAACCAGCCTTGTATCCCCGGAATAAATCCTACTAGGTCATAGTGAATAATTTTCTTAATGTGTTGTTGGATCCCATTGGCTAGTATCTTCTTGAGAATTTTTGCATCCATGTTCCTCAGGGATTTGGTCTGTAATTCTCCTTTTTGGTGGGGTCTTTGTCTGGTTTTGGAATGAAGGTGATGCTGGCCTCATAGAACGAATTTGGAAGTACTCCATCTCTTTCTATCTTTCCAAACAGCTTTAGGAGAATAGGTATGGTTTCTTCTTTAAACGTTTGATAGAATTCCCCTGGGAAGCCATCTGGCCCTGGACTTTTGTGTCTTGGGAGGTTTTTGATGACTGCTTCAATTTCCTCCCTTTCCTGGTTATTGGCCTGTTCAGGTTTTCTATTTCTTCCTGTTCCAGTTTTGGTAGTTTGTGGCTTTCCAGAAATGCATCCATTTCTTCTAGATTGCCTAATTTATTGGCGTATAGCTGTTCATAATATGTTTTTTAAATCGTTTGTATTTCCTTGGTGTTGGTAGTGATCTCTCCTTTCTCATTCATGATTTTATTAATTTGAGTCTTTTCTGTCTTCTTTTTAATAAGGATGGGTAATGGTTTATCTATCTTATTAATTCTTTCAAAGAACCAACTCCTGGTTTTGTTGATCTGTTCCACAGTTCTTCTGGTCTCGATTTCGTTGAGTTCTGCTCGAATCTTTATTAACTCTCTTCTTCTGCTGGATGTAGGATCTATTTGCTGTTTTTTCTCTAGCTCCTTTAGGTGTAAGGTTACTTTTGTATTTGAGTTCTTTCCAGTTTTTGGATGGATGCTTGTATTGCGATGTATTTCCCCCTCAGGACTGCTTTTGCTGCATCCCAAAGATTTTGAAGGGTTGTATCTTCATTCTCATTAGTTTCCATGGATCTTTTTAATTCTTCCTTAATTTCCTGGTTGACCCTTTCATCTTTTAGCAGGATGGTCCTTAACCTCCACGTGTTTGAAGTCCTTCCAAATTTCTTGTTGTGATTTAGTTCCAATTTCAAGGCATTATGGTCTGAGAATATGCAGGGGACGATTCCAATATTTTGGTATTGGTTCAGACCTGATTTGTGACCCAGTATGTGGTCTATTCTGGAGAAAGTTCCATGTACACTTGAAAAGAATGTGTATTCAGTTGAGTTTGGATGTAAAGTTCTGTAGATGTAAAGTTCTGTGTGAAATCCATCTGCTCCTGTGTATCATTTAAAGCTTCTTTGGAGATGTTGTGTTTAGAAGACCTATCGAGCGTAGAAAGCGCTAGATTGAGGTCACCAAGTATAAGTGTATTATTATCCAAGTATGTCTTAATTTTGGTTATTAATTGATATATTTGGCAGCTCCCACATTCTGGGCATATATATTGAGGATTGTTAAGTCCTCTTGTTGGATTGATCCTTTAAGTATGATATAGTGTCCCTCTTCATCTCTCACTACAGTCTTTGGGGTAAATTTTAGTTTATCTGATATAAGGATGGCTACCCCTGCTTTCTTTTGAGGACCATTTGAATGGTAAATGGTTCTCCAACCTTTTATTTTCAGGCTGTCAGTGTCCTTCTGTCTAAAATGAGTCTCTTGTAGACAGCAAATAGATGGGTCCTGCTTTTTTATCGAGTCTGACACCCTGCGCCTTTTGATGGGGTCATTAAGCCCATTCACGTTCAGAGTTACTATTGAAAGATATGAGTTTAGTGTCATCATGATATCTATTCAGTCCTTGTTTTTGTGGATTGTTCCATTGGACTTCTTCTTAAAGGGGAATTTTAAGAGTCCCCCTTAAAACTTCTTGCAGAGCTGGTTTGGAGGTCGCATATTCTTTCAGTTCCTGCCTGTCTTGGAAGCTCTTTATTTCTCCTTCCATTCTGAATGAGAGCCTTGCTGGATAAAGTATTCTTGGTTGCATGTTTTTCTCATTTAGGACCCTGAATATATCCTGCCAGCCCTTTCTGACCTGCCAGGTCTCTGTGGAGAGGTCTGCTGTTACCCTAATACTCCTCCCCATAAAAGGTAGAGATGTCTTGTCTCTTGCTGCTTTAAGGATCTTCTCTTTATCTTTGGAATTTGCAAGCTTCAGTATTAAATGTCGATGTGTTGAGTGGTTTTTATTGATTTTAGGGGGGATCTCTCTATCCCCTGGATCTGAATGCCTGTTTCCCTTCCCAGGTTAGGAAAGTTTTCAGCTATGATTTGTTCAAATACATATTCTGGCCCTCTGTCCCTTTCGGCGCCCTCGGGGACCCCAATTAAACGTAGGTTTTTCTTCCTCAGGCTGTCGTTTATTTCCCTTAATCTGTCTTAATGGTCTTCTAATTGTCTCTTTTTTCCTCAGTTTCCCTCTTTGCCATCAACTTTTCTTCTATGTCACTAGTTCTTCCACCTCGTTAACCCTCGTCGTTAGGACTTCTAGTTTGGATTGCATCTCATTCAATTGATTTTTAATTTCTGCCTGATTGGATCTAAATTCTGCAGTCATGAAGTCTCTTGAGTCCTTTATGCTTTTTTCTAGAGCCACGAGTAGCTGTATAATAGTGCTTCTGAATTGGCTTTCTGACATTGAATTGTAATCCAGATTTTGTAACTCTGTGGGAGAAAGTACTGTTTCTGATTCTTTCTTTGGAGGTGAGGTTTTCCTTCTAGTCATTTTACTCAGTGCAGAGTGGCCAAAGTAAGTTGTATTGGGAAAAGGGGAAAAAGAGAGAAGAGAAAGAAGAAAAGGAAAAGAAAAAAAGAAAAAGAGAAGAAAAAGAGAAAAAAAGTGGGGAGAGCAAACAGAAATCAAAAAGCAAAAAAAAAACCCAAGGGGGAGTATCCTCTGATTCTGTATACTGTAAGTCCCTTGACTTCCCCTGGAACTTTCCAGTGCTTCTTGGTCAATAATTTGTTTTTCCCCTGTCCGTCTAGCTGGTCTCCTGGGGGAGTGGCCTGTTGTGCTGATTTTCAGGTGTTAGAGCTTGGGGGAGCTGCTCAGCCCCCTGCCTGGTGCAGGGCTCAGTGAGTGATGTTTAAGCTGCTTATCCCGTGAGGCCCCTGTGAGGCTCAGTGGGGGTTGTTTACCCTGTGAGGCCCCAGGAGGAACAACCACAGTAGCGCTGGCCAGCTCTGAAGCCGTGAATTCAGCTCCCGCAGTGACTAAGGAGCTCTCAGTCTGCAGGGGCCTGGATGCTCCAGGGTCGAGGCCGCTGATCTGCTCAGCTTGGGGCAGGAGTGTCCTTGCTGTCCTGTGCCCTCTTGGCCTCTGCCTGTCCCTGGGGGATCCTGGGCTGTTTCTCCGGCGCCCTGTGCTCCCGGGCCTGCGCTGTTGAATTCGCGCTCCCAGCCGCGCAGCCCCCTCTCCACGGAGCCGCTGCCTGAGCCCCTCCGAGCTGCTCTCGGGGCCGCGCAGCCCCCTCTGTGCGGAGGCTCTTCCTCTGTGGGAGCTGCCTCCGAGCTGCTCCCGGGTCCAGCTGTGAGCATGCTGCAGCCCTTTAGGGAGCTCAGCGCACTCTCCCTGGGGCGCAGGTGCTCTGTTAGTGTCCCATGGAGCCTGTGGGCATCCCCGCCCTCCTGGGGTCCTACTCTAACTCCCTGCGAGCGCCTTTCCCTCCGGGAAGATTGGTGGAAGCGGGATCCCTGGGTGGCGCAGCGGTTTAGCACCTGCCTTTGGCCCAGGGCACGATCCTGGAGAACCGGGATCGATTCCCACATCGGGCTCCCGGTGCATGGAGCCTGCTTCTCCCTCTGCCTATGTGTCTCTCTCTCTCTCTGTCTCTCTCTCTCTCTCTCTCTGTGACTATCATAAATAAATAAAAATTAAAAAAAAAAGATTGGTGGAAGCTCCTGCTTCTCAGGGACAGACAGGGCTTTCCTGTCCTGGGGACACTCGCTCCGGCCTTAGCCTGGCTCCTCACGGGGCCTCTCCCCCTTGGATGCCTTTTGTTTCTTTATTCCCCCCCCACCATCTTCCTACCTTGATAGAAGCGCGAACTATTCTCACTGTAGCTTTTCTCTCTTTAAATCTCAGGCCGAATTTGTAGATTTTCAGGATGATTTGAAGGTTATCTAGGTAATTTGGTGGGGACAGGTGACTTGGGGACCCTACTCTTCCGCCATCTTGCCCTCACTGATCTGTATTAATAATTATTATTAATTATTATTATTATTTAGTATTATTTTTATTATAGCACATTATTTTGTATTTTGAATTATTTAGTATTAATCTAATATCTTGCTGTTTGCAACATCCTGGATGGAGCTAGAGAGTATAATGCTAAACAAAATAAGTCAGTCAGAGAAAGACCAGTACCATATGATTTCACTCATATATGGAATTAAAAAAAAAAAAAATCCCCACAGAATCGTAACTAAAGGGAACAGATAGTTACCAGAGGTGAGGTGGGTAGGGGGATGGATGAAATAGGTGAGGAGGATTAAGAGTACATTTATCTTGATGAGCAATGAGTAGTAAATAGAATTGTTAAATCACTATATTGTACACCTGCACCTAATTTAACACTATATTAGCTATGCTGAAATTAGAATTTTAAAAAACAACATAAATATATAAAACATAACAAAATTAAAAAATAAATGGTGTCCTTTAGACTGAAAGGAAATGACACCAAAAGGATAAATAATGACCACCTGTCTAAGTAGTTGCATAGGTAAATATAAAATGTTGTATAAATATATCTTTTCTTATTTATTCATTTAATTGAATTTTAAAAATTTTATTTTTAAGTAATTTCTCCACCCAACATGCAGTTCAAACTCAAAACCCCAAGATCAAGAGTTGCATGCTCCCCTGACTGAGCCAGCCAGGCTCCCCTCATATAACTAATTTAAAAGACAACTGCATAAAGCAACAGTTATGAAATTGTGTGTTGGTGTTAAAGGTATAATATATATGGCAGCACAAGGGAGGGTGGAAAGAAGAGAACCATTATAGGAGCAGTTTTTCTATATGCTACTTAAATTATTTAGTATTAATTTGAAATAGTGTGTAAATTAAGATATATACTGTAATCCATGGAGCAACCACTATAAAAATTACCAAAAATACAGAAAAAAAAGATTTAAAATGCTACACTGGAGAACATCTCATAGAAACAGTAAAAGAGGAACAAACAAAAAAGCAAAGAAAGGGGAGGTGTGAAACCTATACATCTAAACATAACTACATCAAATGTAAATGGATTGAACAATCAAAAGGCAGAGATTATCAGATCAGGTAAAAAGCATAAACTGAGCAAGAGATATGCTTTAGATTCAAAGACACAAATAGGTTGAAAGGAAAAGAATACAAAAAAAAAATACCGTGCAAATAGTAACTATATGAGAATTGTAATGGCTATACTGATATCAGATAAGATAGACATTAAGACAAGTAATGTTACTAGATAATTAAGAACATTTTGTAGTGATAAAAGGGTCAATTCATTAGGAGTATATGCCAATTATATGTACTCCTAGCAGCAACACCCCAAAGTGCATGAAGCATAAACTGAGTTTAAGAATGAAATACATTTAAAAAAAAAAGAATGAAATACATTTCAACAATAATAGTTGAAGTCTTTCAATACCCTACTCTCTCTTTTTTTAAGTATTTTATTTATTTATTCATGAGAAACACAGAGAGAGAGAGAAAGAGAGAGAGAGAGTCAGAGACATAGGCACAGGGAGATGCAGGCTCCCTGCAGGGAGCCTGATGCAGGACTCAATCCCAGGACCCCGGAGATCACACCCTGAGCTGAAGGCAGACGCTCAACCTCTGAGCTACCCAGGAGTCCCTAATACCCTACTGTCAATAATGGCCATAAGTAAACAGAAAATCAGAAAAAAAATATGGAAGACTTTACCAACATTATCAACCAACTTGACCTGATGTGATAAAAATGATGAGTTCAAAAAAAATGATGAGTTCAGATCCTTATATACACAAAAATTACTCAAAATGGATAATAGATCAAAATGTAATAATTAAAATTATAAAACCTATGAAAGAAAACAGGAATTTTTCTGATTTGGCATTAGATGATGATTTCTTAAGTACAATAACTATAAAGCTCAGTCCATTAAAAAAAAGTGGATCTCATCAAAATACCAACTTGCATTTCAGAAGCTACCATTAAGAAACCGAAAAGACTAGCGACAGAGGGAGGAAACGTTTCCCAATCATATATCTTATAAAGGACTTGTATCTGGAATATATAACGAACTCTGAAAACTTACAAGAAAACCAATAACCAATTTAAAAATGAGTAAATGAGAGGCACCTGGCTGGCTCAGTCAGTAGAACATGCAACTCTTGATCTCAGGGTCATGAGTTCAAGTCCCAAGTTAGGTGTGCAGCCTACTTTAAAAAAATAAACCCCTCTAAAAATGAGTAGATGTGAATAGGCATTTTGCCATAAACGATAAAGGATTGGAACAGAAGGACATGAAAATATTCTCAACTTGAATAATCATTTGCATTTCACAAATTTAAACCACAATGAAATATCACTCCACTCAGGTAGAATGATTATAATAAAAAAGACAATAATATATGTTGGTCAAGGTGTGGAGAAACTGGAATTCCCTCATACATTGCTGGTGGGAACTTAAGTGGTTATAGCTACTTTGGTGATTAGTTTGGCATTTTCTTAAAAGGGTAAACACAAATGTCTCATATAACTTATTTATGCTGGGTATCTGCCCACAAGCATCAAAAAGATAGGTCCACACAAAGACTTGGACATGAATGTTCATAGAGACATTACTCATAATCAAAAAGTGGAAATAGGGTAGCCCGGGTGGCTCAGCAGTGGGCAGCCTGGGTGGCTCAGTGGTTTAGTGCCTCCTTAAGCCCAGGGTGTGATCCTGGAGACCCGGGATTGGGTTCCATGTTGGGCTCCCTGCTTGGAGCCTGCTTCTCCTCTGCCTGTGTCTCCACCTCTCTCAAGTATCTGTCAACTGGTAGATGGATAAAGAAGTGGTATATCCATCAATGAAATATTACTCAGCAATAAAATCAAACAAATTACTGATACATGCCAGAGCATGTAAAATCATTATGCTAAATGGTGCTAAAAGAAATCAAAGAAGGAAAGTTCATGAACTAGAAGACTTACCACAGTCAAGCTGTCATTTCTCTTCATATTGACCTATAGGTTTAATGTCATTTCTATAGGCTTAATAGGCAAGGGTTTTTTTGTAGGCATAGATGAACTTCAAAATTTATATTGAAAGGCACAGGTCTTACAGTTAGCTAAAACAATCTTTATAAAGAAGAAAAAAAGGGTGGAAATCACTCTACCCAATATTGAGGCTTAGTATGGAGCTAAAGTAATCAAGACAGTGGAGATATTTGCTAAGGGACAAACACATAGGTTAATGGAAGAAAATAAAGAACCCAGAAATAAAACCAAACAAATTACTGATTTTTGGCAGAGGTGCAGAAGCAATTCAGTTAAAAAAGGATAGGCTTTTCAACAAATGGTAGTGGACCAGTGGGCCTTCCATAGGCCAAAAAAAATAAAAATAAAACAAAACCCCAAAAAACAGACAAAAAATTTTTTTAAAACTTTGACTTAAACCTCATACCTTATACAAAAATTAACTCAAAAGACTTAAATATAAACATAAAACAGACTTAAAACAAAACATAAAACAAACATAAAACAAAACACAGACTTAAATATAAACATAAAATTATACAAGTTTTAGAAAAAATATAGTCTTCAGGATATAGGGCAAGGCAGAGTTCTTAGACTTATAACCAAAAGCACAATTCATTGAAGGAAAAATTAATGAATTGGACCTCCTTAGAACTAAACTCTTTTGCCAGTTGAGGCTCTTTTCTTCCTTCCTTCACTGTCCCATCCACCCCTCAGCCCAGGTCCCCCACTCCTCCCCAGCAGACCCTCCTGCTGGGACTTGGTTCCTGGCACCAGCTCCCCTGTGGCCGGGCAATGAGTTGGCTAGCACCTGGGGGAGGGGGGGAGGGGGGGGGCGACAGGTCCAGACTGGGAAGACACCTGGTGCTAACAAAGTAAGCTGCTGTCTGCAAGAGAATGGAGCAGGCAGGTAGAACAGATGTAGCCCAGATGGTCAAGCATGGGGCAAGGAAGATAGAGCCAATTGTATGGAGCCCAGCTGAAATGAACTGGCTTCCTTGAGTGTGCCCAAGTCCTGGTACCAGGCCTCTGTCCCAGCACTGAGGTTTTCCTCACACATGAATGCCTTGATCCTGGGCTGGATGTGTACCCCTACTCCTGGACCAAGGAGAACCTCCTTTGCGAGAAGAAAACATTTACTTATTTGGCACATGAAGCTGAGCTACAGGCACTGACTTTGGCCCTAGGAACATCAAGATGATTTTTGATCATCCTGAGAAAAATGAGCATTGTCCTCTAGGCCCAATAAAGCAAATATTTTCCTATAGAGAATAGTGCTGGTTCCTGAGGACTTGAAGGGCCTGCAGCCCCAGGGTGGGTAGCCAAAGATAGTCTTGTTTTCCTGCTCAGAACAGAGTGGCTGCCTTGAATGCCTCTTTCATTATGATTCACACCAACTTGAAGAGTTGGCCTTCTATTTTCAGTCATCTGTGTGTGGAAGGAGAAAGGAGTTGCTGTGATTCCCTTAAGTTGTAAACCATAGAATTCCAGATGTTGAGAAGTTTGGAAAAACAGTCTATGACTTCAAGCAGCACCCAGAACCCCACCTCAGCAGTCCCCGGGGCCCAGCCAAGGCCAAGCCAGAGGCCTCCTTCCAGGTGTGGAACAAGTACAGCTCTTCCAAAAACCTTACCTCTAGGCTGCAGAAAATATGGAGGAATTATCTGAACGTGAAGGACTATAAAGTGTCTTATAAGGGGCTAGGGTCTGACGGTCAAGTTCAGTGCAGAGGCCCTGCACTACCACCTCTGGGACCATGTGAATATATCCATAGTAGAGGCCACAGATTTTCCCTTCAACATTTCCGAATGGGTTTCCTGCCCAAGGAGAACGTTAGGACCAAGGCTGGGCCATGGGGCAGGTTTGCTATTATCTCATCAGCAGGATCTCTGAAGTCCTCCCAGTTGGGCCAAGAAATAGATGATCACAGTGCAGTCCTGAGGTTTAATGAGGCATCCACAACCAGTTCCTCCCAAAATGTAGGCACAAAAACTACCATTCGCCTGATGACTCTCAGTTGGTCACCTCTGCAGAGCACTTCCTCAAAGACAGTTTGTACAGTGAGGGATTCCTGATTGTTTGGGACCTGTCTGTTTGCATTCATATTATCTCAAAGTGGAAACAGAGCCCTGATTACAGCTTTTTTGAGAACTGTAAGAGCTGTTGCAAGCTACATCCTGATCAGCCCTTTTATATCCTCAAGCCTGAAATGCCTTGAGAGCTGTGGGACATCATTCTTGAAGTCTCCCCAGAGGAAATTCAGCCAAATCCCCTATCCTCTGGGATGCTTAGCATCATCATTATCGTGATGCTGTGTGACCAAATGAATACTTACAAGTTTCTCCCATCCAAGGCAAGCCTTGGAGTGTGCTACTACTACCAGAAGTTCTTTGGCCGTACCTGTACAATGAGTACCTACCACCCACTCCTCTTTGAGAAAAATTTGGTGAAGCACCTCAACCAGGGCACAGACAAGGACATTTATCTGCTTGGCAAAACTATACTGCCTACCTTCCAGGGAATTCCCTGCTGAGCCTGGGCTCCCTGGTCAGGTCTCCTTGCCCTTCTCCTCCAAGCCTGGGCAGGCCACATTCCCTAATAATCACAGGCTGTACTGTGGGCCTTCTGTCAGTATGAGTCACAGGCTGCAGGAATCCAACAGCAAGCAGCCAGGTCCAGCCTTCCCTGTAGCTGCAGAGGTTTGTAAACCCAGATCCTCCTGCCACACACTTGTACACACATACCTAGCTTTCTTTCCACACACAGGTAAATGCAAGATCCACCTTTCCCATTTGGGCTGCCACAGCTGGGCTGTTTCCCCCTACCGGAATGTTATTCTCACAAACCAGCACTCTGTATTACTTGAAATCTGCACCTAGACACTAATTTCATGTGTTAAAGAAGTTCTCCAAAATTATGATTGTGCCCAGGCATAGGGTGCCTCGGGGTGGGGGGGTGGCCAGTAGTGGTACAGGACATAGGAAACATGATCAGTTCTTCCAGAACAAAATTACCCCCAAGGTCCATGCCCCTGGAGGAGGTGGTGTTCTATTAGTCTAGCTGGTTTGGTGGGCCCTTAACATGGGTGCTTATGAGCAAAGGGTCTTGACGAACCCACAACCATCTCCATATGGAGAGGAGAGGCACAGAAGGGCACAGTCTCCATCTTCCAGTTCCCCACAGTTCAGTGGAAGAGAGACAGGGAAGATTCAGTTTGTTTGGTGAATAGGGTTGGCGGAGGGGGTGTTGTGGAGAGGCCTACTTGCCATGCTGTTTGCCAGCACACTTAGGAAGGGGCATACTCGTGCTGTGTCTGTGTTTGGCGAGGGCTTCACAGAGCTGGGGCTGTGGAAGAAATTTTAGAGGAAGAGGAGAAACCTGTCAAGCAGCTATTTGAGTCATTTAAATTGCATTTTCTTTTCTGCCTTTGTTGCCGTATTCATTCTCTAAGGTCTGCCTGAACTTGAAGGCGCAAATCATTTCTTGAGGGAACTCCTAACCCTGTCTGAGGCAGCAAGTACGGCCCCATGGTAGACACTAGGCAAGCCAGCTGCCAAAACTCAGATTTGTCCAGGTTCACCCTGGCCTGACCCTACCCTGCAGCTGGATTTGCATACCATGTCCACTGCTTCCCTGTTAATGCCCCGCTCCCCCTCCTGACTGCCATCATATTTTCCCTTTGAAAGGAGTAGTTTTTCCCCCTCTCTCAAATTGCTTTTAAGCATTTTCTACTTTAAAAGTATACTGCCCAACAATTTCTTTGACCTTCATGGGCCTTCTGTGGAATGTCTCTCAGAGTGGGGATGTGGTTCCCTAGAATTTAGTCACTCTCAGAAGTCAGAGCCTTAGAGATCATAACTGATTCTCACAAGGTTTATCAGAGTGCCATGCCCTCTACCCATCCAGCATGGGAGTAATGTCAGAGTCTCCAGACAGAGGCCTTGCCACCACAGTCTGCACACGTTTCCAGGTAGTTTTGCCATCTCCTCCCCTGGTGGAGAGCCAGGTTGGAGTGGTCTGGCCCCCCAGTGTGGAGAAGGTAAAAGACTCACCCAGGGTCACAAAGTAATGCTGTAGAGCCAGAGCTCCTAAACCCAGGATTCTGGGCTCCTGGCCCCATGTAATCAAGGGCCTCTTAAGCATGAGCTCCAGACCATCCACTCCATCTAGGAGCTGGAGTGCTCACTTGGTGCCAAACCCTTGGCTTATATAAGCAATAAAAGGAGTCCTGAAAGGAAGAAGCCCTGAGTTTTCAAAGTGATGATCCCCTGTTTACTAGCTATAGCACGATGGGTGAATTCTCCTGAGATTCTGTTTCCACATCTGAGGTGATGAGCCTACCTCAGGATTGTTGTGTTACATAAGACATCTATCCTGGTTCTGTACTTGGCATATAACAGGTACTCAGTACATTGTGGTTTCCTTCATTCCTGCTTTCACTAAGGTTTCCTTCCTTCCTTCCTTTCCTGCTATGTGCTCACGCCCGGGGAGAACCTTGCTTTAAGGGAGGCCAGAGGGGGAGTACTGTCCTCACGAAATTAACTATCCTATTGAGAGACAGTAATTACCCTGTCTGGAATACCCAGGAAGCCATCCAAGGCAGTGGAGGGTGCAAAACGTGCCCCTCCTCGTTGTCCCTGCTTGTAACTCGGGCCTGATTCTGCTTGGGAATGGGTGGAGCACTTGGGCCACTTACTGCTGTGTAGAGTAAATCTTTTCCACCCCTCTGTGCCCATGAATTCCTGGCTTGCTTTTTTTTTTTTAAAGTAATCTCTACACCCAACGTAGGGCTTGAACTCACTACCCTAAGATCAAGACACATGCTCTATTGACTGAGCTAGCCAGGCACCCATCTGGGTTGGTTCATCTTCTGATTGATACACTCATTGTAATCTTTGAATCACAAACACTGAGTGAGAGGAAGGTGCCATTCCATCAACAGGAGATAAGTGGTGGTATGGGCACTGAGACTACACTGGGTAGATGGCTAGCTTTTAATTGTTATTAATATAAGGGATCAGATTAAGTATGATTCTAGGTTTACAGAACTTTTAATTCTGTGTTCTTTCTATATGGAAACTAGTAAAATGCAAATAAGATAGGGGTATTATTGTTGGTCTGGTGACATGTTTAATATTTGTGACATAACAAAAATGATGACTGAGTGCTACAGGAAAGTCCCTGTCCATAACAGGTTCTGTCTTCATCAATAGACACCTATTCGTGTATCATGAGGTCTTCCAATCCTTCCACCAATCACATAAGCTATTCATATTGGTTTGGAGACCTCAATTTCAGAAGCTTCTGAAACATGCCTAATCTAATTCTGAATTACCCAAAGATTATGCAAAATTTTAAAATAAAGTGTTTAAAAAAAAAACAACTTTTGCCAGTTAAAAGAAAGCCCATGTGAATAAGATGAAAAGACAAACTACAGACTGGAAGAAAATGTGTGCAAACCCCATATTCAGCAAAGGACAAGTATTTACAGTATACAAAGAGCTCTCAAAACTCAACCATAAGAAAAAGCAATCCAGTTAGAAAATGGGCAAAATACATGAACAGATGTTTCCCTGAAGAGTATATACAGTAGCAAATAAACACATGAAAAGATGTTCAATGTCATTAGCCATTAGGAAAATGCAAATTAAAACCACAATGAGATATCGTTATATAGCCATCAGAATAACTAATATAAGAAATAATGATGGGGTGCCTGGGTGGCTCAGTCATCAGAATCTGACTCTTGATTTCAGCTCAGGTCATGAGATCAAGCCCTGAGACTGGCTCCATGCTGAGCATGAAGCCTGCTTAAGATCCTCTGTCTTCCTCTCCCTCTATCCCTCCCCTGCATACATGCATGCACATGCTCTCTCTCAAAAAATAAAAATAAAAAGAAATAGTGATAATACCAAATACCACATGCTGGGGGGATGCGGAGAAACTGGATCATTCATACAGTGCTGTTGGAAGTATAAACTAGTATAACCACTTTGGAAAACAATCTATCAATAAAATAACTATACAAACCAGAAATTATACTCTTGGGCATTTATCCCAGAGAAATGAAATTTTATGTCCCCACAGAAACCTGTATACTAATGTTTGTAGCATCTTTATTCTTTTGTGTGTGTGTGTGTCTGATCTTATTTATTTTGTCACTCTTAGAAAATCTCATTTTTGACTGGACTCAGACTTAGAGGTAGAACCTCTCAGAGAGGACAGCCTCTGTCTCTTGGCAATCTGTTCCTGGTGTTTTTCTTTGGCCTCCTTCATTCTCTTAGCCAAAAGTTTAGCATATTCTGCAGCATCTTCCTTATTTTTCTTAGTACACTGTTTCTTCAAAGCAATACGCCAACGTTTGTGTTGGAGGACACGTGGAGTAACAAGACGCTGAATCTTGGGTGCTTTGGTTCTAGGTTTCTTACCTTCTTTGTTTAGGGGCTTTTTAACAACATACTGGCAGACATCGTCTTCTTTTGACAGATTAAAAAGCATTCGGATTCTGCTGGCTCTTTTGGGCCCTAGGCGACAAGGCACAGTAGTATCAGTGAGTCCAAGAATATCCTTCTCCCCTTTTTTCACAATAACCAAATTGAGAACACTTGAGATTGGCATCCACAATGCAACCCCGAACAGATTTGCTCTTCCTCTCTCCAGTCCTCCTGGGTCGGTAGCAGGAATGCCCCTTACTCAGCAGCAGGCGGACGTGGCCATGGGTCAAGACACCCTGCTTCATGGGAAAGCCTTGTTTGTCATTGCCACCACTGATTCGCACCACGTAACCCTTCCATTCCTCGCCCAGAGCATCAGCAGCAACTTCTGTGGCCATACGCTTCTCATAAAAGGTGTACACAGTTTGTGCTCATCATCCACTTTGAGTTTCTGACAGCCAGTGGCTGGGAAAGAGATGTTCAGCTTCATCCTGAAGCGGCCTACCTTTCTGTCACCTTTGAAAACTGTTGGAATACCAGTTGCAAAGATGATGCCATTGGGAGAACTGGATAAAATGTTCAAGGGATCCCTCTGTTTTATTCCTTAAAATTGCATGTGAATCTACAACAATATCAAACTTAAATGTTGAATTAAAATAAAAACTATGCTGAGGAAAGAAGCCAATCACAAAAGACCACAAAATTCCATTTGTATGAAGTGTCTGGCAAGGCAAATCTATGGAGATAGAAAGCAGATTAGCGGTTGCCTTAAGGATGGGAATGAGGAGTGACTGCACATGAGAATGAGAGATCTTTCCCAATGAAAATATTCTAAAACTCGATTGTCATGATAGTTGCACAACTCTAAATTTACTAATCATTAAATTCTATACCTACAAGTGGGTGAATTTTATACCTCAAAAGAACCTTTTTAAGGTAAGTTTCTGTTTATATAAAATTTTTGCAAAATAAAAAATTTATTTAAAAAATTATTAGTGTTAAAAAAGGTAAAGACTTGAGGCACTCCCCCACCAAAAAAGGGAAGGTATAGAAAGGAGATCAATAATTACAAGAGTTGCATACTCCAAAATACATAAAAGACAGACTTGGAAAATATTTGCAAGTCAGGACAGCTAGTTTGTCAATATTCTCAACACATACTGGCTTCCTAATTAAAAGTATATCTCAGAGGGGTGTCTGGGTGGCTTAGTCACTTAAGCGGCTGCCTTTGGTTCAGGTCATGATCCTGGAATCCTGGGATCAAGTCCTGCATCTGGGCTCCCTGCTCAGCAGGGAGTCTGTTTCTCCCTCTCCCTCCTGTGCTCTCTCAAATACATAACATACGTACGTACATACGTACGTACATACATATATACATACATACATAAAATCGTTTAAAAACAAAACAAGTATACCTCGGAGAGGTGGCATGTTCATTTCCAGGCTACTATGATAAAGTGAATATCATAGTGAAGCAAGGCAAATGAAGTTTTCTGTTTCCCAGTACATATATAAAAGTTATGTTTATACTATATTGTGGCCTGTTTAGTATACAGTAACATTACATCTAAAAAAAACAGTGCATATACCATAAAAAATATTTTAGCACTACAAAATGCTTACCATTATCTGAGCTTTCTGTGTATCACTCTTTTTGCTGGTGGAGGGTCTTGCCTCAATGTTGGGGGCTGCTGACTGATAAGAGTGGTGGTTGCTAAAGGCTGGGATGGCTGTGGCAATTTCTTAAAATAAGACAGCAATGAAGTTTGCCGTTGACTTTTACTTTCATGAAAAGTGCGTGACTCCCTTGCTGCATCCAACTTCTACATCCAGTACTTGATGTTTCACCTTACACCTCTGTGTTATGGAGACTACTTCTCTCCTTAAACCTCAGCTAGTTTCAAACTTTTCTTCTACAGCTTCCTCACCTCTCTCAGCCTTCACACAATTGAAGAGAGTTAGGGCTTTGCTCTGGATTAGGCTTTAGCTTCAGGGAATATTGTAGCTGCTTTGATCCTCTGTACAGACCACTAAAACTTTCTCCATATCTGCAATAAGGCTGTTTCTCTTTCTTATCATTCATGTATTCACTGGAAGAGTGAATAATTCCTATTTAAGAACTTTTTCTTTGTATTTACAACTTGGTTAGCTGGCAGAAGAGGCCTAGATTTCAACCTGTCTTGGTTGTTGACATGCCTTCCTTACTAAGCTTAGCCACTTTTAGTTTCTGATTTAAAGTAAGAGATATGTGGGACACCTGGGTGGCTCAGCAGTTGAGTGTCTGCCTTTGGCTCAGGGCGTGATTCCAAGATCTAGGGATCAAGTCCCGTATCAGTCTCCCTATGGGGAGCCTGCTTCTCCCTCTGCCTATCTCTCTCTCTCTCTCTCTCTCTCTCTCTAATGAATAAATACATAAAATCTTTAAAAAACGTAAATAAAGTAAGAGATATGTGACTCTCCCTTTCACTTGAACATTTCCAGGCTATTATAGAGTTAACTGGCCTAATTTCTTTTTTTTAAGATTTTATTTATTTATTCATGAGAGAGAGAGAAAGGCAGAGACATAAGCAGAGGGAGAAGCAGGCTTTCTGCTGGAACCCTGATGTGGGACTTGATCCTGGACCCCAGGATCACGCCCTGAGCCGAAGGCATATGCTCAACCACTGAGCCATCCAGGTGTCCCTTAACTGGCCTAATTTCAATATTTTTGTGTCTCAGGGAATAGGGAGGCCTGGGGAGAGTGAGGAACACCAGTCAATGAAGCAGTCAGAACACACTGAAGTGTTCTTTTATTTATCAGTTAAGTCCACAGTCATATATGGGTGTGGTTTGTCATGCCCCCAAAACAATGACAATAGCAACATCAAAGATCACTAACCACAGATCATCATAACATATATAATAAAGATGAAATCATTAGAAATATTTTAGGAAATACCAAAATGTGACAGAGAGACACTAAGTGAGCAAATGCTTTTGGAAAAATGTTGCTAATAGACTTGCTTGATGCAGGGTTGTCACAAACCTTCAATTTGTAAAAAGTGCAATATCTGCAAAGCACTTTAATAAAATAAGATATGCCTATACTAGCACCCCAAAACAAAAATGTGTAAATGACACTCTCTTCAGATCATTTGTTTACAAGAAACAAAAATCATCTCTGCCTACTAGGTAGGCTCATTGTCATCCAAGAAAAAGAAATGTTAACACGGAGAATAGTGCTGGAAAGGCAGAAATGAAACTGCCTACTCTTTCATGTTTCATCACTCTTGGAATCTCTTAGCTCAAGTACTTGAGATTCTGGCAAGCCATGGATTGATTTAACTTACATTAGCTGTCTACTCTGTGTCCAAATAGTTGTCACTGGGCAGCCTCGGTGGCTCAGTGGTTTAACGCCGCCTTGAGTCCAGGGTATGATCGCGGAGACCCGGGATCAAGTCCCATGTCGGGCTCCCTGCATGGAGCCTGCTTCTCCCTCTGTGTCTCTGCCTCTCTGTGTGTGTGTGTGTCTCTCATGGATAAATAAATAAAATCTAAAAAAAATAGTTGTCACTATCCTAAAGATAACCCTTTAGATTATCTTAGAAGGAGCTATAAGTAGACCAAGAAATTTAATTGACATGGTTATGATAGACATAGACCAGTCATAGAAGTATGTATTTGTAAAAAAAAAAAAATGTGCAACCTTATCATTAGCAGTCAAAGAGATAGCTATTTAAATATCAAGAGTTTTGCTCATTTAATCATCACAGATTAATGATAACAATATATGCTTATTTTCTGCTAGAAAATAGGACAAAGTAGTCTGGAAAACAGTTTTGGAAAATATATTGGGAACCTTTAAAATGGACATACTGACACAATAATTCCAAATATAAGGCTCTATACTAAGAGAATGAATAATCAGAGATACAGATGAGATATATGTATGTGATCTTTGTAGAATTATATATTATTTATATATTATATATAACATATATAATATATATTTATAATGAAAGAAAAAACAGTATAAACTTCTGTTACAGGAATATTCAAGTAAATTGGTATATGCAGTCATTAAAAATCATGTTTTTGGTTAAAATGTCCATTCTACCCAAAGCAATCTACACATCCAAAGCAATCCCTATCAAAATACCAACAACAGGGCAGCCAGGGTGGCTCAGCGGTTTAGTACCACCTTCAGCCCAGGGCCTGATCCTGGAGACCCAGGATCAAGTCCCACGTCAGGCTCCCTGCATGGAGCCTGCTTCTCCCTCTGCCTGCATCTCTGCCTCTCTCTGTCTCTCTCTTTCTCTCTCTCCCTCATTAATAAATAAAACTTAAAAAAAACAAAATACCAAAACATTTGCCACAAAACTAGAACAAATAATACTAAAATTTGTGTGGAACCACAAAGGACCCTGAATAACCAAAGCAGTCTTGTGAAAGAAAAAGCTGGAGTTATCATAATTCCAGATTTCGAGATACACTACAAAGCTATAGTAAGCAAAACAGGGTACTGGCACAAAAATAAACATACAGATAGGTCAGTGGAATGGAATAGAGACCCCAGAAATAAACCCACACTTACATGGTCAATTCATCTGTTGATAAAGGAGGCAAGAATATACAATGGGGCAAAGATAGTATCTTTAAAAAATGGTGCTGGGAAAACTGGACCACTTTCTAACATCATACACAAAAATGAATTCAAAATAAATTAAAGACCTAAATATGAGACCTGAAACCATAAAAATCCTAGAAGAAAAGACGGGCATTAATTTCCCTGACATTGGCCTAGCAACATTTTTCTAGACATGTCTCCTAAGGCAACAGAAACAAACAAAAGTAAGCTATTGAGACTACACCAAAACAAAAAGATTTTGCACAGTGAAAAAAATTAACCGACCTACTAAGAGAAGATATTTACAAATGATATATCTGATAAAGGGTTAATATTCAAAACATATAAAGAACTTCTACAGCTTAACATCAGAAAGCAATCTGATTAAAAAATGGACAGAGGGCCTAAATAGACATTTTTCCAAAGAAGACATCCAGATGGCCAATAGACACGTGAAAAGATGCTCAACATCACTCATCATCAGAGAAATGCAAATCAAAACCATAGTGAAATATCACCTGTCAGAATAGCCAAAATCAAAAGTACAAGAAATAACAAGCGTTGGCAATGTTGTGAAGAGAAAGAAACCCTGGTGTACTGTGGATGGGAAGTAAATTGGTACAGCCAGCCACTGTGAAAAACATTATGGAGATTCCTCAAAAAATTAAATATAGAAATACCATATGATCCAATAATTCCACTACTGGGTATTTACCCAAACAAAACAAAAACACTAATTCAGAAAGATAATATGCACCCCTATGTTTATTGCAGCATTATTTACAATAGCCAAGATATGGAAGTAACCTAAGTTTGCATCAATAGAGAAATGGATAAGAATGATGTGAGGTGTGTGTGTGTATGTATGTGTAAAATGGAATTTTACACAGACTTACAAAAAAGGAGATTGTGTCTTTGAGACAACATGAATGGACCTAGAGGGTATTATGCTAAGTGAAATAAGTCAGACTGAGAAAGACAAATACCATATGATTTCACTTATTGTGGAATCTAAAAAACCTAAGCAAAGAAAAAAGAAAATCAGACCTATAAATACAGAGAACAAGGTGACGGTTGGCAGAGGGGAGGGGTGGAGACTGGGCAAAATGGATGAAGGGGAGTGGCAGATACAGGCTTCCAGTTATTTTTTTAAAGATTTTATTTATTTATGCATGAGAGATACAGAGAAACATAGAGGGAGAAGCAGGCTCCTCACAGGGAGCCTGATGTGGGACTCGATCCCCAGACCCAGGATCACACCTTGAACCAAAGGCAGATGCTCAACTGCTGAGCCACCCAGGCATCCCCAAGCTTCCAGTTATGAAATGAATAAGCCATGGGAATAAAAGATACAGCATAGGGAATATAGTCAGTGATACTGTAATAGCTTTGTGTGGTGACAGATGGTAGCTACACTTGTGAGCAGAGCATAATATATAAACTTCGGGGACCTGGGTGGCTCAGGCAGTTAAGCGTCTGCCTTTGGCTCAGGTCGTGATCTCTGGATCCTGGGATTAAAACCCCACATTTGGCTTCCTGCTCAGGCGGGAGTCTGCTTCTCTCTCTCTCTCTCTCTCTCTCTCTCTCTCTCTCTCTCTCTCTCTCTCTTAAATAAATAAATAAATAAATAAATAAATAAATAAATAAATAAATAAATAAATAAAATCTTTAAAATATATATAAACTTGTTAAATCACTAAGTTGTACACCTGAAACTAATGTAACAATGTGTCCATTATACTCAAATGAAAAGATTTTTGAAAGAAAATGAAAAATTTGGGATCCCTGGGTGGCGCAGCGGATTAGCGCCTGCCTTTGGCCCAGGGCGCGATCCTGGAGACCCGGGATCGAATCCCACGTCAGGGTCCCGGTGCATGGAGCCTGCTTCTCCCTCTGCCTATGTCTCTGCCTCTCTCTCTCTCTCTCTCTCTCTGTGACTATCGTAAATAAATGAAAAAAAAAAAAGAAAATGAAAAAATTTTTTAAACATTTTTTTATTGAAGTTTGATTTACCAACATATAGTATGACACCCAGTGCTCATCCCATCAAGTGCCCTCCTCAGTTCGTGTCACCCAGTCAGCCCATCCCCCCGCCCACCACCCCTTGTTCATTTCTCAGAGTTAGGAGTCTCTCATGTTTTGTAACCCTCTCTAATTTTTCCCACTCATTTTCCCTCCTTTCCCCTATAATCCCTTTCACTATTTCTTATATTCCCCATATGAGTAAAACCATATGATTGTCCTTCTCTGATGAGTTACTTCACTCAGCATAATACCCTCCAGTTCCATCCATGAACTATTGGGACTTAAGATAAAAAGCGTTTGTACAGCAAAAAAAAAAAAAAAAAACTAAACTAAAAGGCAACCTACAATATGGGAGAAGATATTTGCACATGACCTATCAGATAAAGGGCTAGTATCCAAGACCTATAAAGAACTTATTAAACTCAACAGCAGAGAAACAAACAATCCAATCATGAAATGGGCAAAAGACATGAACAGAAATCTCACAAAGGAAGACATAGACATGGCCAACAAGCACATGAGAAAATGCTCCACATCACTTGCCATCAGGGAAATAATAATCAAAACCACAATGAGATACCACCTCACACCAGTGAGAATGGGGAAAATTAACAAGACAGGAAACAACAAATGTTGGAGAGGATGTGGAGAAAGGGGAACCTTCTTGCATTGGTGGTGGGAATGTGAACTGGTGCAGCCACTCTGGAAAACTGTGGGGAGGTTCCTCAAAGAGTTAAAAATAGACCTGCCCTACGACCCAGCAATTGCACTGCTGGGGATTTACCCCAAAGATACAGATGCATAAAACGCTGGAACACCTGTACCCCAATGTGTATAGCAGCAATGTCCACAATAGCCAAACTGTGGAAGGAGCCTCAATGTCCATTGACAGATCAATGGATAAAGAAGATGTGGTGTATATATATTTTTTGTTGTTGTTGTTGATTTTTGTTGAGATTTTTTGTTTTGTTTTTTGGGGTTTTTTTTAAAGATTGTATTTATTTACTCATGAGAGACACAGAGAGAGAGAGACAGAGACATAGGCAGAGGGAGAAGGAGGCTCCCTGCAGGGAGCCCGATGTGGGACTTGATCCCAGGACCCCAGGATTACAACCTGAGCCAAAGCATTATATATATATATATATATATATATATATATATATATATATATATATATATATATAATGGAATATTACTCTGCCATCAGAAAGGATGAATACCCACCATTTGCTTCGACATGGAAAAAAAATGTTTTCGAATAGTATTTAATGAATGAGAAGTTATCCTAATGTTGAATGAAAAAGGCAAGATACAGTATTCTATATATAGTATGAAATAGAGAAAATTGAGATTTGAGATGCTAGGAAGAAAGAAGCCAAAATCATCATCTTAATTGTGGTGATATCTGAATTGTAAGAGTACAAATTATTTCAGTTTTTATCTTTCATTTTCTTTATACTATTTGTTGCTCTCTTCATATTTTCTGAATAATGAACTTGAACCTTTGAAATCAGAATAAAATCATAAATATTATTTAAAATTAAAAGAGGTAGAGTAAAAGGGGAGACTACCATATATTAACACAAATTTAAGGGATCCCTGGGTGGCACAGCGGTTTGCCTCCTGCCTTTGGCCCAGGGTGCGATCCTGGAGACCCGGGATCGAATCCCACGTCGGGCTCCCGGTGCATGGAGCCTGCTTCTCCCTCTGCCTATGTCTCTGCCTGTCTCTCTCTCTTTCTCTCTCTCTCTCTCTCTGTGTGTGTGTGTGTGTGTGACTATCATAAATAAATAAAAATTTAAAAAAAATAAAATAAAAAAATAAAACAAATTTAATACTTGTCATTATGGTAGTGGCATGAGAAATAAACAGAATAGTGTAGAAACAGATCCTTGTATATATGAGACTTTAATATATGATATGAAGGCTTCACCAGACAGTAAAGGAAGAATTAGATCATAATTGGCTCACTTACAAATGGTAACCAGGAGTGCTGCTATGGCAAGCACTATGCTAAGTGCTTTTACATGCATTTTCTCTTTTACTTTTTACACCCTTTTGAGATATAGGTAGTATTTTCCCCATTTTAGAGATGAGGGAGGGAACTAAAGCCCCTAGAACCTAATGCATTTGCCCAGAATCTGTGTGTATAAAGTTTATGGCAGGGTGTCTAGAATGCAAGAGGCATTTAGTAAATGTTGTTCCTATGAATAACTTATAGTTTGTTCCATATATTGTAATATATAATGCTTGTATATAGTATATATAATAATGTAAATACTACAAATAGCAATCAAGCTGTCTTGTTATTGATACTAACGGGAATTAGTAAGCCTGCAGTTTTTCCAGAATAAATCCCCAGTGAAATAATATAATTTAAAAAATAACACATGATGAGCATCAGCAAATATTGGTTGATTTAATAATTATGATTTCCTGCTGTCTCATTTACTTTGGACACTGTCCTCTCTTGTAAATTCATTCAAGGCTGGTTGAATAAGCAGTGTTAGCCAAAAGGTGGAGCTAGCATTTCCTTCTGAATATCTTGCCATAGACTCATTTGTTCAGCAAACGTATTTGAGCATCCATTCTGCCATGCACCATACCAAGGTTAGAGAAAGGTGGAAAATTGCAAATTAACATTAACAAATATAAACCAAACCAACCAAAAATTCCACATCCCTAGGAAACTAAGTGTTCTCTGTGAAGCCTTCTCTGATCCTCCCAGGTGAATTCAGTTACTCTTTCCTAAGAGCATCCAAAACAACCTGTTCAGCTTGTAAAGTCACATCCCTCTCATTGTGCTAGTCTTTCGGTGAGCCTGTCTCCCACACTTGACTTCTTTAGGAGCTCCTAAGGTCAGTCTTTCTTTCATAGTAGTCAGGATGTGACTGGTACAATCCGGCTTTAGAGGATTTTTGTTGAGATTTTTTGTTTTGTTTTTTTGGGTTTTTTTTTAAGATTGTATTTATTTACTCATGAGAGACACAGAGAGAGAGAGGCAGAGACATAGGCAGAGGGAGAAGGAGGCTCCCTGCAGGGAGCCTGATGTGGGACTCGACCCGGGATCACAACCTGAGCCAAAAGCAGATGCTTAACCACTGAGCCATCAGGTGCCCCTTGTTGAGGCTTTTTGGGTTTGGGGTTTTTTTTCCCCGTGACCTGGTTGATGCATTCAGTCAGTCCCTAATAAATACTTACACCTACCCTATGCCATGTACTGTGCTAGATAGTTCTTAATAAATATGAATAAGAAACAACACAATAGACAAGGCCAAACAGAAAAGGTCCTAGAGCTCATGAGAACTCCCATGGCCACTTAAAAGGAGTTATGTTTTCTTTGTACAGAATTAGTCAAGCATTTGAACCTTATTCGTTGCATTGTTCAAATCTTCTGTGATTTTAAATGTATTTTAGGCATATTTTACATGTCATAGCTTAATGGTAGTATGCTAAAGTCTCCCACTATAGTTGCATTCCTGTTCATTTTCTTCTATTTTTGCTTCATGTTTTGCCAACAAAATAAGTTTGAAAGATTAAAAAAAAAAGAATGGGCAAAGGTAAATCAAGGAAGTATAAATCAAAAGAAACAAAAAAAAAATCAAAAGAAACAATATTAAGGGGATCCCTGGGTGGCTCAGTGGTTTAGCATCTGCCGTCAGCCCAGGGCATGATCCTGGAGTCCTGGGATCGAGTCCCGCATTGGGCTCCCTGCATGGAGCCTGCTTCTCTCTCTGCCTGTGTCTCTGCCTCTCTCTCTCTCTCTCTCTCTCTTTGTGTGTCTTTCATGAATAAATAAATAGAGTTTTCTGGGAAAAAAAGAAACAATATTAAATAAATAAAGTAGTCAAGAAAAATTGAGGATAAAGGCAAAAGAAACATTGAGGACAAAGGAGAATATCTTGTACTGATAGATATAAGCTCTGAATTGTGCACTGTATAATATAGCCTCAAAAAGTGTAAAATGGATTATAAAATGTGAATAAATATTCCAAGTGGAGAAGGTGTGAGCAAGGAAGAGGGTGGAAATTTCTTTCTGTGTGGTGCAGGAAGATGCCTCCTGGAAAGCCCCGACATTTAGAACTTAGTTTATAAAGAATAAGGCTTGTCAACATGTCCTGCAATCCCAGAAGCATCCTGGAGCTCAGAGAAATGTCAGTTGGGCTTGAAGAAAGAGTAATGGCAGTAGAGCTACCTGTGCTGTTGTGATTGTTCTGGGTGAGGAGACAGCAGGTTAGTGATTCAAAGCCAGGCTGCTGAGCACAGGCTCTTTCCAGGGTACCATACTGCCTCCTAGTAGTAGTAACTGGATCTGAGTCCCAAATTCCACATGCCACTCAAAAGAGACCAGCCCTTGCTTTATTTTTTTTAAAAGATTTATTTATTTATTCATGATAGACACAGAGAGAGAGAGAGAGAAAGAGAGAGAGGCCTAAACACAGGCAGAGGGAGAAGCAGGCTCCATGCTGGGAGCCCGACGCGGGTCCCGGGACTCCAAGGATCACGCCTTGGGCCAAAGGCAGGCGCCAAACCGCTGAGCCACCCAGGGATCCCCCAGCCCTTGCTTTAAATGCCAGCTTTGTGAAGTCTCACACAGCTCCAATAAATCTGAATGATCATTGTCTTGTGGGTCTTCAGGAAGCTATTGACAAAGACATAGATGTATTTTTTCATCTTTCTCTTCTTTCTGCATTCTTGGTGCCTAGGACATTAAAACGTATTCAGTTCATGAAATTCAGGTCAAATACTCATCAATGAGTATTTATTTTAATTAGTGAAGTTCCTATCTTGGGGAATGGCCCCATCTATCCATCTGCCCAAGCCAGAATTCTAGGAATCTTATACCCTTCTTTTTTCTTTTACCCCCTTCTTGCAACATGCATGATCAAATCCTATGGATTTATCTCCTCAATAGCTCTTGTCTTTGTCCCCTCCCTAGCCCTCTCCATCCTCTGAGCCAGTGCCTTTTGTTTATACACAGGCACTTTGGCCACAGGTTGCTACAGTTGCCTCCCAACTGGTATCCAAGCCTATGAGCCAGTCAATATCACTGTCCTGCTGATAAACCTTAAATGTTCTTATATTTTCAGAACAAAGATCCAAATTCCTTAATACTGTTTTTGAAACACTTCATGATCTGGCCTTTCTTTTTTTTCCCCAGTTTTATTGAGAAGAAATTGATACACATCACTGTATAAGTTTAAGGAGTACAGCATGATGGTTTCATTTACATATATTGTGACATGATTACCACAATGGATTTAGTTAACATCCATTATCTCCTATAGATACAAAGAAAAAGAAAAAAAATTCTCCTGGTGATGAGAATTCTTAGAAGCTATTCTTTTAACAACTTTTCTATATATCACACAACAGTGTTAGTTATAGTCATCATGTCCATTATCTCTAGTACTCGTTTATCTTATAACTAAAAGTTTGTACCATCTGCCCACCTTCCTCTAATTCCCCCTTCCTCTAACTCGCCACCCACTTTTAGTAACCACAACTCTGATCTCTTTCTATGAGTTTTTTTTAAGATTCCACGTATAAGTGAAATCATACAATATTTGTCTTTCTCTGTCTGACTTATTTCACTTAGCATAATGCCTTCAGGCTTCCTCCTTATTGTTGCCAATGGTAGGATTTCCTCATTTTTTATGGTTGAATAATATTCTGCTATATTTGCATATATACCACAACTGCTTTATCCACTCATCTGTCAGTGGACACTTAGGTAGTTTCCATGTCTTGGCTGTTGTAAGTAATGTTGCAGTGAACATGGGGTTCCAGGAATCTTTTTGAGTTAGTTTTTATTTCCTCTGGACATATTCCCAGAAGTGGGATTGCTAGATCATATGGTAGTTCTATTCTTAATTTTTTGAGGAACCTCCATACTGGTTTCTATAGCCAGGCCTACTTTCTAATCCTGCCTTCTGTCACTGCAGACATGTTTAGCTCCAGCATTGTAGAACCTGCTATATCATACCGAACTCCACACTTCTGTACTTTCACACATGCTGTTCCCTCAACCTAGAACATAATTTCCCCACCTTTTGTTTCACAAATTTCCCCAGGGCCTTTGAAACCCAGCTTCTGCTATTTCTTCAGGATGCTGCCCTCCCTCACTCTTCTAGCCTAGCCCTCTTCCATGTTCTTATAGCACCCCAGGGCATTCTTTTATCTTGGTACTTAACCACACTCTCCTGTTATTGTTGATGCATGTACCTGTCTCCTCTACCCCCCAGACTGTAAGCAACCAGAGGCAGAGGTTCTTTTACTTTATTCTGTTGGAATTGCTAAAACCTAGCCCAGGGTCTGGCCCATGATAGGTTCTTAGCTTAGTAAGTGTTTGTGAAATGAATAAATGAGACTTTGTGGCTTAATAATAATGCTTTTATTTTCTAGGTACATGGTTCAGTGGCCTGGTGGTCGAATTCTGCATCGCCATGAGCTAGACACTTTCCTTGCCCAGGCAGTATCTACCCAGCTTTATGAACCAGATCAACTTCAAGAACTCAAGGTGATTTGATTTACCCTCACTTAAGTTCTTTCTTTTATGAGCTCAGAGTTTTCCTTTTTGGTCTTTTTTCCCCTGGAGCGGGGAAGAAGAGTAAGTTCTGTAGGTAAATGTTTGATTTACTTTGGCCAAACATGTATGTCTGTTAATAAAACCAAAGAGATGCCTACACCATTGCTCCCATACTGATGGGTGAGAATGGACAAAAAAGATGGATATTATATAGTACAAATAAGTCATGGCCACAAACCGTGATAAGGTTTCTGACTCTTGCAAGATACACTACAGGGGATTTTCCCTAGTGTCCTCTGTTTCTGAGTAAATGTCCACCCTCCCTTTATAATAATATGTATTGGCATTATAGGGAAGTCTAGAAGAACATAAGAAAGAAAGTAAATCACCAAATAACTGAAAGCATTAGAACATACTAGGTTAGAGGGCAGGCTCTGAAGACAGGCTGCCTTGGGTTTAAATCATGGCTTCATTACTTACTAGCTGTGTGATTTAGGGTAGGTTGCTTAACCTCTGTAGCTTCAGTTTCCTTACTTATAGGGTTATGAGGATACTAAGTAAAATAATCCATGCAAAACACTTAGAATGGTGTCTTGCATATTTTAAGTACATAGTATCCAATAATATTAGCTATTAATGCAGGACACCCATCTCCTGACTTCAGTGGCCATGGTCTTTTGAGGCCCTAGGATAAACGTGGAAAAGATCTGGTCCAATAAGACTTACAAAATCTAAAAAAAAAAAAAAAAAAAAAAAGACTTACAAAATCTTAATTGAACTGAGGTTAACTAAGGGAAATACAAAAAACAGTCTAAGGAAAACAGTGTTGGTTCCTTTTTACAGTAAGTATAATATTGCTTGGCACTAATGCAGTTACTGACTCCCGATAACATGCAGGAGGGGACCTGCAAGCACTTCCCATTTTCCCATTAAAGCCATCTAACATGTTGACTTGAGATAACAAATATCAACATTTTGATGTTTTCCTTATCTTTTGTCATGCCTTTTCTACATAGTTGAGGTATGATGTATGTAATTACATAATGTATTTTTAAACTTGACATAGCACATATTTTTGTGTCTTAAAGAGTTTAATAAATGTATTATATATATATATATGAATTATTATAATGTTGGCCATTTGGTTTACAGTTTTTCCCTATTATATGTAATGTTATCATTAAAATCTTTATGCATTGAGCTTTATTCACAGCTCCACTTCCTTAGAATAGATTCCTGAAAGTAGAATTTCTGAGTCAACAAATGTGGACATTTTCAGGGTTACTGACATACTGCTTAAGTGTAATATACGTTCCTCATCAACGTTGAGTGTTCTTTCTGTCCTTAGTTTTTAAACTCTTCTAATTTGACAGGCCAATAAAAGGTATCTCAAAGTGATATCTTCTTAAAGTTTTAAAGCTGATGTCTTTGTTTTTTTTGTAATGAGTATCTTTCAAACTGTCTTAAGGAACGACATAGATAGAAGCTACGTGTGCACTCAAGTGTCTGTAATTAAAAGGCAACCTGTTCATATTTAACTAGAACACTCAGCACAACAGGGATAAGAGTAAATGTAACCAATAACAGTAAGTTTTTAATGGTAGTTTTTCCTCTGTGGTGGTTTCAGATTGAGAAACTGGATGCCCGAGGGATCCAGCTTGCTGCTCTCTTCATGAGTGGGGTCGACACAGCTCTGTTTGCTAATGATGCTTGTGGCCAGCCAGTCCCTTGGGAGCACTGCTGCCCCTGGATTTACTTCGATGGCAAGCTGTTCCAGAGCAAGTTAATTAAAGCAGGCCGAGAGCGAGTATCCCTGGTTGAGCTCTGTGATGGCCAGGTACCAGCAAGTTGGGCAGCACCTAAGGGCCATCTCTGATCTGCTGCAGGGATGAATGGGCAGAGGGTGGAAAGGAGCAGAAACATTGGAGAGGGAGGTAGGAGAAGTGGGAGGATGTGTCTGCCATTAACCTAACTTGCTCAGGGATCAGCCCAAAGGCCCAGAGTCTGATACAGACATGTTTTAAAATCATATTTTGGAAAGTGCTTCTTATGAACTTCAAATTTTCTTATATTTTAAGTGCACCTGCTTTTATTTATTTTTTTTAATTCAATTTCTTATTTTTATTTTTTACATATTTTTAATTGGAGTTCAATTTGCCAACATATAGCATAACACCCAGTGCTCATCCCATCAAGTGCCCCCCTCAGTGCCCATCACCCAGTCACCCGCACCCCCACCCCACATCCCTTTCCACCACCCCTTGTTCGTTTCCCAGAGCTAGGAGTCTCTCATGGTCTGTCTCCCTTTCTGATATTTCCCACTCATTTTTTCTCCTTTCCCCTTTATTCCCGTTCACTATTTTTATATTCCCCAAATGAATGAGACCATATAATGTTTGTCCTTCTCCAATTGACTTATTTCACTCAGCCTAATACCCTCCAGTTCCATCTACGTCGAAGCAAATGGTGAATATTTGTCATTTCTGATGGCTGAGTAATATTCCATTGTATACATAAACCACATCTTCTTTATCCATTCATCTTTCGATGGACACCAAGGCTCCTTCCACAGTTTGGCTACTGTGGACATTGCTGCTGTAAACATCGGGGTGCAGGTGTCCCGGCGTTTCACTGCATCTCTATCTTTGGGGTAAATCCCCAGCAGTGTAATAGGGCAGATCTATTTTTAACTCTTTGAGGAACCTCCCCACAGTTTTCGAGAGTGGCTGCACCAGTTCACATTCCCACCAACAGTGCAAGAGAGTTTCCCTTTCTCCACATCGTCTCCAACATTTGTTATGTCCTGCCTTCTTAATTTTTCCCATTCTCACTGATGTGAGGTGGTGTCTCGTTGTGGTTTTGATTTGTATTTCCCTGATGGCAAGTGATGTGGAGCATTTTCTCATGTGCTTGTTGGCCATGTCTATGTCTTCCTTTGTGAGATTTCTGTTCATGTCTTTTGCCCATTTCATGATTGGATTGTTTCTTTGCTGTTGAGTTTAATAAGTTCTTTTTAGATCTCGGATACTAGCCCTTTATCTGATAGGTCATTTGCAAATATCTTCTCCCATATTGTAGGTTGTCTTTTAGTTTCGTTGACTGTTTCTTTTGCTGTACAAAAGCTTCTTATCTTGATGAAGTCCCAATAGTTATTTTTGCTTTTGTTTCTCTTGCCTTCATGGATGTATCTTGCAAGAAGTTACTCTGGCCAAGTTCAAAAAGGGTGTTGCCTGTGTTCTCTAGGATTTTGATGGAATCTTGTCTCACATTTAGATCTTTCAACCATTTTGAGTTTATCTTTGTGTATGGTGTAAGAGAATGGTCCAGTTTCATTCTTCTGCATGTGGATGTCCAATTTTCCCAACACCATTTATTGAAGAGACTGTCCTTTTTCCAGTGGATAGTCTTTCCTCCTTTGTCGAATATTAGTTGACCATAAAGTTGAGGGTCCACTTCTGGATTCTCTATTCTGTTCCATTGATCTATGTGTCTGTTTATGTGTCAGTACCAACTGTCTTGATGACCACAGCTTTGTAGTACAACCTGAAATCTGGCATTGTGATGCCCCCAGATATGGTTTTCTTTTTTAATATTTCCCGGGCTATTTGGGGTCTTTTCTGTTTCCACACAAATCTTAAGATGTTTTGTTCCAACTCTCTGAAGAAAGTCCATGGGATTTTGATAGGGATTGCATTAAATTTGTAAATTGCCCTGGGTAGCATTTATATTTTCACAATATTATTTTTTTTTTAATTTTTATTTATTTATGATAGTCACAGAGAGAGAGAGAAAGAGAGAGGCAGAGACACAGGCAGAGGGAGAAGCAGGCTCCATGCACTGGGAGCCCGATGTGGGATTCGATCCTGGGTCTCCAGGATCGCGCCCTAGGCCAAAGGCAGGCGCCAAACCGCTGCGCCACCCAGGGATCCCTATTTTCACAATATTAATTCGGCCTATCCATGAGCATGGAAATTTTTCCATCTCTTTATGTCTTCCTCCATTTCTTTCAGAAGTGTTCTGTAGTTTTGGGGGTATAGATCCTTTACCTCTTTGGTTAGGTTTATTCCTAGGTATCTTATGCTTTTGGGTGTAATTGTAAATGGGAATGACTCCTTAATTTCTCTCTCTTCAGTCTCATTGTTAGTGTATAGAAATGCCACTGACTTCTGGGCATTGACTTTGTATCCTGGACACTGCCAAATTGCTGTATGAGTTCTAGCAATCTTGGGGTGGAGGCTTTTGGGTTTTCTATATGTACAGTATCCTGCCATCTGCGAAGAGGGAGAGTTTGACTTCTTCTTTGCCAACTTGAATGCCTTTTGTTTCTTTTTGTTGCCTGATTGCTGAGACTAGGACTTCTAGTCCTATGTTGAATAGAAGTGGTGAAAGTAGACATCCGTGTCGTGTTCCTGATCTTAGGAGAATGGCACCCAGTGTTTCCCCATTGAGAATGATATTGGCTGTGGGTTTTTCATTGATGGCTTTTAAGATGCTGAGGAATGTTCCCTCTATCCCTACACTCTTCAGAGTTTTGATCAGGCCTGGATGCTGTCTTTTGTCAAATGCTTTCTCTGCATCTATTGAGAGGATCCTATGGTTCTTGTTTTTTCTCTTGTGGATATGATCTATCACGTTGATTGCTTTGCGAGTGTTGAGCAAGCCTTGCATCCCGGGGATAAATCCCACTTGTGGTCATGGTGAACAATCTTCTTAATGTACTGTTGGATCCTATTGGCTAGTATCTTGTTGAGAATTTTTGCATCCGTGTTCATCAGGGATATTGGTCTATAATTCTCCTTTTTGGTGGGGTCTTTGGTTTTGGAATGAAGGTGATGCTGGCCTCATAGAACAAGTTTGGAAGTATTCCAACTCTTTCTATCATTCTGAACAGGTTTAGTAGAATAGGTATGGTTTCTTCTTTAAACGTTTGATAGAATTTGCCTGGGAAGCCATCTGGTCCTGGACTTTTGTGTCTTGGGAGGTTTTTGATGACCGCTTCAATTTCCTCCCTGGTTATTGGCCTGTTCAGGTTTTCTATTTCTTCCTGGTCCAGTTTTGGTAGTTTGTGGTTTTCCAGAAATGTGTCCGTTTCTTCTAGATTGCCTAATTTATTGGCATATAGCTCCTCATAATATGTTTTTAAAATCATTTGTATTTCCTTGGTGTTGGTGGTGATCTCTCCTTTCTCATTCATGATTTTATTAATTTGAGTCTTTTCCGTCTTCTTTTTAATAAGGATGGGTAATGGTTTATCTATCTTATTAATTCCTTCAAAGAACCAACTCCTGGTTTTATAAATCTGTTCCACAGTTCTTCTGGTCTCTATTTCATTGAGTTCTGCTCAAATCTTTATTAACTCTTCTTCTGCTGGATGTAGGATCTATTTGCTGTTTTTTCTCTAGCACCTTTAGGTGCAAGGTTAGCTTTTGTATTTGAGTTCTTTCCAATTTTGGATGGATGCTTGTATTGTGATGTATTTCCCCCTCAGGACTGCTTTTGCTGTATCCCAAAGATTTTGAAGGGTTGTATCTTCATTCTCATTAGTTTCCATGAATCTTTTTAATTCTTCCTTAATTCTTTAATTTCCTGGTTTGCCCTTTCATCTTTTAGCAGGATGGTCCTTAACCTCCCTGTGCTTGAAATCCTTCCAAACTTCTTGTTGTGATTTAGTTCTAATTTCAAGGCATTATGGTCCGAGAATATGCAGGGGACCATCCCAATCTTTTGGTATCGGTTCAGACCTGATTTGTGACCCAGTATGTGGTCTCTTCTGGAGAAAGTTCCATGTGCACTTGAGAAGAATGAGTATTTAGTTGCATTTGGATGTAATGTCCTGTAAATACCTTTGAAATCCATCTGGTTCAGTGTATCATTTAAAGTTCTTGTTTCTTTGGAGATGTTGTGCTTAGAAGACCTGTTGATTGTACAAAGTGCTACATTCAAGTCACCAAGTATATGTGTATTATTATCTAAGTATGTGTTTACTTTGGCTATTAATTGATTGATATACTTGACAGCTCCCACATTCGGCGCATAAATATTGATGATTGTTAAGTCCTCTTGTTGGATTGATCCTTTAAGTATGATATAGTGTCCCTCTTCATCTCTTACTACAGTCTTCGGGATAAACTTTAGTTTATCTGATATAACGATGGCTACCCCTGCTTTCTTTTTTTTTTTTATTATTATTTATGATAGTCACAGAGAGAGAGAGAGGCGCAGAGACACAGGCAGAGGGAGAAGCAGGCTCCATGCACCGGGAGCCCGACGTGGGATTCGATCCCGGGTCTCCAGGATCACGCCCTGGGCCAAAGGCAGGCGCCAAACCGCTGCGCCACCCAGGGATCCCCTACCCCTGCTTTCTTTTGAGGACCATTTGAATGGTAAATGGTTCTCCAACCTTTTATTTTCAGGCTGTAGGTGTCCTTATGTCTAAAATGAGTCTCTTGTAGACAGCAAATAGATGGGTCTTGCTTTTTTATCCAGTCTGAAACCCTGTGCCTTTTGATGGGCTCATTAAGCCCACTCACGTTCAGAGTTACTATTGAAAGATATGAATTTAGTGTCATCATGATACCTATTCAGTCCCTGTTTTTGTGGATTGTTCCCTTGGACTTCCTCTTTCTTTTAGAGAGTCCCCCTTAATATTTCTTGGATAACTGGTTTGGTGGTCACATATTCTTTCAGTTTCTGCCTATCTTGGAAGCTCTTTATCTCTTCTATTCTGAATGAGAGCCTGCTGGATAAAGTATTCTTGGCTGCATGTTCTTCTCATTTAGGACCCTGAATATATCCCGCCAGCCCTTTCTGGCCTGCCAGGTCTCTGGAGAGGTCTGTGTTATCCTAATGCTTCTCCCCATAAAAGGTAGGGATGTCTTGTCTCTTGCTGCTTTAAGGATCTTCTCTTTATCTTTGGAATTTGCAAGCTTCGCTATTAAATGTCGATGTGTTGAGTGGTTTTTATTGATTTTAGGGGGGGATCTCTCTATCTCCTGGATCTGAATGCCTGTTTCCCTTCCCAGATTAGGAAAGTTTTCAGCTATGATTTGTTCAAATACATATTCTGGACCTCTGTCCCTTTCGGCGCCCTCGGGAACCCCAATTAAATGTAGATTTTTCTCCTTCTGAGGCTGTCATTTATTTCCCTTAACCTATCTTCAGGATCTTTTAATTGTTTTCCTCTTTTTTCCTCAGTTTCCCTCTTTGCCATCAACTTGTCTTCTATGTCACTCACTCATTCTTCCACCTTGTTAACCCTTGTCATTAGGACCTCTGGTTTGGATTGCATCTCATTTAATTGATTTTTAATTTCTGCCTGATTAGATATAAATTCTGGAGTCATGAAGTCTTTTGAGTCCTTTATGCTTTTTTCTAGAGCCACCAGTAGCTTTATAATTGTGCTTCTGAATTGGCTTTCTGACATTGAATTGTAATCTAAATTTTGTAACTCTTTGGGAGAGAGGACTGTTTCTGATTCTTTCTTTTGAGGTGAGTTCTTTCTTTTAGTCATTTTGCTCAGTGCAGAGTGGCCAAAAACAAGTTGTACTTGATAGAAGCCTGAACTCTTCTCACTGTCGCATTCTAGCTGTTCTCTCTTTAAATCTCAGGCCGAATTCGTAGGTTTTCAGGATGATTTGAAAGTTAGCTAGGTAATTTGGTGGGGACAGGTGACTTGGGGACCCTACTCTTCCGCCATCTTGCCCCTCCTCCAAATTTTCATACTGTTTTCTTACTCTGAGTATTTCTTTCCCATGGAATACTCAGATATACTATATGCATTAGCTCCATTTCTTAAAATTTCATTTCCCTTATTTGCTAAAAACTGTAAGCCACTCTTCTAAGTGATGATATCTTTGGAAAAGAAACTATGTTTGGAACTAGGAGAGGGTAGTAAAGTAGATGACAGAGTAGAAGCAGGAAATTTTTTACAGTGAAACCTTAGGAAAGATGAGGAAAGGAACCCTTACTTATTCCTCTATCCATTTGGGGGAAATGAGCTGAGGGACTAGAACAGGGGTTGGCAAACTACTTCAAAATTTGAAACTTGGAATTTTTATGCCAGTAAGGTTTCATTGGAACACAGCCACATTCATTCATTAATATATTGTCCATGGCTGCTTTACCACCACAATAGCAGAGTTATATAATTGTGACAGTATGGCCTACAAATCCTATCTGGCCCTTTTCAGAACAGGTTTGCTGACCTCTGAACTAGAGGCATGGACTTATCCTGGACAGAGATCATGGTCTCTGATCCTGGGTATGAAGAAGAAGGTTAAAAAGCTTTGCATATGTCAGGTTTTATTCTTTTCTCTTTCACCTCATTCTGTTATCTCCCCCTTTAAAAAATAATCTAGCGGGGATCCGTGGGTGGTTCAGTGGTTTAGTGCCTGCCTTTGGCCCAGGGCATGATCCTGGAGTTCCAGGATCAAGTGCCATGTCAGGCTCCTGCATGGAGCCTTCTTCTCCCTCTGCCTGTGTCTCTGCCTCTCTCTCACTCTGTGTCTCTCATGAATAAATAAATAAAATCTTTAAAAAATTAAAATCAAAATTAATCTAGCCTATTTCTGGTTGTGTGATAGACCATCAGTAAATACTTACAGTCACATTTGTCTTCCTTGACCTAGTCA